>NC_035446.2:57061460-57407669 GCF_002127325.2 Helianthus annuus
TGTCAAACTTTTCAAATCATTTAACAGTTTATCATTCTCAGATTTCAGTTTTTCACAGTTCAAGCGTAACTCCAGAATCTGTTCATCATCAGCTTTCTTGTCAATCTTCAAAGTATTGTTTTCCAATGTCAAACTCTCCACATCCTTCAGAAGTTTGACATTGTCTGTTTCTAATTTTTCGCATTTCGAGCATTTTCCATTCATCTTTCCACCTTCAGCTTCTTTCTTTGTTTCCATCTTGTATGTACCTGCACAAAAAATTTTAACAAAATCAAGAGGATTCGAATTTTCATCAATATAACAACCCCTCTTAATATCGTATCTCATATTATTTTTTGCTGCAAGACACACATTGATTCGTTTTCTCATTTCAATGATTACATTCAAATCTATCTTTCCTGATTCTTCTTTTATTTCATCCAATAATTCCCTTTAATTTGAATTTTCATCAGACCTATGATTTGTTATTGTATTGATGAAACTTCTTAAATCAAAGCGTGATAAACTAGAATCCCGTTTCAGTCCATTCACGAATTTATCCCATTCCAAAGGTAAAGCATCAACAAATTTCAAAATTCTTTCATCATTTGAAAGATATATCTTATGTTTTTCTAACTTGATGATTAACTCATAAAACCTTTCTTTCAACATCTCCATCGATTCATTCTTCATACATAAGAAATTTTCGAATCTTTTAACATAAACATCCTTATCATATCTCATCTCATACCAAGCTTCCTTAGTCCAGTTATTTAAACTTTCAAGATTCTTGTTTTCTTGTTCATCAAACATTTTTGCCAAGTTTTGTACAATCAAACAAGATCACTTAAAAGAAACTATCAGTGTCCGAATAAGTGGAACTAAAAGTGTTCAAATAAGCGGACCAGATTATGTCCAGATAAGCGAACCAGGATATGATCAAATAAGCGGACCTACAATGTCCGTTCGAGCGGATCTACAAGGTTCGTTCAAGCGGACCTACTTTGTTCGTTCAAGCGGACCTACTTTGTTCGTTCAGGCGGAACTGTCAAATGTCGTTCGAGCGAAACTACCAAGTTCCTATGGTCTGAATAAGCGAATCTAACCAGATTATTCAAGCGGAACTATTGCTTTACAAGCGGACCTATCGATGTCCGTAAAAGCGGATCTCACAATTTACCCAATTTTAACCATTTTAAAGCCGAGTTTTAACCTGAAACTTTCTAGGATTTGTTAATTGTATGTTTCGCACGATATACTCAAAAATCATATAATTTCAACCGTAGGAACCACTTCAAATCAAAAAAGTATGAGAGAAAGTGAGTAGAAATCAGAGAAATCGGTAGAATCAAGCTGTAGTAGTATGAACTCCTTGTCCTGCGCTCTGATACCACTTGTTGGACCGTGTTCCGACCCTGAATAGTCAGTAGAGAACGTTCATCTTCACGTACGAAGGCGGAATCAACGTAAATGAAGTTACAACAGCTATTCCTTTCTAATTTCTTCTCTCTTATTGCTTTCTGATTACAATCTGACAGAGTTTCGTTCCACAAGCAATTCCTTAGGTCCGCTTCAACGTACAACTAAACAAGCTATATATAGTGTTGTGTGGTTCGCTTATACGGACTGCCAAATAAGCGAACCTACCAACTTGACAAACAAGCGAACCATCTTAATGACATATGAGCGGACCCCTGACGTACCTATAAGCGAACATATGTCTAACTTATGTTCATACAAGCGGACCTATCAACATAATTCATGATTTTGACTTTCAAGAACCTATGTTGACCTATCTTGACCTAAGACCTAATGCAGACGAAGTCAACAGACATTCCATGCATCAACACCTCATGCTGAGCGGTCTTAGATTAAGCATGTAATAAGTAGGCATACACTTATGCAAATAGTAAGCATGCATTCACTTATGCAAGTAGTAAGTAGGCATACACGTATGTTGAGTAGTCTTAAAGCGCTGAGTCTTGCCTGGGATTGTGGTGTCGTCGCGGATCGTTTAGTATAAAGCAGGTCATAGTTTGGTTTTTCTTAAAAGACCTTTTTCTTAAAAAAAAAACCAAGTTCACTATAACTGATGCTCTGATACCAAACTGTCACACCCTCAAATTTCCACGTGCGGAGTACCACCGCGAGGCGTGTGACTGCTCAGGATCAAGCCACCAATCACATTGAACATTTAATATAAGTAACATAAAAACCATCACCAATGCGATTAGTGACATGACGTTTAAGTCTAAAACATAATAAGTTTTAAATAAGTTCCAAAACATAGCAAGTTCAACAAAATAAAGTTTGAGCGTTTAGCGGAAGCGTTAAGTTCATAAGTAGCTTAAAAACACAAGTTCAAAAGTAGAAATCCGATAACGGATTCTAGACGGCCACCACAGCGCTCCAAGCAAACTCCAGCACAACATCTACGGACCTGCAAGCATGCAGTAAGGTGTCAACATAAAGTTGAGCGAGTTCACGGTTTTTCGAAAATGTTTTTCTTGTTTTTCCCAAAAACATTTATTTTACAAGTTACCATGTTATCCAGAGTATGTAGTGGGAATCCCATCCCATAATGAATTACTAAACTGTGTAGATACCGAAACCTTGACGTAATGGTTGTTTGCCCCAAATCAATGTTCTACCATCATTGATCTATGATTCCAGATAATAGTTCACTACCAGCTCCCAGCACGGTGTGAGGTTTGTCAAACCTAATAACGCTATCAACTAATATCCCGTTCGCTCCCAGCGACTAATCGGTATATACGTAAGGGGACTTTCGTGGTAGAGTTTTCGTTTAGTATGGAAGTTCCCAATCCCGAGAATACATGTTTTGAGTTTATGAGTTTCGTTTAATTACTATTATGTTCCCTCGGAATATTAGGTTCCCAAACCACCGGGAATACATGCTTAGAGTGTGTTAGTCGTGAACTCACCTTAGATTGCTCGGTAGATAATAGTGTTTATCCTAAACTTGGTCAACCGCGTCCTATAACGGTTACCACTTGTTAGGACCGTATGCAAGTAGTTCACGTATAACACATAGTTCATACACGTATCAAGTAATCACGTATTTCACACATTTTCACATGTGGCGTACAAGTAATACTTATCTCGTATGTTTATACGAACATCATATGTGGAAGCAGTAGCATTCGTAGATAATTAAGACAAGCAGTGTGATTGGTTTCCTATACATAAATTTCCTACTACTTGTGCGGCCCACTAAATGGGCTTGTGTAGTCCGAAACATCCATAAGGCCCAAATGCATAAAAATGATTTGTATTTAGTGTGTGATGGAAGGGATTTGTGCGATTACCCTTTGGAATGGGCCCAGCTAGTGCATGGCCCATCCTCATAAAGATCCAATTGAATTGTGCGATTGGTGAGGTGTTGTGCGATTAAATAAAATAAGGGTGTGCAAATGCAGGTGGTGGGGGCCAGTCCAAAAGATTGTGCGATTGAAACAATTTGTGCGTTTACAATGGAATATATGAAGTAAGTGGTGGGGTCAGTTTCTAGGGTGTGCAACTGGCAAACAAAATTGTGCGATTGATAACCAGGCTTGTGCGACCATAATTTTTAAAATGTCAAACGTGCAGTCGTGGGGCCCATGTTCCCTTGTGCGATTCATGTTTTCAATTACAAAATAAGTGGTGGGGCCTAGCTAATAAATGTGCAGTCAAAACATGTTGTTGTGCGACCAACAAAAGTGTGGAGAACAAATGGTGGGGGCCAGGTTTCATTAATTGTGCGATTGTGGGGAAACACCTTCTTAACATTTCATATAAATCAATCAGATAAGACAAACAACTCCTCATTCTATGATTTCAATTTATCCCATATTCAGAGGAGTTGTACCCTATGCACAACCGGTTGTATGTTGCCATTAAAACCCAGATCCCATGAACTCCTAACAGGAACTATCACCTTCATCACAATAGCAATTACACTCTAATATGGCAGTCAATGTTTCAAATCTTATATGCGACACATACCCAGGAGTTTTAAAATAATAATTTGTTGAAACATTTGCACCAGACAAATCATTAAACTCATACCATTTTTAACAAACATCATCTATCATGATCATCATCGTCATTCCAACAAAATCTGTATTATCACTGTTCTATAACTATCATTCAGAACATGATAAATCCGACATCTTTATCATCTAAACGACTAGTAATCCCTATCATCATCATCATGTTAAACATTTAAACGTGCTTAACCAAGTTGTACCTTGCGCGTACACAGTTGTACCCACCAAGAACACAGTGACAACATTCAAAAGAAAACCCAGATTCCTTTCATAACTCTACACTATTTTGATGATTTTGAAGTGGTCATATATAACACAGACAATCATTTTTCATCTCTACACATACAAATATGCAAAACCCAGCTTCACTACATTTAACATGAACAGATTTAACATCAATGTGAGCAAAATCATGAATCATTATTATCTAAATTCCTTTTTCTTAGCACAGAAATCTCCTCAAATAAGAACAATCATTTATTAAACGGAAATCATAGAAATCATGAAACAACATACCACATCGACAGATATCACAGTGTTAAGGTTCTTACTAACCTGAAAAGTGTGAGCTTAAAGGTACAAGAGTATAAGATGGAGATCTTCAAGGATAAGTTGGAAGACGAGGCTAACGGCTGCCGTAAATATTCCGGTGAGCGAGCGGTGTTCAGCTGAAGAGGAGGAACAGAGCTGATGTCGAGTTAATCGGAACTTTATCGGAGAAGAATGGAAGTTGCCGGAGGTGGATCGGTGGAGGTGAGTTTTGGGTGTTGCAGGTATTTTCGAGGAGGAGGAAACAAAGAAGAGAGAGGGAGGTGTGCCTTGGGATTTGCTGAAGAATGTATTGATTGGAAAGTTTTCCCATGTTGTCGACTAAGAGCATTTATATACACTCACTTGATTGGATCGCACAATTCATGTGTGCTCTCACATTCTCTTGTGCGACTCTATTAGGCCATCTAGAAGGTGTCTCTTGGGCCGATTTAAAGTAGTGGGCTCTAATAATTTGGACAATTTTTATCCTAGTGTTTTAATAGTACAAATAGCCCCATGCAATATGCTCATACAAGGTAATTAATTAATTCACTAATTATAAATTCCAAGATAAATACTTAAATCATATAAATCAAGTAAAAAGATTTCTAGTTTAAAGAATTAAAACGGGCGGGTCAAACCCAAAGTGTCACATGAACTTACTTACAAAAAAATGATATCCATCAAAAAGAAAGTATACCCATTACATAGTGTGTTTTTGAGATTGGCAACTTACCCATTCAGTGACTTTGGCACTGGACGTTCCCAAATGGGTATTATTAGGCCAGGTGAATTCAATAATAGACGTCTGTTGACATTCCAACAAATTAAAAAGGAAACAATAACCGATTTTTTGGGCTATGAGGTGTTGGTTAGACAGAGCTTCAATAGTAGGTATTTTATTTGGTGGAGACGATTCAACATTAATCAAGGTCAGGTTTCGAAAGCTTCTTAGATGTATAAGGAAAAATGGGTGAGTATTTTTTTCTACGGCAGGTAAAAACCCAACGTATTTTGGTGCAATGGAAACGAGATCGGCATGGGGCTAAAGAGGGTTCATTTAGCAACAAAAACAAGAGACGGAATAGTGGTGGTTTGTCGTGTTGGTGGTTAATAACAACAGGTGCAGATCGATCATGAAAGTTTTTCCAGCAAAATCCATTCAAGGTTACTTTCTTTTCTTTTGTTCACAAGGGAAAAAGACAGTGAACATCAACCAGTGTCACGGGGAAGTGCCAATGGGGAACATGGTTCCGGTAGTGTTCAACAGCTGAATGAGAAGTGTTTCGTTGGTTGAAATTGAAGTTCAAATGGTACCTAAAGGCAACAGTTAGTCAATAATAAGTAGAAGATTTAACCCAGATTTGATCGTGTTATATTTTTGTCGAAGACTCTTTCTCGCCAATGAGGAAAATCGAAGCAGAGCGTTTAGTTTTTTGTGGCGGAAAAACCAACGGGTGTGCCATGGAATGAACGAAAGAGTGAGGGGTTAGGGATTCATTTGGGGACCAAGGGATGGATCAACAGGTGGTTGTTGTCTTTGTTGGTGGTTGATATTAGCAGGGACATATTTAGGAGCAGTGTGACAGGGTGGTAAAACTAATGACCAAAGGAAGGTTTAATCTGTTTTAGCTTTGAGTTATGGTGCAGATGTGAAGAGACAAGTCCAAATTAGGATTAAGAGGAGATTTATTCAAAACAGTCAAAGACAAAGTTTGATTTATTTATTATTATTTAGTTATTGGGTTTAGATAAGTATTAGTATTTTCTTCAATGGGATATATTTATCTAGTTTGAGTTTAATAATTATTTAATTGATGTTCGAGTCATAGTAGATTGGGGTTTAGTTTAGTATAAATAGATGGTTAAAGTTATTGTAATTTGTGTGTCCTAGTTTTATAATAAAACGAGTCGAACATGTTGCTCAATCTCGTGTTTATGTATGTTTGATCAAGATCCAGAGTTCCAACAATTTTAGTTTCCGTTCTTTATATTAAAATATTTTTTTTATCAACAATATATTCTAACTCTTTGTTTAGACAGGGGTAAGTCTGTAAAACGAACTGAGGGACCACAAACGCCACATGTTCACGTTCATTCCTTAAAGTTTAACTAATAAATGATTGAAAACGAACAACTAAACGACGTTGTTTATTGTTTGTGGTCATTCGTTAAGAATATAAACATGTTCGCGTTCTGTTCGTGTTCGTTTATATCAACTCGTAATTAATATAAATGAACGAGTCATGAACGTAGATGAGGATGAAGAACGAATATAACTGAACATATACAAACAAACATAAATGAGCGAACACTAATAAAAAGTAAATATAAACCATAACCTGTTTTGGAATTGTTATGCCCAATACTCAATATTTAAGGTTGCTATCATGGTATGCTATCATGGTACTATCCAAAGAGTTACACTTTGGAGAAAGAACACTAATAAATGATATATATTTAATTATTAAATATACAACGTTGCTATCACCGCCACTTCCGTCGCCATACGTCGTCTCGGTCCGTGTCTGATTGGATTAGTCTTGCTGCGTGGATCTCGAGTGTCAGATCTGTTCGTGTTCAGTTTTACTAGCGGAACCGTCTGTCAATATATCGTGTATGTTATTGGTATTTCGTTGAGGTACTAATACTGAACACCTTATGGTTGGTTATAATTGTTTAGTCGAATCGCATATGGATCACCGGAAGGAATTGAGCTGGCTTTGTGTGTGTGTGTATATGTTCACGTTTTCGTTTTCTGATAATATAAGATATTAATTGTTATAAAATCAGAATTTATAAAATAAAGTTTTAATCTGGTACATTGTAACAATTCCCATCAATCCATGACGCAAATAAAGTTAAATCAACTTGACTATGTTGTAATGAATGATAGTTTTAGTTTTATAAAACTACACTCCCTTAAAACTTTAGATGAATATATATATATATATATATATATATATAGGAGACGGATCCCTTAGGAACCACTCTTTATTGCGAGAACCGCGAGAACCAATGTGAACACAACAAAAAATATCTAAAAATAGCTAAAAAACACACAAATTTTTTTTTATATTTTTATAAAAAAATCGTTGGATTTCGTTACAAAAAAAAAAACTTTTTTAAAAAAAAGTATTAAAATTCTTTTTGCCTACTAAAAGTATCGATTTTAATGTAAAAAATATTCAAAAAAAAAAAGTGTGTGTGTGTTTTTTAATTTTTTTAGATTTTTTGGGGGTTTAGTTTTTAGTATTTTAGCTGGGGGGGGGGGGTTAGGTTTTTGGGGGGTGGGGGAGGGGGCTTAGGTTTTTTTTTTTTTTTTTTTTTTATGGGGGGGGGGGGGTGGTTAGTTTTTTTTTGGGGTTTAGTTTTTAGCATTTAGCTTAGGGAGGGGGGGGGTAGGTTTTTTTTTGGCGGGGGGGCGGTGGGGGTTAGGTTTTTTTTAGATATTTTTGGTTGTGTTCACATTGGTTCTTGCGGTTCTCGCAATAAAGGTGGTTCTCGCAAGAACCTTACCCTATATATATATATATATATATATATATATATATATATATATATATATATATATATATATATATATATATATATATATATATAGAATTGCGCTAAAATAAGAATCACCTCGAGTTGTAAGAACCGCGAGAACCACACCATCCGGGTCGCCGTTTACCATGATTTTTTTTTACAACTAGATGTGTTTATTATAAACACATCCGTAAAAAAAAAAAATTTAAACGCCTCGGCCGAGGGGGTAATTTTTTACACCACAAGTTTGGTGTAAAAAAAAGAAAAAAGAAAAAAAAAATAAAAACACCAAACTTGTGGTGTAAAAAACTACCCCCTCGGCCGCGGCGTTTAAATTTTTTTTACAGATGTGTTTATAATACACACATCTAGGTGTAAAAAAAAATCATGGTAAACGGCGACCCCTATATATATATATATATATATATAGGTCAGAATTTCCATTCAGCAGAAGTCCCGGATGGTGTGGTTCTCGCGGTTCTTACAACTCGGGGTGGTTCTCATTCTAGCAGCCCCTATATATATATATATATATATATATATATATATATATATATATATATATATATATATAGGGCCAGGATCAATTCAGAACCATTTCTTGGATATATGGGTAACCCCCGAAATCTTGTTTGAAAGGTCCATCTTTCTGAGATACTAGGTCTTTATACTCAGTGATATCTGGGGTATTATTCCGGGACTTCTGCTGAATGGAAATTCTGACCTAGTCCCCGGATAATACTTTCTGCAAATGCTTTGAAATATAAGCTCGCCCTCAGCAAAATGATGAAACAATAAAATTGATAATCATTGCTGTTGAAGAAAAGATCCTCTAAAGGGGACACTGTTAGTGCAGAATGTCTATCGCCTTCGTCAATAGGAACCGTAGCTGAAATAGAAGTAAAATAGGCTTTATATTGTAATTTGTTAGCAATAGGCAAGGTGGCATTATTGTAAATAAGGGGAAATCCCTTATAATCTTGTGCCTATAAATAGGAGCCTTAGGGTTTAGATTTAGAACTTTTGCCACATTAGAGCTTGGAGAGCTAGGTGCTTAGAGAGAGAAACTAGAGAGAGAAAGTGGCAAAACGTGATTCACGGAGCTTGTATTCGTCACATCATAAATAGAATCACCGATTAGTGTACGTTATTGTGTGTTCAGTCACGCATGTTCACGGATTCCGCACGTCGAACGTTCGTTACGCAATCGAACGACGTCAAAACCGATCCTACAAGTGGTATCGGAGCTAGGAGCTCGATTGCACGATCAAACACATTGATTCGTACCAGATTTCCGCCAATTTCAGATCCGATTTCATCATTTCTTCATCTTCTACATATTTTTCACGTTTTTTCTGAAAAACGTCAAATTGAACGGGTTTTCACGGTCCAAATCGTTTGAATTTTTGGATATATTGTGCGTATACATCTGATCTACAACCCTACCAAGTTTCAGATCGAAACTCCTAGCCGTTTAGGAGAAATCGAGGTTTTTCGGTTCGTTTTCGCGTCAAACAAACAGGTTCGTTCGTCCAGGTTCGCTCATAGAGCTGTTGAGGTTCGCTCATAGGGTCAAGGCTCGTTCTGGTTCGCTTATGTGAGATTCGCTCCAAAATTACATCTTTGGTTCACTTTTTCGAATAGTTTATGGTCCGCTCATTAGATAATTAAGAGGGTCGCTCATTGGTCAATTTTGAGGTTCGCTCATAGGATGATTTTTGTGGTCCGCTCTTAGCATCATTAGTGGTTCGCTTATATCGATCAACAGGTCCGCTTTTTAGTCATCTTCATCATTAAGTCTGCCACTTTGAATTGTCGGCCATGATATTGCAGCTATCTTAATTGAATAACATTGATTGTCAGCACATTTATTAAAATAGTGCACCGACTATTTGGCCCAATCACTGAATTTGTGAGCATTAAGTGTTGACTAATATTTTCAGCCCAATCACTAGGTTTGCATGTGCAGGTGATTTGAATCAAAGTTCACAACTTAATTGGCCCAATCACATGAAGTTGAACTTCACAGTAGTCGGCCATTAATTCAAGTAAAAAACAAAATTGTGGACAAAATTAATTTGAGACTTGTGTTGTCGGCCACCTTAAAAATTCGGTCCAATCAGCATTAAGGGTTGCATGTGCATGTATAATATCGTTTTTAGTGTGATCAGTGGTGAATTGAGGTTAAAATTTTTTTGAATCAAGACATTTAACAAAAGAAGTTGTGGTAAAAATGTTTGATGAACAAGAAAACAAAAATCTTGAAAATTTGATTAACTGGACTAAAGAAGCTTGGTATGAGATGAAATATGGTAAGGATGTTTATGTAAAAAGAAACGAAAATTTCTTGTGTATGAAGAATGAATCGATGGAGATGTTGAAAGAAAGGTTTTATGAGTTAATCATCAAATTAGAAAAACATAAGGTTTGGCATTCAAATGATGAAAGAATTTTAAAATTTGTTGATGCTTTACCTTTGGAGTGGGATAAATTCGTGAATGGACTGAAACGGGATTCTAGTTTATCACGCTATGATTTAAGAAGTTTCATCAATACAATAACAAATCATAGGCTTCATGAAAATTCAAATAAAAGGAAACTATTGGATGAAATAAAAGAAGAATCAGGAAAGATAGATTTGAATGTAATCATTGAAATGAGAAAACGAATCGATGTGTGTCTTGCAGCAAAGAATAATATGAGATACGATATTAAGAAGGGTTGTTATATTGATGAAAGTTCGAATCCTCTTGATTTTGTTAAAATTTTTTGTGCAGGTACATACAAGATGGAAACAAAGAAAGAAGCTGATGATGGAAAGATGAATGGAAATTGCTCGAAATGCGAAAAATCAGAAACAGACAATGTCAAACTTCTGAAGCATGTAGAGAGTTTGACATTGGAAAGCAAAAATTTGAAGATCGAGAAGAAAGCTGATGAAGAACAGATTTTGAGTTTGCGTCTGAACTGCGAAAAATTGAGATCTGATAATGACAAACTTTTAAAGATTGTTGAGAGTTTATCATCAGAAAACAAAATTTTGAAAGAAAATGAAAAAGATTTTGAAAGTAAAAGAAAATCTTCAGAAGATGAAGATTTCTGGATAAAACTGGAAAACAAAAATCTGAAAGAAAATGAAGCAAGATTTCAAGAACAGTTAAAAGTTTTGGAAAATGAAAAATCTGTGCTTGAAAATCTTAAAATTGAAAATGAAAAATCTATCAAGTCTCATCTTGAAAGAATATCTCAGCTTGAAAAAGAAGCTGAGAATTCAAGAAACAAGAATGATGAACTTGAAAAGAAATTGAAAGGTTTTGTGACTTCATCAGATAGTTTGAATTTTCCCTGTCCAAAACCGATCAATTCTGTTTCAATAAGTGACAAGGTCACAAATTTTGACAAAGTCAAAATTGAAGATTGTGATGAAATATCTGATGATGAAAAAGAAAAAAGAAAAGAAAAGAAAAATATTTTTAGATTTACAAGAAAAATTTCAAAATACTGTTTTGCAATCTACTGAAATAGGTGAATGCTCAAAGCAAAAACCTGTTAAGAAGAATGTAGAACGGAAACAAAAAGATAAAAATTTGAAAAGTTTTAAAAAAGAAAATAAAAGTTCATCAGATAAGTCATTCAATCATTTTCAAAAATCACAAAAATTTAAAAATGAAAACTCACAAAGTGTTGGTAATAAGTGGTGCAGGTTTGACCACAGTGCTCAAATGCCAAATCAAGGATACAAGAAGAGAAATGACTACCACAAGGCAACTCAATGCTATGATTTAAGTGTGTGGTATGAAAATGGTGTACGATATGAAAGAGAGAAGAGGTATGATAACAGAGTGTGTTATTCTTGTGGCTATCAAGGACACATTGCTGTTAACTGCCAAAGTCAGAGATTTGAAACGAGAAGGTGTTATGAATGTCATATCAGAGGACACATTGCCAGAGATTGCCCAAGGAGATCAATGGGAAGATCGAGGGTTGAATCTCAGAGAATAGTAAAGAAACCAGTCAACGTCAAGCCCAAAGAACAGAAGGTTCAAGAACCTAAAGTTCAGGAAACAAAAGTAAAACTTTCTCAGGGGCAAAAAGACAGACTGCGAAAGAAGAGGAAGAAGGCCAGAGAATATCTGGAAAGGATTTTGTCCTCGGGTTCATCAGTTGGTTCAAATAAAAGTTCTGATGAAACAATTCACTCGATTGCAAAGTCAAGCAAGACGGTTTCATCAGATACAAATTTGAGGACAAAAGAGAAAAAGGAGAAAAAGAAAAGTGTCGGCGATGAATTTGACAGGTCAAAGTCAGACAAGCCACATTCAGGCAATGATTCTGGTTCATCAAAACCAGAAGAGCCAAGTTTTGAGGTAAAATTGTCAAAAACACCTAAGGCTGGTCAGGCTTGGGTGAATCTGTTTAAATGAAAAACCTGACTTGCCGGAGTTCCCAGGTTGGTAAGCGTGGAACATGAATCGGCACATTTCTTGAGAAATTTCACTATGGTGATTTTTCGACCTACATGTGGTAAATCAGGGACATTAAGTTGTACTTGATTTTCTACAAGTGATTAAAGGAAAACAATGTGATGAAAGAACCCCGAATTTGTGAAATGACACACAAAACTAATTTTCTGGAAAAACCATTTTGATTAAAACAAACTTAAGTGTTTTGAAATCTAAATGGGAAAATAGTTTGTTGTCAGGGGGAGTTCTGATTGTTTATGCCAAATGAATGGCGAATTGAAGTGATTCGATATCAGTTTGTCATTTTATTTGTACAGTTTGTTTTCAAATTTTCCTTGAAAATCAAAATTGAAACATATTTTGATTTTAGGGGGAGAAAAATTTAAAAAAAATTAGAAAAATTGAAAATACCAAAAACATTGAAAAAGCAAAAATGAGTTTTGTTGAGAAAAGAGGAAATGATAGTACATCAGTGGACTATCACAGCACGCTAAAGAAATGAAATGTCAAATGTGATAAACGGTCTCACTGATGATGTGTCGATAGGTTTTCGTACATTTAGTAGATTTATTTGGGATATAAACCTAAAATTTCAAACTTGTGAAATTCGTGGGGAACACTACTTGGATATATAGGTAACCCCTGAAATCTCGTTTGAAAGGTCTCGTATTCTGATATACTAGGTTTTTATACTCAATGATGTCTGGGGTATTATTCCGGGACTTCTGCTGAACGGTAGTTCTGACCTAGTCCTTGGCTAATACTTTCACCAAAATGCTTGAAACATAGCATAAAGCCCTCAGCTGATTAGACAATAAAATTTATAATCATCTGTTGTAGCTGAAAAGATCCTCTAAAGGGGACATACTGCAAAGTCGAAACTGATATCTCTCTGCGCATACGGAAGTATCGACCTGAGATCCCTCAGTTCTCGCATTTAACCCCTAATTTATGTACAGATATCATTGTATTATAGTTACCTGTAAGACTGAATATTGGGATTCTGGATACAGGAGTATATTCAAGAGGTGGGACACATGAATTGAACTAAGTTCATAAAACACTTAAATCGTATCCTGAATAGATTGAAAATTGTGTGAAAATTTAAGAGGACAACTATATCGTCAATCTACGTGAATCGTTTAAAACTTAAAATGATTAAAGCTTAACGGTGCTAGTGATTTGTCTCATGAACTGATATGATCCTTTTACACAAACTTACAAAAATATTATCTGTATATATTTGTTTACTGCTTTTCATTCAAAAACAAAAATCCAAAAAGATTTTCGGAGTCTTTTAGCATAAATTTTGAAAATTCAAAAAGATTTTCGACAGCTAATAGTGAAGAGCTGATATTCAAAATTCGAGTGCTAAACATGATGAACAGGTTTGGAAGAATATGTTGAAAACTTTGAATGTCATATACAAATGTTTTGAAAGGTTGTGTGCTTAGTTAATCAAGGTCATATATTTGAACTTGATGTAACTATACATATTGATGAATTAATGATTTCTACCAGTAAGTTTCTTAAATCTAACTGTTATAAATTTGTGAAACTTATGTTGAGGTAGAAGATGTGCAGGTTAACCAGGTTTCAAGTCCTGAGCAGATGCAGAACAAAGTCAGGAATTGATCCTGAACTTGTGAAACGGTGAAAGCCAAACTACGATCCCGACAGCTGAGTCTAAGGGGGAGTCTGAAGACGAGCTCAACGCAAACGGAAGCGTGTAAGGAGCCAGGTATCGTTCCTGGAAGAGCTTGTATCTGGAAATCCAAGTGTCGATCCCAAAAGCACGGAAGCTTGACGAAAGGGGGAGCCTGAAGAAAAAGAGTCTAAGCGAGAGGGGGAGCAACGGAAGCTCGTAAACAGATCCACGGGGATTCTGTTTAAGAAATAGGGAGTCTATGGTTGCTGAAACCGTCAAACCTTCAAGAAGACTCAGAGAGAGAGAGAGAAAGTCAAGTTGCTACGAGTTTGACTACAGATTGACTGCGGCAATATCCAAGGGGGAGTCTGTTAGTGCAGAATGTCTATCGCCTTCGTCAATCGGAACCGTAGCTGAAATAGAAGTAAAATAGGCTTTATATTGTAATTTGTTAGCAATAGGCAAGGTGGCATTATTGTAAATAAGGGGAAATCCCTTATAATCTTGTGCCTATAAATAGGAGCCTTAGGGTTTAGATTTAGAACTTTTGCCACATTAGAGCTTGGAGAGCTAGGTGCTTAGAGAGAGAAACTAGAGAGAGAAAGTGGCAAAACGTGATTCACGGAGCTTGTATTCATCACATCATAAATAGAATCACCGATTAGTGTACGTTATTGTGTGTTCGGTCACGCATGTTCACGGATTCCGCACGTCGAACGTTCGTTACGCAATCGAACGGCGTCAAAACCGATCCTACAGACACACCTAAAGTCGAGCCGTCATCTCTCTGCTGAACGGAAGTTCTGACCTGAGCTCTCACGGTTTCGCATTTACCCCTTTACAGATATCATCTGTGGTATACTCATCTGTAAGACTGAATATTGGGATTTGGATACGGGAGTATATTCAAGTAGTGGGACATGCGAGTAAGTTTAAGTTTTTAAGACATTAATATCGTATATCGTAGCATTTGAATTTTGTGTGAAAATTTAAGTGAACCAGTATACTGCCAATCTAGGTGAATTGTTTAGAACTTAATATGAAATCAAGCTTAACGGTGTTAGTGATTTGTCTCAGAAACTGATATGATCCTCTTACAAAAACTCACAAAAATATTGTTTGTAAATATTTCTTTATTGCATTCCTTATTAAAAAAAAAATTTCCAAAAAGATTTTAGTGTGTTTTAGCATAAATTTTGAAAAATCCAAAAAGATTTTCAGCAACTGGTGTTGAAGAGCTGATTTTCAAAATTACAAGTGCTAAACATGACGACAGTTTGGTTTGGGAGAGTGTGTTTAAGAATTTAAATCTTTCAAGTGGTCATCAAAAATTTTTGTAGAGAAAATGTTTTTGCAAATGGTAAAAACTATATTCCTACATGCAGTTCATCAGAGACTAAATGTTAGATCATTTTATGTTTTCTACAAATGGTGTCTGAGTGAGTTAAAGGTTTATATTAGAAAATTTATGTTTGAGGTAGAGATTGTGCAGATAACCTGAGCTGGAGGAGAGCCAGGTCATGATCTTGGGAATGGATTCTGAACCTGTGAAAGCCAGACTGCGATCCCAGCTGATTGAGAGGGAGAGTCTGAATGACAAAGAGCCAGGTTCTGATCCTGAGATTGTTGCCGCTGACGAGATTAACGATTCAACATTTGAGGGGGAGTGTATGTTGATGTTGATAAATAGAGAAGACGTAAACATCCGAGGGGAGATTGAAAAGAGAAGAGAAGATAGAGATTGAGAATGCTTACAGCATCAGATACTTCAAAGAGAAGCCCAAAGGCTGATAAAGACTGAAGATGTGAAGACTCGACACTAAAGACTCCGTCAACATCCGAGGGGGAGTTTGTTGGTGAATCCGTCTGTCGTCTGCGTCTTGTATCGAGTCTTGTATAGAACATGCTAGATCAGGGCACGAAAAACGAGAAAGCGGTTAAGTAGAGATTCCGCTTGAAATGACTTCTAGACATTTCAAGGGAAATCACTAGCTTGTTATTCCGCTCGAGTTGTTTGTGATGATTTCGCTCGAAATTGTATGTCCTGATTCCGCTTGGATGCTCATGGCATGTTCAAGCGGAATCTGTTGCCTATATAAAGGCTGCTTGGAGCGAAATCGCAGAACATGTTCTTCCGGTTTGCAACGAAGTGCTGCCGAAGTGTCGAATTGCTGTAAAAGTCATTCAATCTATAAAAACGACAGTTTAAAGTGTAAAGCTTGCTGAATTGACCTCAGTTTCTTAGTTTCCGCCTCTGAAACTGAGATAAACTCTTCTGATCGACTCGTTCGGGTCTGAAAACGATCCTATAAGAAACCTATCACTTTAATCTCTTGAATGATTTTATCGATCGCCACCGAGCTATTATAGAATCTCTAGTCATTCCTCCTGTTCCAAAGACACCACATACCAACCATCATGATCCCTTTTACAACCTCCCTAACACGTGCATCAATTATGGACGACTTAAAAATCTGTAGCAGATCTTTGGACTTGAAAAGCATAAACAAGTTTGATTTTACACAATCGGTTGACCTGGTCCCACACCACAACGGGGGCAAAACATGAGTAAAACAAATCGCAAAGAACACACACTTCATCATCGAAAAGGCAGTTCCTTCTAATTAGCACATTAGTAGTCGATATACGCCCCATAGCCACTTTCCAAACTAAATTATTGCACTTCTTCGAACCCACTTACACCAGCTTTGAACAAACCTGTTAATACAATCGAGATCGTTGTTCAAGAATTTTTTGACAACTTTTACCGAAGACCTAGTGTCATTGTGTAACACCCCAACCCAGAACGGGCTGGCATGTCACTCATACAGATATCAAAACTAAAACCAATCCATAACGTTGAAACAAAATATCCTAATTACATTTTCATTACATTACCGAAAATAAAAAAAAATCTTTATCTTCACGACACTCTTCACTTGTTCCCCACGATTCCCAAATTACCTGTCAAACAAATAAGACAAACACAAGAAAGAAACTACGGCTGAGCCAAAAAGTTGCTCAGTAACGGAGAAATCAACAGTAAAGTAAGGTAGACATGTGAACAGAAACATGAACGGTATTGACGTCAAACAAGTCTAGATTTTGTCACTGAAACAGATACTTATATAACTTGAATTCCAAAACTTATACTGAACAGATAACAGATACTGAACATAACCAGATGCATATAAACATATAAACATATCATAACAGAGACAAGACATACGTGACAACATATAACAATAAAACAAGTCACGTAATATAGAAGCACCCACGAGCCTAAACAGAGGCATGCATGGCTATAGTCCATGCGCCGAGATGGTGCGTGTAGGCGCACACACATTATTCCATCTCAACAGGAGTCAGGAGTCAGGAGTCAGAGCTAAGATCGATCTATTCGCCTCTAGGGGCCATGTGCTACACAAGCACAAACTAGAAACGCCGTGAACTTTAGTTACGCACCGTCACGATGAGTGCCATGTCGTTGACGCCCCAACGACAAGTCAGAAGCGCTCGGGTGACAGAGTACAAAGCCGTATCAGAAATAAAATGTATTTTGACATAAGTTTAGAGGGAACATGCAATAATGAGCACAAAGTCTAAGGTCTATTGCATGCTACAATATATACTAGTCTTATAACAATACGAAACAGAGACAAGTAGCGAAAACATCCGTACTACAAAGTAACGGACTTGAATAAAAATACTATGATGTAAAGAAAAAAAGGATTCCGTACCAACGAGTAACGAAAATATAAAAGTATACTACGATGTAAAGAAAACAGAATCCGTACCTTATTAGCACACAAGCAAAACCAATAATCAAGTCGTCCACGATAAAAAGAAAACCTATAGTCCCATTATAACACAAATCAGTTTTATAATGAACATTACTTGATTTGTTATAGTTCCCCGGCGACCGCGACAATAACTTACCAAGGTGAACCCTCGATTAACACTCGCAACGACTAACTTGACCGCCTAAAGTATAAACTACATATATCTTTAAAATATTAATTGATATCTTTTATCATACTTCGAATAAAAAATCAGCTAATATTATTCTAACGAAAATATACAAAAAACATGGATTTTGAATTAACTAAGGCTATATCAGATAAAATAATAGTTGTTGCTCATGTTTTTAACAACTGCAATCTTATTTCCCTATTTATCATTAATAGAAATTGTGACATCACATGCAATCAACTATGTAATCACCCACTGCACATGTCACGTACATATATCCATTAAACACCACCTACAACTTCGACATACACATAAATAATACATATATGCCATACATGCAAACTCACACTACATAATATATCTTCACACACAATAACACACTCATTAGTACATACACACAAAGCACATCCACATTCAAAGTTAAATTAAATACACTCCATAGCCACACATTATTATATATACACACAGATCATAATACATGTATGTACCCTTAGCACACACATATACATACTCGACACTGAAACCGAAACCTCTCTCAAAGAAGACCCTCTCGGTAACCCGTCGGTATAGCCAACCCAAACACTCCAAACCCTCGATCGCCGGAAGAACGTAATAAATTAAAATTTAGTACATCTAGTTTGAATCGGAGAGGGTTCAATCAATTACCTTAAAAGTCGAACGGAGCTAACTGGAGACACACAATACGCGCTTCAAACGGTCGTATGGAGCGGAACTAAGGTGGCGGTAGCTCTGGTTCGCGATGGCAGACGGTGGCTCTGCGACCGTCACATATGGAATGCGAATCACACGAGATGATCACGACAGTATGGTACCGACGCTGGCTTGGAGCACGGCTAATGGCAGCGGCGATGAGTGCTTAAAGATGAAGACGTGGTTGTTATACGTAGCGGTGTGGCTCTTGTAAACAACGGAACATTCAATAAAAAGCGGAAATCGAATTTGTGATGTTCGTTGTGTATGTCAATGGCAAAACTAGTGGTGATGATGGTGTGTTGTAGAAGTAAAAGTAAAGCAATATCGGAGGTTTAAAGGAACGATGATATCCACAACCAAAATATTCGGCCGTTTAGTTTAAGTTGATAAGGATTATGAATAAACATAAATATTTTATTAAATTAAAATGGATATAACTTCAATCTTCTTGTTGATGATATGCGATTATTATTACTCATGTGTGAGTAAAATTGAAAAATCAATATAATTTAAAAAGGTTAACTAGTATCTCCTTCGTATATTTCTGTTTTAATTTAGAAGAGAAAACATGATTTAGTTAATCAACAATTTAACTAATAACCTGACTTAATAATATTCAACTTTTATTTACTCGCTATTATTTTTCAAACTTCAAGTATTACAATTCTTCCCCTCTAAAAAAAATTTCGTCCTCGAAATTGCTAAGCACGGATACGAACGGCCTCGATCATAACAGACACGGAAAAGACTTAACACATATAGCATACCATTAAACATAATACATACTAAGGTACGGAGTTTCTGAGATGGCAAATAAACGGATACTAATTCAATCGAAATAAATATCCGTAAAAGAAGCAGATATAACTAGAGGATACTCTGAAGTAGTGGAGAAAGACTTCAAACACTTAGCAAATAAAAGTGATAAAACATAGATACACACTTAATTATCAAAAGTTTAGACAAATAATCTAAGAACTGATCATCAAATTCTATGTAGAATTTTTATTCGTTTTATTAAAAAATATAACTTTTATTTTCGAATATTACAATTTTACCCACAAAAATTCCGTCCTCAAATTGTTAAAGTATGGATGATGAGCAAAATTCGATATAACAGTTACGAAACGAATTTTAAACATCATATTCTTATATATGAAACATACTAAAGTGTGGTGTTCTGAGACGGTCAAAAGACGCATATAAAATAAATTCAAATTCAAAAATAACAAAACAAGTAAAGTGAGATTTAGAACGCTAAGACGCAACAAATTCAGGTACATACTAATCTACACAATAGGAGTCCAAAAGCACACATATGTACCTGTAATTCACGATTATGTTCGCGACCATAATTGTCAATTACCTTACATAAGTGTCCTAATGGTCCTCTTATCATGCATCTCAATTACCTATTAAAATTGTAAAGAAAGCTAGTGTGGCGATAAACAAATCATAGTTAGCAATAGTTCTAAAAACAAATACTAAAGTGAATACCAAAGACAACAAACTAACGAGTACGAAAATTGATCAGAAGTTGAAATCCTAACCCAACGTCTACCCATTAACTCACATGTTGTTTTTAAGGTTTAATTTTTCTACAGGAAAGAGCCTTGGCTCTGATACCATAACTGTAACACCCCAACCCAGAACGGGCTGGCATGTCACTCATACAGATATCAAAACTAAAACCAATCCATAACGTTGAAACAAAATATCCTAATTACATTTTCATTACATTACCGAAAATAAAAAAAAAATCTTTATCTTCACGACACTCTTCACTTGTTCCCCACGATTCCCAAATTACCTGTCAAACAAATAAGACAAACACAAGAAAGAAACTACGGCTGAGCCAAAAAGTTGCTCAGTAACGGAGAAATCAACAGTAAAGTAAGGTAGACATGTGAACAGAAACATGAACGGTATTGACGTCAAACAAGTCTAGATTTTGTCACTGAAACAGATACTTATATAACTTGAATTCCAAAACTTATACTGAACAGATAACAGATACTGAACATAACCAGATGCATATAAACATATAAACATATCATAACAGAGACAAGGCATACGTGACAACATATAACAATAAAACAAGTCACGTAATATAGAAGCACCCACGAGCCTAAACAGAGGCATGCATGGCTATAGTCCATGCGCCGAGATGGTGCGTGTAGGCGCACACACATTATTCCATCTCAACAGGAGTCAGGAGTCAGGAGTCAGGAGTCAGAGCTAAGATCGATCTATTCGCCTCTAGGGGCCATGTGCTACACAAGCACAAACTAGAAACGCCGTGAACTTTAGTTACGCACCGTCACGATGAGTGCCATGTCGTTGACGCCCCAACGACAAGTCAGAAGCGCTCGGGTGACAGAGTACAAAGCCGTATCAGAAATAAAATGTATTTTGACATAAGTTTAGAGGGAACATGCAATAATGAGCACAAAGTCTAAGGTCTATTGCATGCTACAATATATACTAGTCTTATAACAATACGAAACAGAGACAAGTAGCGAAAACATCCGTACTACAAAGTAACGGACTTGAATAAAAATACTATGATGTAAAGAAAAAAAGGATTCCGTACCAACGAGTAACGAAAATATAAAAGTATACTACGATGTAAAGAAAACAGAATCCGTACCTTATTAGCACACAAGCAAAACCAATAATCAAGTCGTCCACGATAAAAAGAAAACCTATAGTCCCATTATAACACAAATCAGTTTTATAATGAACATTACTTGATTTGTTATAGTTCCCCGGCGACCGCGACAATAACTTACCAAGGTGAACCCTCGATTAACACTCGCAACGACTAACTTGACTGCCTAAAGTATAAACTACATATATCTTTAAAATATTAATTGATATCTTTTATCATACTTCGAATAAAAAATCAGCTAATATTATTCTAACGAAAATATACAAAAAACATGGATTTTGAATTAACTAAGGCTATATCAGATAAAATAATAGTTGTTGCTCATGTTTTTAACAACTGCAATCTTATTTCCCTATTTATCATTAATAGAAATTGTGACATCACATGCAATCAACTATGTAATCACCCACTGCACATGTCACGTACATATATCCATTAAACACCACCTACAACTTCGACATACACATAAATAATACATATATGCCATACATGCAAACTCACACTACATAATATATCTTCACACACAATAACACACTCATTAGTACATACACACAAAGCACATCCACATTCAAAGTTAAATTAAATACACTCCATAGCCACACATTATTATATATACACACAGATCATAATACATGTATGTACCCTTAGCACACACATATACATACTCGACACTGAAACCGAAACCTCTCTCAAAGAAGACCCTCTCGGTAACCCGTCGGTATAGCCAACCCAAACACTCCAAACCCTCGATCGCCGGAAGAACGTAATAAATTAAAATTTAGTACATCTAGTTTGAATCGGAGAGGGTTCAATCAATTACCTTAAAAGTCGAACGGAGCTAACTGGAGACACACAATACGCGCTTCAAACGGTCGTATGGAGCGGAACTAAGGTGGCGGTAGCTCTGGTTCGCGATGGCAGACGGTGGCTCTGCGACCGTCACATATGGAATGCGAATCACACGAGATGATCACGACAGTATGGTACCGACGCTGGCTTGGAGCACGGCTAATGGCAGCGGCGATGAGTGCTTAAAGATGAAGACGTGGTTGTTATACGTAGCGGTGTGGCTCTTGTAAACAACGGAACATTCAATAAAAAGCGGAAATCGAATTTGTGATGTTCGTTGTGTATGTCAATGGCAAAACTAGTGGTGATGATGGTGTGTTGTAGAAGTAAAAGTAAAGCAATATCGGAGGTTTAAAGGAACGATGATATCCACAACCAAAATATTCGGCCGTTTAGTTTAAGTTGATAAGGATTATGAATAAACATAAATATTTTATTAAATTAAAATGGATATAACTTCAATCTTCTTGTTGATGATATGCGATTATTATTACTCATGTGTGAGTAAAATTGAAAAATCAATATAATTTAAAAAGGTTAACTAGTATCTCCTTCGTATATTTCTGTTTTAATTTAGAAGAGAAAACATGATTTAGTTAATCAACAATTTAACTAATAACCTGACTTAATAATATTCAACTTTTATTTACTCGCTATTATTTTTCAAACTTCAAGTATTACACATTGCCTCCCCTTCTATCTCACATGTCCTTCTTACCCGAAAAAGACACCCTATCAAGGATTTCGATACACTTGTTCCACTTTTCCACTTCAACCTGAGATAACGACATCTGGCTCCAATTCCAAAGACCCATGAAGTTGTTGTTATCTTGGTTAAAGTATCCACCACCTTGCAGTTTTTGTTCTTTTCCAAGTCTGAACAAGTTCGGGAAAAATTCTTTAAAAGTGGTGTCGTAAGCCCAAGGGTCTGGATTTCCCATCCCCTAAAACTCCTCTAACCAATTGTTTAATACAAACTCCTGCAATCATGGTTACAAAAGTCGCTAGGCGCTCCCTAGTCAGTCTACCGGGGAGTTGAAAGTACTTGACCTAGGCGGAGAGTACTCAGATATGTCAAATTATATGGAATTAGTTTTCGAAAATTAGATATATGTAAAATATCATAAATTTACTAATACTTAGAACAAAATATGTGAAAATAATATCCATTCTTTAATATGACAAGTGTGCAAATTATGTTTTATGTTATCAAGTCAAACTTGACCCGTGTTGACCTACTAGATCCAATTCTAGTCAACGTTGACCATGTTTGATCGATTCCGAGTAATTAGGCGAAGCTAAAGAAAGTCGCCTCGGCAGCCTATCTTGTAGTGACTACTCGGAGTACTCGGCCTTGGAGACCTTTTTTTACAACCATGCCTGCAACTTTAATCTTCTTAGCTGCATTCACTATATTTTTCCAAGTCCCATTGATGGACTGATTGATTTGCACTTGCTCCTAACAAATCCTGGTGTTATGAAGAGCGTCAATGACCAATTTCCAAAGACTATTCTCTTTATTCTTGTATCTCATATCCATTTAGATAACAAAGCCACATTTCTATATATTTTAGATTAGAAAGCCTAGGACCACTTGAATCAATAGGCAAGGCTAGTCTATCCCACGCCACCCAATGGGTCTTCTTCACATCCCCAACCCCACCCAAAGAAACCTTATAATGATCGCCTCAAGACCTTTAATAACTTGAACTAGGGCTTTGAAGAGAGACAATAATTTGGATTGCTCTCCAAAACGGATTTAATCAATGTAACTCGCCGTCTAATTGACAAGGTGGAGGCCTTCCATAGCGAGAGCCTACCTTCGAAGATGTCGAAAATACAACGCTAATTCACAATCCGATTCATATTCGCCCCAACCAACACCCCGAACTGAACAAAAGGAACTGACCGAACTCAACATCTAAGAATCGACACCATGTTCTCAACCTCACCCACTTCCACCCCTGATGTGTGCGAATGTGTATAATGGAATTACCTAAAAACTACACACTAATGGCAAGTGCACCGGTCATGAAATAGTAAAGCAAGCAAGACCGAGTATCGCACCTAGGGACTCGGAGTGGCAAACTGTAAAACTCAATCTAAACCGATTTACTAGCTAAAATTAATTTGGATTTTTAATTTTTAACTAATAATCTAAAATTATATTAATGAGAAAGAAGACAAATACGAGAGCAAATAGCAAACAAAAGTGTAATATGTGATGATGAATAAACCACCTAGGCAAGAATCCCTAACCACATGCAAGACTTTTACGGTTGACAATTACCAAGTTTTCTGATTTTAGATCGACTACCCTCTCGTTAGAGAAGACAAATCCTATAGAAACAAGTCAGCTCAGAGTGGGACCCTTACTCTCCGGTTTCTAGAAACTGATCTATAATGCACAATCAGACAATGAATGAAGTGCTAGATAGAAAAGACTTGACCTATCGATACCGAATCATACCACTTGAGACATGAAAACGAAATACACTTTAACACCTTTTAATTGTGAAGCTAGTTTCAAACTGATCAACTAGATGCGAATAAATAGAAAGACCTTGAGTTATTGTCACACCCCGATTTCCACGTGTATCACCGGTGGGCCCGGTGGGGGATTACCGTGACGTAGTTGGCAACAATATAGTCAAACCACAATATATAAATGCACAGCGGAAGCATAAAGATAAATATGATTCAACCATTTACTGTAATATCAAATGTATCACGAGTAGTTGAATAGTATCCACAGGAGGGATCAAAATAAATAAAAATGTTGTTCAACAGATAAGACATCAAGCTTGCGAGACTTCTTAAGATGCTAAGGAGCTAATGCCAGCCGATTACGTGTAGTACCTGCACTTAATCTTTTTGGGAAAATACGTCAGTTTACACTGGTAAATACATTCAACCGACACTTTTGAAAAATGTTTATTAAAATTGATTTGAATGCACGAGGCACAAACTCTTTTATAACTTGGGAGAATTATTTAAAATTATAATCTTGTGAACGAATTACATGTTCCTTCTATGCGTTCAGTAGCCCGGATCCTGTCCGGGTTAAAGATCAATAGACACACCACATTGCGTAAAACCGAGGTGGGTAAACCATCGGCTACGTCTTTTAATAGTATAGACATAATACCGGGTGTACGCCTACACCCGACTGTCAAGGTCATGGCCATTTCGTAAAATGATGCCTAGGATATCCGGGACATGGTCATTAACCCCCCAAAGGCTTTTAAGTAACAAGACTGTTTAAATGAGCCGATCAAATTATTCAATTAACCACCTAAGCGATGGAAGATTTGATGCTCAATCAAGCGGTATATTATATACCGTAACCCAAGCCCGTATAAGGGAAAATAAGTTAAAAGTATTTACCTTTGCAAGTATTGTCCTTAATCAGTTAAATCACATATATCTTTTACTAGGGCTCCTTATTCTGGAACGAAGGTTTTTAAAATAACCTATTAGAATCCTAACGGGTCTTTATATTAGCCGTAGCCTAGACCGGTTAGTTTCGAGGGATAGATACGGTTTAATCGCGTGAAAGGCGAAAACCGAGAATGGAATGTGATTCTGACCCAACAAGTTCGGAGACTTGTTTTATATGTGTTTAATATTCACATTCTGGATTTTGGGGTCAAAATGATATGGTTTGACCCGTATCAGCTAATTTATGTAAACTAGTTACATAAGCCGAACCGTGCGCGCAATAAGCGCAACGGGTAACCGTAGGAGCCTACACTGTTTTCCTAAGTCAATATACTTTAAAGAGGTTGTGGTATCAGTAGGATACCTTCCATAATGCCCGTATCGAGTTTTAGTTCTTTATACGCCCCGTAGGGGTTTTCCGGTCATTTTAAAGACTTTTAAAGGGATTTCTGAGTTCTACAGGAAACCGGAGTTTCCCGATTAGTTTAATAAGTCTAAAATATCTTATTTATTATTTAAAATCGGTAGCAACTGGAATCGGGTCAAAAGACCTTGTAGAACTCAAGTTTTGACCGAAAAGGGCATATTCGGTATTTACCGAACCGTAGCCATAACCGCAGGTTATGAGCAGGTTAAAATTAATTAAAAATCCTTAAAAATCCCAAAATGTTATTTTACTACAGTGGGTAAAAGTTTTGGTGACGAAGTCTTGGTTTAGGTAGGCGTTATGCTAATTGCGCCGTTTATTACAAAAGTTTCTTATAAATGCGCTATTTAGCATAACTCCCATTCTAGACCTCGGATTGGCGTGAAACTTTAGGGACATGCTTAGAATTTAGTAAGCAAGGTTATGGTCCCTTCACGTGTCCGAAATACTCGTTTTATTTTAAAAAGGGCGTTACGGTCAACTTTTAAGTAATTAACGGAAATGCGTAAAAGACTCGGATAAACAACGAACCGGTCACAGAGGGTGATACCATCACGTGACCTGGTCCTAAGAGAGTCCTAAAGCATATCTACATTGTACTAAAACGGGTCAGAACTGAAGTCAAAGCAAAAGTCAAACTTTTGCGACATTCGGCTCCGAACCGGGTCAATATATCAAATGGCCGAATCAAACGAGTTTCGACAAGTTTATATACTTAATATCATGTTTTATGATCATCAAAACAGGTTTCATAGCATATACATTACAGATTATGCAAGATTCGCAAAAACGACTTTCTGTTGACTTTTTAAGCATACGTTTGACTCGACATTTGAACTAGTTAGAGTGGTGATCAGTGGGAACCCTTTTAGTGGTTTATTACCCACATAAATACCAACACATAACTACTTTTGATTCGAGCTAGGACTGAGCCATTGAGAACTTATCTCGAAGTCAAACCGTGGTTACGACGGTTTGATTTTTAGCTATTTAACTAAGCAAAACTAAACCATAAATGTTCTAAACAACTTACAGAAGCTTGAGCACGATTTGGAATGCTAGAAGAAGACTTGGGAGCTTCAGAAATGGTCAAGGGAATGTGTTTTGAAGTGTGATGAACTTATGCACATTGTAGCCTATTTATAGTGAAAGAAAGGCCTTAAGATCCTTACAACTCAGCCTACAAGTGAGTATGGATGATGGGCAGGTGGCCTAGAGTGCTATGGGTCGAGTAGAGGGCACCCATGCTTCACTTATTGCTCATTTGGTCGTTCACTAGCTCAAAAGGCAAGTCTGTCCAAACATTCTGCATCTGGGCGTCTCACGCGGCCCGCATGAAAGATTCATGCAACTATTACGCGGGCCGCCTGAAGTTTTAAATCAGACGCGTAGAATTAGGAGGCTCGCGGCCCGCCTCAACTTAACCAAAAACCTTACGCGGCCCGCGAGAGGTTGGTTTTTCAAGGATTTTAAATCTTTTGTAATCATGACTAGAATCTGGTAATTAATAACGAAATCTTCTGTAATTATTAATCTGACCTTTCAGGTTTGAAGGGGTAACTTTGCGATTTGGCCCTTGATTATTTACAACTAAGGGCCTTGTGTTATTTACCCGCATTGTTAAGTCCCCGGTTATCTTGTTAATTATTCGGAAAGCCTTGACTTTCATTGTTGACGCTTTTAACCCTTCTCGTACGAATATGATCATTACTTTCTCGTTTTAAAACGGAACTTCGCGGAATTTATATAGTACATTCTAGTGAGCGTATTTTACTGTTACAAAGCCTCGGGTACGTCAAAGGGTCACTCAGAGGTATAATTAAACATGTTGACACAGTTAACCCCCGCAGCTTGTAATCTCTCACTTTCTTCCGCGTTTCGCTTCCGTACGATCCATGATTTATTCGTTTGAAGGTACGAGCATCGTTTAGGGTTACTATACAGTATACTTACCCTTGTTTGACATTTATAACCCTCGAATTTACATACTTTCAAGGTTTGTCAACATTAGTCCTTTATTAAATATAAAACGCCACGTGTAAACTTAAGACACGTGCCAATACATTATTGGACACAAAATTTCGAGGTGTTACAGTTATCAAGTGTGTAAACTACCAAACAATGACTAGACAAACCCTAGCAATCCCAAATTATATTTCTATTCAATAGGAATTGGATGCACACTTATGTCTACTGATTTTAATTGATTAATAACCTATATCATCTATAATAATAGGGTTAAAAGATAATTGGCCAGATTAACGAATTAACTTATGATTTTAACGTGTCTACGGTGAATTTCTTCTTTACAAACACATCAAAAATGAAAACCAATCAACTAATATCAGCAAACAATAGTACACATTATCATAATCAAAAAAGTTGGTGAGGTTTCCCACCGGCTTTGCCTCCCCGCCCCTATAGTTTCATGATTTTGCAATTTTAGTTCCTTGACTTTGTAACCTTCAAAGTTTCATAAAATGACAAATTTAGTTCCTAAACCTTCTACTTTGAATTTCCAAAACCGCAACCTCATCTTTCAAACTTTGCCAGCACCAACCATCTACTTTGGTTTTCCACCATCACCCCCTTAGCTCTTACATAGTTACGCCACCAACCCTTTTCTTTTACATTTCCACCAACACCCCCTTATCTTTTACACATTTCCGCCACCACCCCTATTCTTTTACACTTTGTCTTTTTTAGACTTCGTTTTTTACCCCTTGCATTATTACTCTATTTTTACACACGCCCAACTTTAAAAAGATTGCAATTGTAACCCTTAGACTACAACTCCTGCTTTTGCAAATGCCAATGCATTGTGTTTTACGAAATGTCTTAGACATTGTGTTTTACATTTTGTGTCTACCTTTATGTTTTACACTTTTTTTGTAATTGTCGTTTACGCACTACGTTTTGCGAATCATGTTTTGTCCTACTATATGTTTCCACCCGTCACGCGCCGCCGCAACGCACGGCGGGCAAAATACTAGTATAGTATTAATTGACAACATATGGAGAAACAATAGACGTTTAGAGTCTCCGTTCAAAAAAAAAAAAATAAATAGACGTTTAGGCTAGAGGGTATGGTGCCCATCCTCCCTTGGAGGATGGTCCGCCACGTAGGCGCCACATCTTAGTCCTCCTAAGGATGGTCCATCCCACAAAACTAGTGGAAATGGGAGGATGGTCCTACCCCACCACTTTTATGTTTTTTTATTTTTTTAATCTTCCACTTTTTTTTTTTAACTTTTAACAAATAAATTAAACTAAGCTTGCAACTATAGCCTTTGAAATTCCAGTTGCACCAGCTTCCTTCAACTCAGCAATCACTTCGCTGCAAGATTAACCCTTTGTTATGGTGTGAACAACAGTTTTAACATGTTCCTTGTTTAGCTAACTTTTGATCTGACCTGTTTGATATACAACAGTACAATACAGCTCAAATCAGACCCATTCATTAGTAAACATGTCGAAATTCACATCTAGTATAGTTACTGTAAATATTATGAATATGATCAAAAGGAAACATACTTGTAGATTGGAAGGATTTTGTAGTACGAGATCATTTGTTTCCAGATGGATGATCTGAGATCAGCAGCAACAGTCTGCAGATCCTCGGCACTGCTCTTGCCATCCCAGAAAAATAAATTCATTAATATGTATCAACACCTGCAATCAAAAGTGTCACTTTCAAAATGAAAAAAGATCTATATCTGCAGGTGGTAATGAACCTAGATGGCAAAAACCAAAGTTAACATACAAGGAGCTAAACAAACAAATGGATAGAGCAAGATAAATCAGTAGGAAATCAGGCCCAAGAACACGAACAAGAAATTTGATCTCAACCAAGATCGACTCTTTATGTATATCATAATATTCTTGACACAGTTACAATTGACCCCTAACCCGTCTACTTATACTAAAATAAACCATATGGTAATCCTACTCAAGTACTTCTCTCAGTTATAATCTTAAACTAGCTCGCATGATTATCTCTAAACATTCAAATAATTAATTCAAACTAAGTAAACTAAGCTTGCAACTATAGCCTTTGAAGTTCCTTTGAAACTAATTTTAGGATTAAGTTCCAACAAAATCAAACATTTGAGCAAAGTAAGTTTATATCCGTAATCAATTCAAATAGAAGATGCAGATACTTTCAAAACCCTAATTTGGATTCTGAAAGCTCCATTCTCAGGAAAATAGATAGCTAAACAAACAAACAAACAAACTAATAGAACAAGATAAATCAAACATTTGATCAAATTAATTTCAGATCTAGATGCAAGTTATGAATTCAGGTGAGTTGGTGAGAAATATAACTTAAATAATGATGATAAAAAAGAAGCAATTCGTATAGCAACATATTGTGGTTTTAACCTCATCAAAACCTCCGCCTCTTTACTCCTTTCACTCTCGCAGCCATGAACACCACCACCTCCGTCAAGTTAGAGACAAACCCTATCACATCGCCGCCGTTCGGTCCACCACCGCCGCCGGCCGTACCTACACCACCACCGCCTTCCATCGCACCTTTCTTCACCGGAGAAATGTTTCAATTACATGCTCAGCTTCACCGATTGTGGGCTCAGAAGGTTTGATTTTGGATTTGGGGGTTTATTGGTGTGTGAGAGAGGGGGAGGACCGTCCTTGGCGTCGAGAACCCGACGATGGTGACGATGTAGGAGCGGCGACGGAGGGCTCGAAACGGAGAGGAGGGCGGCGCCGTTCCGGGACGCAGTGGGGACGAACCCCATACCGCATAGCCTTAGAGTCTACATATATGGTCCATTTAAGTTTTTATATTGCTTTTTTGAACATGTATTTTTATTGGTGAGGATTTCATGGATGATGGAAACTGAAAAAATTTGTTTATTTTAAAATTATGAATTTTCCCGTTACGACTTTAGGACAGTGAGGTGGGATTTAGGTGGTTTTTAACCGTTACTATCTTTGCTAAAAGTTTTGTTAAAAATTAAACGAGTCAAATACAATTGATTTTTATGTCAAATACAATTGATTTTTGTTGCTTCATCGTGACGAGTCAAACTGACATCGTCAAGAAAATATCGTATGAATACGGGTATTCTTTACTGTCGGTTTTAGACACACTTTCTTTTGGCTAAATTATTTTAAAAAGTTCTCTTTCTTATTACAACAACGTCATTTTTTATTATGATTTACAAATATATTGACACAACATGTTTTTTATCTGTGTTTCAATGTTCAATAACACACCGCCGCAACTCACGGTATATTCACTAGTTAAGTATTATTGAATGGTCATATCATATCTTAGGGACGGAAGCTAAGTCCACAACAATATAACAAGCGTGTTGTCATCGTTGGAGTAGTTGATTTTCATAAATATGTTCACATGTCCGTGTTGTTGTATGCTTCTAATCCACTCATAAATATTAAAGTCAAATTAGCAGATACAGTTTGGTCATGATACATGCTCCATGGTCATAAAACATACTCATATTATTATATTAAATATACAATTTCTATTGAGATCCTGTACAAACAGTGCTAATTGTAAGAACCGTAAGAACAGATCTGAACCATTGATAATTTAAATCAAGGGTTGATATTGATTATAAATAAAACCCTTATAATTAAAAATTACTACTAACAAATTAGGGGTAATTTTGTAAAATTGCTAGTCATTTGACTATTTTCCATTAAATACAAATTTCACCAAGGTTTTTTAAACTAAAATAACTTTTATATATTTCATTATTTTTTTTTTTAAAAATATACCATAAAATCAAGTATTTTTTTATCTTTAATATGAGTACCATATTGCTATACCTTTTTTGTATTTATAAAAGTGATTTTTAAAAAAGTTAACAAAAGATGTTTTATAATTGTGCTGATAACGTGCTGATTATGTGTTAATTACAAAATAATACAAACAAACATCAAAAGTAGATATAATCAGCACATCTGGTGTGCTAATAATGGAGTACAATTGAGGATGTTGTGCTAATGTCGTTTATGTTGAAAATGGAGAACGATTGAGGACGATGTGCTAATAATGAAGAACGATTAAGGATGTTATGCTAATTATATAGTGTTGTGCTGATTATATTTTTTGTAATTATTTTTAATTAGCTATTATTAAATATGGTCAAAAGGTCTAAATTACCCCTAAACTAATTTTTTATTGATGGACACTTGTCAATTATGTGTTGGTTCTTACGGTTCTTACAAACTTAAGTGTTTGTATTTGATCCCATTCCTTGTAAATATTAGCGTTGAAATATTAAATCAACTATTCTTACCTGATTTGTTTTTATCATGATTTTTCTATGACTTAACTTCCATTTTGCTCTTTATGCTTGGGTTGTTTTAATGGTTTGCCCCAATGATTTTAAAAGTGTCATTTTCCTGATGTTAGCTAATTTTTTCAAATCAACTCCTTGACCCTAACTCCATCCATCTCCATCCATAATGTCTGTTATCTAGAATGGTATATTGGTAATTTCAAAGATAGACTAGGGGTATTTTGGTAAATTACATGTATATGTCAAAGTTACTATTATTGTTATTATTGTACATACAGATTCATGACTGATACACTCTCCCCTCTCTCTTCTCCACCACCACAACCACCCACCACCCAACCACCACCACCACCACCGGAACCCATATCACATGCACCACCCGTCACCACTGGAACCCACATCACTTCCACTACATCTACATCACTTCCACCATCACCGGAACCCACATCACCTCCACCACCACGACACCACCCAACCTTCACTTCTTCCACAGTGCCACTACAACTACTCCCATCGGAACCCAATCACCACATCACTGGAACTTAAACCTCGCCACTGGAACCCAACCCCCCTCATAAAATAAAACGACCGGAACCCAACCACCACGGCCACCATCACCCGTCATTAAATCGGAACTCAAAATCTAAACGACTACCACCGCCATCAACACAAGATCGGAGCTCCCCTTTTTTAGATAAGAGCAACGTCCATTTTCAATTCTGAACTCAAAAACTAAACAACTACCGACACACCCCTTTTTAGATCTGAGCAACGTCCCTTTTCGACATCCGTTAGCGGCCGTCAACATTTGCGAGGGTGGTGGTTATGGTTACAGTAAGTAGAGAGAGGGAGAGAAATGGTCAGGGTGAATGGTGGTGGTGGTGGTTACAAATTGTAGAGAGAGAGATTAAGACCGTGGGGTATGGTGGGGAGGGGGTTTGGGGCATGGGTTGACACGTGGCTTAGGGGGGCTTTGCTGGGCTGACTCACATTGAAGACGGTATGGTGGGGCAGGGGTTTGGGGCGTGGCCAACCCAAACCGCTATTTGAATATTTTTTAAAACAACAACTTTAATTTTTTAAATATTTTTAAATAAAGAAAATTACATAAAAAAATTCCTAACGCTTATATTTTTTCTTTATCTCTTCTCTCATCTCCAAGATTAGTTCCAACTCTTCACCCTCTAGGTGATCAATGGGCTGGGCTAGAAATTTCATATCATCTCGTCTTTGTTTCAGGGCATCCCTAGCTTCTTTGCTCTTTCGAATTTCGGCCCTTTGTTGTTGGAATACATTGAATGTATCTAACTTGCATGCAATGTCATCCAACTGATCGCTGTATACTCCCCTACGCGACCCCGAACTCCCAACTGAAGGCGATGCCGTTCCCGATCTTGATTTTTGAGCGCGCCTTTTTGCGGCATCTCTTCCATATTCAGGCCGGTTTGGCGAATCATCCAAAGAGTCCTCCAACTCTTGATCTCGTGCATCCGATTGGGCTTGGGACGAGGGTGTCCTTGACCTTTTGGAAGACGTGTTAGTTTCGCTTCCACTGGGGATATTCGCCCACTTTGGATGGAACTTACAAATCTCCCAACAATGCATGAAACGGAAGTCGCTCCCCACATTTGTTTTGAATGTAACCAATGCATTTGTCACAAAGTCGGCTTCGGTTTCACCAATTTTTGGGTTTTGCTTTGCTTTATTTAAAAAAGCACTAAATTTTGTAAGTTGGCCGCTTATCTCGCTCCACTTCGAGCATAAGCTATCGTTTTCATGATAAGTCTCCCTTTCCATTTCTTCATGGAATGCTTTACTAATCGCTTCCTATAAATGGCTTCGATGTTGAGAATTTTCTATTTTAATAAAAACAAAATTTAATATATTACAAAGTTATATAAAAAATAACCATAAATATTAAAATAAGGGCTGCAAAATATTTAAAAATACCTAAAGTTGGATGTTGAGATTGTTGAAGCCAAGCCCTCGCCAATACAAGTTCTTCACTAACGACCCATCTTTGTTGTTTTCATTTGGCGGTTTCAAGTGCTTTCTCCGCCTCGGTTTTTTTTCTTATGACTTCTCTTTTTGATGGGTTTGGATGAGGAAGGAACATCGTTGGGTGGTTGAGTTTCGGGGACGATTTCGGTTTGGGAAAGGTTGATGGAGGTTGGTGAAAGGTTGATGGGCGTTTGTGGAATCGGGCTAGGTATAGAATCGTCGGTGTGTGGGAAGTTAGTAAACAAACGATTCCCGAGATACGATGCATAACTCGCCACATCGGCCATAGAGGAGTGTATTAAAAATGGACGAGGCATTCGACGATTGGTTGGTGGGCTAGGATTTTCTTGGAATGCCCACGGGTTGTTCGGGTCATAACCACGATTATGAGGATGCATTTTTCGTTTTGTAGAATGAGAATAGAGATGATTATAGAAGATGTGGAGTGTATTGTGGTTGAATGTAGTAAAAAAAGGAATAGAAGTGTGAGTTTTATAGTGAAAAAATAATTTTTTTTATTAACATAGCCGTTGACCAATGGCTAGTTTGGTTTGGCCAACGAGAACCCGCCATGTCATACTGATAGACCCGCCCCACGCCCGGCTTTAAACTCCCGCCCCTTGGGCCACGCCCCAACCCAAGCCCACCCGGGGTGATGGCTTGGGCGTTTTCAGCCAACCCAAGCCGGCAAGCCCCATACCCCACAGTCTAAGATGATGAAGTTGGTGGTTGTTATGGTTATAGTAAGTAGAGAGGAAGAGAAATGGTAAGGGTTAGGGGGTGTTTGGGATTCCTTCTAAAAAACAACTTATTAACTTATATAAGTCATAAGTTATAAGTTAGAATTTCTAACTTCTCAAAAACAACTTCTTCACACACAAAAATAACTTATATAAGTTAATCCAAACATTCTAAAAACAACTTATTAACTTTTATAAGTCAATAAATTATAAGTTGCTCCAAAATAAGCAACCCAAAATTTAGTTGGAGCAATAGTTGGAGCATGTAAGAACCATATTTTCAGGGATGATGAAGTTGCTTTTACTTATATTTATATAAATATATATATACATATATTAATAATAAATACTTATGTTTTGATTTTTTGTTTTTATTATAAAAAAAGATGATTTAAGATTAAAATGGCCCTCATGTGAGGTGCACATGACCAAGATTTAACACCTAAATTGGATGGTGTTTGAGGCGGGGAATGGAATGGTGATAAGTTAAAGAGAGCAGGGAGGAAAATGACACTTTTAAAACCATTGGGGCAAAACCATTAAAACGACTAAACCACAGGAAATAAAATGGAAGTTAACTCTTTTCCTATTATGAAAATAACATAGCGGATACGGTTGTATTGGGCCACTATTGGAATGTAACTCTTATGATTTAAACAAGTGTTAAATGTAGATTTGCATAAACAAATGACACTTCCCTTGATATACTTTTATTGTAACCAAAAAGTGTGGATTGTGTATTTTATTGAATATGTTAATCATAGCAGTACATATTGTTTTCTAATGCATGAGTCATCTGAGAATACAGGCATACACAAAATACGATAATAGAATCAAAAGGTGTATAATTCTTTGAAGATGTGTCAAGAAACACAAGTTCGTCAACACTTGTTGAGTTTGCGATTGAAAGGGTTTTGTTTTAAATGATTAACATTGATATAGAAGCTCCAATATACACACATACAAGTTACATATAAAAGTACCAAAAGAATTAGGGAAACACAAGATGGTACAAACTTTTAATAATCGAACTATCTAACATCCCCGCAAGCGAAAAGGTGCCGGACCAAGGCGAAACATCTTTCCGAAGGTAACAAATTGCCAAGCCGTGAGACTTTGAGTAAAAATGTTAGTCACTTGAAGCTTGGTTGGAACAAATATAGTAGCCAATTTCCCTGGGGAGACCAATTCCCGTAAAAATGATAGTCAAGATCAATATGCTTGGCGTGTTTATGTGAGATCGCATTTTCTGTGAGAAATGAAGCACTTTGATTATCACATAGTATAGTAGGCCTATCCAGAGCAAGCCCATGGAGTTCTTGAAGTAGATGTGTAAACCAAACAATTTCTACAGCAATATTAGTTATAGCGCGATATTCGGATTCATAGCTTGAACGACAATAGTAGGTTGCTTCTTAGCATCAAACCGAGTCAACATCAGAGTAGCCGAGCAGAGACGTGTGCATAGGACGATTGTAGTGAAGCCCATACGCAAGATTGCCCTTTAGATAACGAAGAATACGTTTGACTTCTTGATAATGGGCAATAGTTGGAGCATGTAAGAACCAACTGACTTGATTGATGGCATAAGAGATGTTAGTCCTTATGATCGTCAGGTACTGGAGGGCACCTACAATGGATCGGTAGTGAGTGGCATCTGCAAAAGAATCACCTGCAGAGACAAAAGAAACATTCGTGATTAAAGGTGTTGTAACAGGTTTCAAAAGTTGATGTGGAGGTTGGCGTGGATTTGGTAGGGGACAGTGTAGTGGGGATGTTTATAGGAGGTGTGGAATGTAAAGGATTAGGTGCTTGTGGTGTTTTTTGGGATTGTGAGGGGAAAAAATATTGGAGGCATCAGGTAGTTGGTGAATTTATTTGAATAATGGTTTTTTTTGTTGTGAGGGTTAAGTGATGGGTGGGGTAGTGAATGAAGGGTCTAACAAAGTGGATAATTCAAGTTCATTGAGTGGTTTGGTAGTGGGGGACAAATGGAAAGGAAAATATGTTTCATCAAAATGCCCATGCTGGGATATATAGATGCAGGAGGTGCAAGGATCTAAGCATTTATACCCTTTGTATTTGAAGCAATATCCGATAGAAATGCATGGTAAGCTTCAAGGTGCAAGTTTATTCAGTGCATAATCATGCAAAAGGGGTATACCCGGCAACCAAGAGTATGAAACAATGCATAATTTGGAGGTCAAGCGTATAGAAGTTCAAATGGAGATTTTCCATCAAAAAGAGGTGTGGGTAAGCGGTTAATGATATATACCGCTGATCAGAAAGTTTCAACCTAAAATTTTGAGGATATTTTAGCATGAAATAACATGGCTAACCCGGTTTCGACAATATGATGATGTTTTCATTCGCCTCTTTCATTTTGTTGGGGTGTATATGGGCACGACATTCAATGAAACGTCTCGTTAGATTCAAATATTGCCCGAACCTTATGATTAGTGAATTCCGGATCTCCATCACTTTGAATGGTTCTGTTTTGATGGCGAATTGCGTTTGAACAAATGACATAAATATTGTCAACGCATCAACAAATTCAGATTTGTCGTTAAAGGATATATCCAAGTGAACCGAGAGAAATCATCAATAAAGGCGACACAATATGAGAAATTACCCGCCAATTTAACCAATGACGGTCCCCACAAACCACAATGAATTAACTCAAGGGGTGAAGAGGCCCGTTTATTGTTGTTAGAAAAGGGTAGCCGTTTGGATTTGACTAACTCACAAGGGGAGCAAAGTCCCGGTTTAGGTAAAATGGAAGTAAACAACAAATATCCATTGTTTTTAACATAGTAATAATATCAAAATTTGTATGGCCAAGACGAGAGTGCCATAACTTAAAAGAAGTTTTGGGACACGAACAGGGACTAATCAAGGCTTTATGATTGTTGAAAAGAACATAGAGTCTTCATGTCACACCCCAATATTTCCACGTATTACCGGTGGGCCCGGTGGGGAGTATTGTGACGTAGTTGATATCATCATAGTCAAATAATCACAGTTTAATGCACGACGGAAGTCTAAAAATAATTTATATAAATCGAGTTAAAAGTAACATAAAATATTACAAACGGAATGTAAAAGGATCCACAGGCGGATCTAAAACAAAAGAAATATTATTCAACAGATTTTAAGCATCAAAAACTTGCAAGACTCTTTATTTGATACTAGGAGTAGCCAACCCATTTCGCTTAGTACCTGCACTCAACCTTTTTGGAAAATACGTCAGTTTACACTGGTAAATACAATTAACCGACTCATTTTGAAAATGTTTAAGAAAATTGATTTAAATGCACAAGGCACAAATAATCTTTTATAACTTGGTACAATTATTTAAAAATAATCTTGTATACTGATTTACATGTTTGTCATACATTCAGGATCCGGGATAGAAGCCGGAACAAGATTAATAGACACACCACATAATATAAACCCACGACGAGTTATTCTCAACAGGCGGGTATATCTTTTTACATACGCACCATTAGGTGTATGCCTACACCCCGTGCTTAAGTCATGGCCATTTCAATGAATGAACCGAGGATATCCAGGACATGGTCATTAACCCCCCAAAGGCTTAGATCAAACAAAACAGATTAAACGGATTATCTCAATGATTTAACCATTAATTGATTAAAGATTCAATACCCGACCAAACGGTATTACTAAATACCGTATCCCAAGCCCGTATAACGGAAAATAAGTTAAAAGTATTTACCTAAGCAAAAATATAATTTTAATCCCAGCCGTATATCAAATCAGCAAGTACGGTAGCTTCAACTGGTCTCCTAAATCTGGAACGAAGGTTTTAATAACCTATTAGATTCCTAACGGGTCTTATTTAAGCTTAAACTTAGACCGATTAGTTTTAAAGAAAAGTTTACGCTTCAAAACGCAAGATTGAGCGAAGACCGGATTAGAATGCGGTTTAGACCCCACAAGTATGAGGACTTGTATAAAATTGGTAAACTAAACACATTCTGGATTTTGAAGTGAAAATGATAAGGTTTGACCCGTTTCGGCTAATTTATGCAAACTAGTTACATAAACCGTACCGAACGCGAATATGCATAACGGGTAACCAAATGACTCATGAACAGGTTCCATAAGTTAATATGCTTAAAATGTGTTATGATATCAGTAGGATATCTACCATTATGCCCAAAACGAATTTAAAATCAATTTAAGCCTCGTAGGGGTATTCTGGTCATTTTAAAGTTTATAAAAGAGGTTAAATAACAATCTGAGGATCTGGTCTAAAATAATCAGTAAAAATATTTGTTTTAACAAGTTAGTCAGTAAGATATTATATATGTGTGAAATTTATCATTTATGGCCAAACTACGCACCGTATGGGCATTTTGGTCATTTCACATATGCTATAAGGGTCAAATTTGGAAATCTGAGTTCAAAACTTTTACTTACTGTTAAAGTATAAAAATTTGCTTATAATATCAGTGGGTAATAAGTCTTAAGTGTTAAATATAGTTTTAACCCATACTATGCGTTTAAAAAGCGTAAAAGTCGGTATTTGACGATATTCGGGTGGTTTAAGGGAATCTGAGATTTTGATCAGCCTCTACTGTTTAAAATAATTTATTTAATGTATAAAATCAGTAGCAAAAGGTTTGACATGTAACGGATGTGTAAAACTCATTTTATTAGCGAAAAGGGGCAATTTCGTCAATACTGAATTTACATTAAAACTCTATAACATAATCAGTTTAAAATTTGGCAAAAATTTCAAAAAATACCTAAATATTATATTATATCAATCGGTAGAAAGTTTGGTGCTAAAATTTGGGTTTAAATATGATTTATACTAAAAATGCCATTAAATTAATAAAAAGCTTTCGATTTACGATATTGCGAATAACTTCTATTTTAGACCACGAACTGATGTAAAATTTTTAGGACATGTTTATAAATTAGTAATAAAGGTTTTTGTCCTCTCACATTTTCAAAAATCTCGTTTTAATGTCAAAAGGGCATAATGGTCAACAATTAAGCATTTAACGGAACATGCAAATGATTCGGAAAATTAAGGAACTATGTAGCATAACCTCAGAGGGTTTTACTAACATATAATGTGGCCCCAAAGGAACCCTAAGGCATATCTAAACTAAGCTAAATCGGGTCAGAACTGAAAGTCAAAGCAAAAGTCTACTTTTGCAACTTTCGGTTGCGAACCGAGTCTAAACTCAGAATTGTCGGGTTGAACATGCCTAAACATGTTCTTATATCATTTACCAAGTTATTTTAGTGTTAAAACATGTTCCATAACCTCTGCATTATCAGTTATGAATTAATTTGTAAAAACTGATTCTGTTGACTTTTTATTAATAAGTTTGACCCGACAATTGACTGAGATAATGTGGTAATTAGGAGGTGCCCTTTTAAGGGTTTATTACCTACATAATTACCAACACATAGCCACTTTCAATTCGAATAATGGCTGGACCGTTAGTGATTAACCACTAAGTCAAAGCTTAATTACGACAACTTTGACTTTCGGTCATTAAGCTAATAAAACTTAAACTTAGGAAGCTAAGAACACTTACTAGGGTCCTTAGCACGAATTTGGAACTTAAGAAAGCTTCCTAAATCAACAGGAGGCTCCAGAGAATGAGTAGTGAAGTAAAATTTCAAAGTGTGCAAATGAACAAAAACAAGACAAGGCCTTATATAGGAACTTTGATGCATCAAGATCAATCCATATGTCCCTATGTTGCTTTCAGATGTTCCCAGGTGTCCCTAGTGCATGAAAAACCATTGGCTCAGACCCTGGTATCGAGATTTAGCATGCAAAGGCGGTGGAACTGGCTGAACATGTAGTTGTCCTTGTTTTTGTTCATTGGCACTTCTCACGCGAGCCGCGTAAGACTCAAAGAGAGTCTACGCGGGCCGCGTGGCTCCTCTTTGACCGGAAAACAACTTTTAAACATTGCAATTTTGGTCCCTGGTCCATTTTAAGTTTATATAACTTCCATTTATTGCACTTATGACCCCCATAGTTAACTTTTAAGGCCCTTGGGTCATATATTAACTCCGTTAAGCTCCCGGTTAGTTGTATAATCACCCGAAAAGTCTTGAATTGCAACGTTGACGTATTTGATCCTTATTTCTTGGAATTACCACATTATTTATTTATGTACGTCGAAACTCCACGAATTTATTATCCAATATTTATGGAAGTATAAGGAAGTATTACAAAGTCTCGAATGTGACAACTCGAATTTCCAAGATTCCTATTTCGCATTTATTGCACGTTCATTTATTGTGTAATTGTTTATTTGCACAAATAATTGGCTATGGAACTGTAACGTTTTTTATACAATGAAGTGTATTGTGTGATTGTGCATGGTTGTTTGTTAAATATTGATAGACTTGTCAAATGCATAAACTTGGTGGTGAAACTGTAACGTTTTTTATACAATGAATTGTATTGTGTGATTGTGCATGGTTGTTTGTTAAATATTGATAGACTTGTCAAATGCATAAACTTGGTGGTGAAACTGTGAAATTGTTTGAGATGGTGTACTACTATAAAATATTATAATTAAGGGTGTGTAGAGTTATTAGTGAAACTTATATGATACTTAACCCTAATTCTTCACTAAACCTCACACAAGAAACAATGCACATACTTTCATTCTTTGGTTTTCTCTGGCAATCATCACATCATCATTGGCAAGCTATTCATCACTTTTCGATTTCCACATTTTCTCTAGAATCAACACAAGGTAAATGATTATTGTTTATTGATTGTTTGATTGTATCAATTCTTGATTATTAGAATACTTGTAAACCCTAGCTTTGATTTGATGGTTCTGTGCTTTAATTTGAATCTTGGTTATTGTGTTATGATGATGATTAGTCGTGAAATCGTTTGTTTGATGACAAGATAGGCATGATATGATGAAGTTGTTAATTGTTAAGTTGATTCCTGTTGTACAATGTACGAATTAGGGTTTTTCAGATCGTATGAACAATAGAACGTAACTGCTTCAATTTCAAAGATCGAATGATTGAAATGTTACTCAGAGTTTTGTGAAGGTATATGCTTGTCTGAGTTTCGCAACCCTAATGTATACGATAGTCTGAGTTTTGTGTAAATGCATAAGGATCCGAGCTTGTTAGTGATCAAGAGTCTGAGTTTTGTAATGTGGCCACTTTGTCCGACTTTTGATATATGATAATGTGTCCGAGTTTTAATTGCATAATGTTGTCTGAGTTTTTAAGTGATGAGGTCCGAATTAAAATCATGAAGCCTTAGTCCGAATGTTTCTAATATGTAAACATGTGATCCGAAGTTTAGAAAGGACATGAAGTCCGACTTTTATATGTGGCAAATGATCCGACTTGTAACCCTAGTTAGGGGTCCGAGCTTTGTGTCTCAAATGTTGTCCGACCTTTAAACTTAAAGGGGGTCCGAGTTTTGTGAGCCACCCCTCTTGTCCGACTTTGTTTGGGCTCAGGTGGTGGTCCGAGTTTTAAAGGGGGGACACCCCTGTCCGAGTTTTAACCCCCCTCACTTGGTCCGAATTTTGATAGGCCTCCCTTGTCCGACTTTCAATTGAAAAGGAACTAGTCCGACTTTTTAAGCTACTAATTGGGTGATGGATGTAATTGCATGATGGTTAGATAATATATTGTTTAGTGACCAACAACTTGGAACAGATATACGCATGGGTCTGACTTATGTTAACCTACAAATGCTGCTTTAGTTTAATGGAGTATTGATGTCCGGATAATGATAATGTTACCTGATGGTTCCAATAACATACTTATGACTTTTGACTATTGAATGATTCTGTTACGTGTGTTCTCTACGCTAAGTGCGTAAATCTTGTCAAGTATGGAACCTCGTTAAACTTGTTAAATGCCGTTAGACATGTTAATGGTTAATATTGTTCGAATAAACTGAGAAAGCTCTCATGAGAAGCATGGATTGCCTGACTTTGATTAATTGCTTGCGTGATACATGATAATTGTTTAAACACACTTCGTGACATAAATGGCAAGTGAATCATTACGAGTTTAACTGATTGAGTATACGTGCACTATAGGATTCGACTGATTGATTGGTTATTTACGAGCACATAGATTGGCATACCGAGCAAACCAAGGTGAGTTCACACAGCCAAGGCCTGGGGTTCCCATGGTGGGAATGGGATTGATTTATTTATTTGTACTTCTCTAGATAATGGAACGTAGTGATATGATCCTTGGGTGAGGAAGGTGATTGGTTAAGATACTGCTAGACTAGTGATGCTTATAGAACTGATCTTCGCACACACGCCGGGATTGGCTGCGATAATATGACTGATCTTCGCACACATGCCAGGGTTGGCTGCGATAATATGACTAATCTTCACACACATGCCTAGAGGGCTGCGATACGAACTAATACGATATATGACTTAATGAACGAACACAAGGCTCACAATACGGATACTATAACTAAACAATAAACATTTCACTTGGGAAACCCCCACCATCTATGAATATGTTTGGGAAACAGGGTAAACTGGTTAATCATGTTTTCAAGTATGGGAAACCCCCACGGCAAGTAAGCCAACTTAAGACAAATTATGTTTTCGTAAAACACTTAAAACGAACATCCAACTGTGAACTCGCTCAACATTGTTGTTGACTCTCTATTACATGCCTTGCAGGCTTATAGGTGCATATCCAAGGAACTTGCTGTCTGGGAAGCTGGAGTGGTCATGGGTCGAGACACATGGAAACGCAACACAAGAACTAAGAACTTACATGTGGTTTTATAACACTCATTGATTTAAATATGCTTCCGCTGTAAACTGTGAAACATTGTAATATTGTAACACTTGTTGTTTATAAATGAAAGTATTATTCACCTATTCTTATGAGTTCAATGTGATTGATGGTTAAGATCCTGGTCAGTCACGCCTCCAAGCGGTGGTACTCCGCATGTGGATTTTGGGGGTGTGACATCAAAAATGTTAAAAGGTCACTCAGAGGTAACTTTAAACATGTTGACGCATTTAACCCTTATGCTTTGTAAACTTTTCAATTTAAGCACAAATGACTTTCTATGTTCGATATTTTAATCATCAAAGAATACGAACATCTTACGAGGTCATTCAGAGGCACGAGCTTGGCATGATGACACGTTTGATCCTTGTACTTACATATTTACATTGTTTGACAATTTTAGTCACTCGGAATCAATTCCTTACACGTTTAAAGTCCATGACACGTGTCTTTATTATATTGGACATGATTTTACGAGGTGTTACACTTCATGGCTCCCTTGGGCTAGGACCTGCTTAGTTCGTTGATCCTGAATATAAAAGTGAGGATATGAGAAGACAACATAAATAAGATTATCCTTAGTTAGTTTGCTTACCCATAGTAGATTTTTGGTAAGATTAGGCACAACTAAAACATTTTTTAGGATCAAGAGAACCAAGGAGTTTTGTGTTACCAATATTAGAAATTGGCAAAGAGTGTCCATTACCAAAAAATACACGTTTGTTACCTCGGGTAAGAGATGAGTTTGGGACATTATTAGGGTTAGGAACTATATAATCGGATGCACCAGTGTCACAAGTACAATCATGAATGGTGGAGTTCATGTGACATTGAGCATGAAATGCTTGTGCTAATTGTTCTTCATTGGGTGCCACAGAGGTAGCAAAAGTAGCAAATTTAGAACATTGTGTGGCATAGTGACCCTGAGACAGAGCTGGCATGTAGAAGGACGTTTATTGTGATTTTGAGATAATGTGTTGGAACGGTTTGGGCTGTAGAAATTGTTAGGGCTTTGGTTGTTACAATTGGGCCTGATTTAGAGATGGGCCACATGGAGATGATGGACAGTTGGAGTGCATATTATGAGATTGGGCCGAAAAGGCAACAGAGGGGGTAGAAGATCCATGAAGCACCTTGACAAAAAATTCATAGCTTTTTGCTCTAGCTAGCAAATCCGTAAAACCTAGGAGAGGTCTGACGAAGTGAAAAGAGGTTGAAAAGCTTTCAAAGGATGGACCAAGGCCTCACAAGTACCAATGGAGTTGGTCCATCAAATCAACAGGATGTCCGATGGCATTGAGTTGATAGCACATCGCTTTGAAGGATCGACCAAATTTAGAGACAAATTTTCACCTTTTTGAAGGGTGCGAAGGTTGTCACGAAGGTTCTAAACGCGTTCAACCGATGAGTTGTAAAAAGGCATTCTCAAGAGAAAGCCAAATGGCCCGAGACGTGGGAAAGCCAATAATCACATAGATATGGGTTCTTCAGTAAGAGAGGCGTTAAGGAAAACAATAGTTCTTTGTTCATCACGTAACCATGCCAAATAATCCGGATTATCAACCGATTGCTCTAATGAAGTGATTGTTTGGGGAGGAGCTGATTTGGTTCCATCCACATGAGAAAGAAGCTACTAAAGTGAGAGTAGAGTAGCATTTAAAGGATGAGAGTTCAGGGCTAGCAGAGGAGCGAAGTTAGTCATGGGAAGGTTATCAGCTAATGAAAATGATGCAATGGGAGAGGGAGAAAACCAAGAAGGATGTGAAGGGTGGAAAGGAGATGGAGAGGAGGGAATCGAAAAAGTGGGAGGATAGAACTTCAACCACTGCAATGAATGGCTGATACCATGTAAGGGTTTTGTTTTGAATGATTAACATAGATACAGAAGCTACAATATATACACATAGAAGTTACATATAGGTACCAAAAGAATTAAGGAAATACAAGATGGTACAAACTTAAATAATCGAACTATCTAACAACCATGATGAGAGAAAAGAACAATGTGAGGCTGGAAAGGTTGAGATGAGACGAAACAAATGATATGGATTGAGAAATCCTTTGGTCTACACTTTGTGGCTTATTTGTTGATGATGAACCTAGGATATACTAAGAAATTGTTACCTCATCAGAAAACCAGAAATGAAAAAAGTCTCAAAGATGAAGTTGATTCTGTTTTATGGAATCATACTTTGGACCTATTCGGCCTAGTATAAAATCAATTGAAGATTCAAAAGGAAAATAAAGGATGAAGGTACCAAGTTGTAATGGAAATGTGTCCTTATGCTGAGATTGTGATTGACATTAGCCCAGTTGTCAAACCAACCGCTATCTATATTGTACTTAGCTTGGCATTATCTTGCATCTGGCATACACATCTGTTGGATGCCAAAAATACTTTTCTTCTTTGGCACACTTCATGAGACAATTTATTTGCACAAATGCCAAAAAATAATCTAGACTCTTGCCATCCATATTATATATGTCGCACTCTAAAAGTCTTTCTATGGTCTTAAACAAGTTTCACATGCTTAGTACCAATCGGTTGCTACTTACATGAAATGGATTTCATAGTGGTTGTTTTGAATCTATATAATTTGTTTACCAACATAGTCATAATACAACTTTTCTTTCACTTTATGGGGAATATGAAATTTTCACCGGGTCCTCCATTGAGTTGGTACGCCACATTATTACTTTATGTGTGTCGAGTTTACCATGAGTGACTTAGGCTCTCTACATGATTGTTTGGTAATTACAGCTAGTTGTAACAACAATAATATGCTTCTGTCTTAAACAAACTATGCTTGAGACGTTTTAGATCATGCAAAATGTCTAATTGTAAGCCAACTACCAATCCTGTTGACACCAACTCTAAAGTTAGTCTGATGGGCATACCAATTTCGGATCCCATGTTATACCAAATCGATAGGATATTGTGTCTTGTTCAAAGTTCTGGGTATGTCTAAAGCTCAGTCGATTAGTGTGAATGCACGAGGTAGGTAGGGAGGTCTTTTCTCTGTCTGGAATCCATCCTTATTCGATAAATTAGATATGGTTACAAATGACTCATTTATTATCATGCCTGGGTATGTTGTGGGGTCAGGGGAATTGCTTAATGTTGCTAACGTCTACGCCCCTAGGGACGTGCTGGAAAGAAAAAATCTCTAGATAAGCTTAAGGATTCGGGCTGCTCGGGATGTCTTTGGATTCTTGTTGGGGATTTTAACGAGGTAAAGAATGAAGAGGATCGTATGAGCTCAAAATTCAACTGTAGAGGGACTCTTCTCTTTAATGATCTCATCAGAGACAATAGCTTTCTTGAATATTCTATGGCGGGGGTTTATAAATTCACATATATGTCATTAGACGGGTCGAGTAAACTAGATAAAGTGTTGGTTTGTGATGGGTTTTTACACAAGTGGCCAACCGCGAAACTCTTGGCTCTACCGAAATTCCTATCAAATCATTCTTCACTCCTTCTCTCTTGCAACACCACTCATTTTGGCCCTATACCTTTTTCGTTTCTTCAATAGTTGGTTGGACCTTCCAGGGTTCGGGGATTTGGTTGTGAAACTGGCTGAAAATCAACCATATTTACAGGATGAATTCGATAATTTCTTCGCTTTTTTCAAGTCGTTCAAAGCAGGTATTAAAGATTGAAGGAATAAAAATAGGTTCATTGAAGATAATTAATTAAGGGGGGCTATAGATTTTTTTTGAAAAGTAAACTTCATTAATAACCAGCCGACCCAAACCGGGCCAACCAAAGACTACAAGAAAATTACATATTTACAAAAGAACACCACTCTTCCCATTCTATCCCTTTATGTTTAGATCTATTCGAAAACCATAGGAATCTTAACGCCTTTATTTCACCAAGAATCCTATCTATCCTTACCGGGCTATTAGAAAAAATCAATTTGTTCCTCGCTCGCCATAAACTCTAACACACTATGATAATAATTTCGTGCACCGCCTCCTTCTTCTTATCCGAAGCCGGAAGATCCTTATGAACTTCGAGTAAGTCTGTAATCGAGAACGCATAAATAAATGGAATCTTACACCACACACTAATCCCATTCCAAACATTTGAAGCCACGGAACATGCAGTGAACAAGTGTTCGGCTGACTCATCGGCAGAAAAACAAAGCGGACAACTCGGATCGCCGTGATGAACATTCCTCTTCCTTAATGCTTCCTTCGTCGGGATTTTCTCAATTTCCGCTCTCCACATATGTATGTTGCATTTATCGGGGACCCAATTACACCAATCCATAACAAAGCTGTTGCTAACATCCCTGTCCGAATAAAACAGACTCTTAACTGATTTAACTGAAAAATACCATCGCGATGAGGAGACCACCACCATTTGTCATCTCTATCGACTATCTGGACCGAGTCCAGAAGGCTACATAGCTGCTGAAGATCCGCGATCATTCCTAACTCAATCAAAGCAGATTTCCAATTCCAAAAAACCTCCATATCCGAGCCGATTTTTTGACCCGATCAGCGACTGAACATTTCTTCTCAGCCTCCAATCTGAATAATTCAGGATATTTCAGCTTGAGCAGTTCGTTTGTGATCCAGGGATCAAGCCAAAATGAAATATTGTTACCGTTACCAACAACTCCCTTCATATAATTCTGGAGGTGAAGACCTTCAACCTTACTATTAATCAAAACCTTAGTGATGTTGTTCCAAACTCCATTGAGCGTTTTCTTAATCGGAATGCCTTCCCATCCGAACCGACTAAAGTGAAACGCATCAATTATTCTTCTCCATAAAATATTGATTTCCGTTTTATATCTCCAACCCCATTTGGTTAGAAGCGACAAATTAATATCCTTGAGTTTGTTTAAACCCAAACCTCCATCTTTTTTATGACTCTACACACGTCCCATGCAACCCAATGCATCTTTCTATCATCGATAGAACCGCCCAATAAAAAAATTTTAATCATAGATTCCAGGTCCGAAATTACCTTCTTGGGGGCTTTGTATAAAGAAAAAATAACAAGGTAAACTTTCCATCACATATTTAATGATAACTACCCTTCCACCTATCGATAACATATGAGATTTCCATTTAGCCAACCGACTGCGGAAGATATCATACACTGGTTGCCAGTTGATGGTCCGATTCATATTAGCCCCCACTTTAAGACCCATATATTTAAATGGAAGTAGATCCGGTTTGCAACCCACCTCACTAGCCAACTCACTGGTATCTTCCATTCCCACCCCAATTCCATATAAGTTTGATTTATCGATATTTATTTTAAGACCTGAACATAAAAAGAAGCACCGAAGCACTCTAAATATCTTTATCACTTCAAACTTGGACCACTCACCTACAACAATTGAGTCATTCGCATACAAGAGATGCGTAATGACCGGCCCATTATTAGGAGAAGCCATACCTTTAGTCAAATTCGCGTCCTTAGCACAGTTGATCATGCACGAAAGAGCCTCCATAACAACTAAGAAGAGGAACGGCGAAAGCGGGTCGCCTTGCCTCATTCCTTTTTCACATCTAAATAAGAACGTAGGAGCCCCGTTAACTAGCACAGACGAAGAAGTCGACTTAAGAATACCCATAGTCCATTTACACCACAAATCAGGGAAGCCCATTTGAGATAGAATGTTAATCACAAAATTCCAGTTAACATTGTCGTAGGCCTTTTCAAAGTCAATCTTGAGGAAAAAAGCTTTCAATCTACTCTTTTTTAACCAAGTAATAAGCTCGTTGATAATGAGAGGACCATCTAAAATGTATCTTCCTTTTAAAAAAATTAGATTGGGAGTCCGAGATAACTCCATCTAGGACAGTCCTCATCCTATTTGCCATAGCTTTAGAGATCACCTTGCTAATTACTCCAACCAAATTAATCGGCCTATAGTTGTTAAGCGAAACCGGATCGGGGATTTTGGCGATAAGGGCAATAAAAGACGCACCGCTACCATCATTAATCACACCATGGTTATGAAACCAAGCAAATTCTAGAAAAATCAACTTTGAATATATCCCAAAAGTGTTTGATAAATCTGAAGTTAAAACCATCTGGTCCAGGAGACCGATCATCCCCACATTCGAATATCGCGTTCTTAATTTTGAGCTCGGAAAAGGGCTCAACTAACATATTTCCATCTACTTCGGAGATCCTTTTAATCTTATTGCAATTCAAAATGGGCCTGTGCTTGATAGACTCTTTAAATTTTTCGCGGAAAAATGAAAATACCCGTTTTTTTATCTTTGCCGGTTTAGTGCACCACTCACCATCAATTGAAAGACCATGAATGTTGTTCGAAGCTTTCCTGTTGTTGACCATAGCGTGGAAAAACTTAGAATTCTCACCACCATCTATGGCCCCCCTCATTCGAGCTCTTTGTTTGATATCCGCTCTCTTTCTATCGTCAGTTTCTTGGATTGTTTTCCTATTTTCCGACAATATCCATTCTTCCTCTTCCGAGAGATCCCTCGATTCCATCTCTTCTTCCAACTTCTCCATCTCCGAAAGCGCAATTTTTTCGCTTTCACTCTCTTTAACCAAAAACTCATCCCTCCAAGTTTTAATATACGACCTAATTGGAGCAAATTTGGACATAAGGAAAGAGTCTGGAGGGTCGAAAACATGCAAACCTTCTACAACCGCTTTTACCGTATCCTCGAAACCCTGTTTCCCGATCCATGAGTTATAAACTCTAAAAGGACGAGGTCCGAAATTAAGATTAACCAGCTCGAGAATGATAGGACAATGGTTAGAGTGACGAATCGGCAAAGGTCTTACACAAGCCGAAGGCCATTTGTTGAAAAAGTCAGAGCAAACAAGGAAGCGATCTAACTTACTTAACTTTTTACCATTTTCTCTAATACAAGGGGGGCTGTAGATGAGATTCAATCTTTAGAGCATGCAGCTGAATTTAGAGCTTTAAACAAGAAGGAATGGGACCGCAGGTTTTCTTCTAACCTTAAAATCCAGATTTTTGAAAAAAGAAAAGTTCAAGACCTTCAACAGAATGCACACCTCTGTTGGGCCAGGTTAGGAAATGAAATATCTTCTTTCTTTCACAAGTTTGTTTGTGTGGAAAACCGTGAGCCGTATAAATTGCATTTGTATTAATGGAGTTACTTTCTATGAGCCAAACATTATTAAAAGGAAGATTAAAATGGCTTTTGCTAAGTAGTTTTCTGAGCTAAAAAGGTCCAGACCAAAACTCCCTTTAGTTTATTTTGCGAAGCTGAATTCAGATGAGAGATCGTCTTTGGTGGCTCCTTTTTTAAGATCTGAGTCTGGTTTTGATTGTGTTTTACATTTGAATTAAGATGAAGATGAATGAGTTGTGCAGCGGAATTAAAATAGAAGCAAACTTTTCACAATCAAACAGGAGAATTGCTTTTAACATACAAGTTTAACATTGAACCGAATGATTGAATTTATTTCAACAAAGATTACAATTTTGCAAGTATGCAACAAACTCCCCCTCAACCTGAGCTCACAGTATTTGTTCGTGCATGAAGAAGATGGTGAAAGAGCTACTAGAACAGTACAGAGCACTGTTCTATTTATAGGCACGAGCAAACCACTGAAGCATCTAAGCTGACGTCACCATGAAAGTGACATCTAACCTCCTAACAAACTCTAACCTCTGATCTATACAACCTCTGCTATGCTAACTACTGATATTACAATTCATTACATAAAGTAAACAAAACTACTGCTGCATCCTTGCACTGCTGTGAACCCAGCAGTACATGTCATGATCAGTAGTGCTTGACTCAAGGCAGTAGATTGGGCAGCAGGGCTTTAGTTCTTCATCAGTCTTTGACTTGATCAGCAGTTGTAGGTCAGCAGTTTGTATGATCAGTAGATAGGAGGTCAGCAGATGTTGAAACCACTTTCAAGGGGAGAGACTTGTATGCATAACCTCTGCTTATTCTGGATCCACTGCTCTGATCCAGTTTTGGCTTTAATTATCTGTTCCTTTTGCAGGGTTCAATCCCAACAATCTCCCTCTGGAACAGATAATGCCAAAACTCTTCATTATTGGAAGATCTTTATTGCCTCATCAGCAGTTCCCTTATTTGCCCTTTGAGTTGTAACGCAAAGGCTAAGCCATCTGTGTCATCATCATCCCTGCTAAGTGGAAGATCAAGGAGATCCTGCAAATCTTCAAGACTCAGGCCAAGAGCTTGTTCCCTTGTTAATATCTTCACTTCTCCACTAGACTTGAACACTGTCAGTACGTGGGTCTGTTTGTCAGTTTTCCACTTTAGTACTTTTAAGCCTGGTGGGTTTCTTGGGAGATTTTTATTGGAAGAGGTGTTTGGTGATGCAGGCCTATTCATGACTGTCTGAGCAGTACTCGCAGATTGTTCTAATCCAAGATCTTCTTTAATCATTATCTTAATGCCCTCTTTTACAAGGTCATCACCAGCTATTAGATCTTGGATTGTTTCAGCACCCAACTGTTTTTGTGGCCTTTTTTTAAAGATGGCTGCACCAGCTGGAGCAATGGATCTCCTGGTTTGCAGTTTTGATGGTCTTTTTGAAACCTCTGCTTCAGGACAGTCATGATTTTGTGGAGCAGTAGGATCTGTCTTTCTTAATTTCTCCAAACTTTTGTAGGTAGCCCTGACTTTATCTTCTTTCCATCTCATCACTTGATTCAAAGACCCATAATCAGCAGCAGCTAATTCCTCTTTCATTCTCCTTAACTCACCTTTTTATCAGGTACATTCTTTTTGAACTTTGCCCAATCTGGAGGAGTGTGCTTGACCTTATTCTTGATAATTTCTTGAATCCTGGCTGCTTCACTTTCAAGCTCAGGAATGGTCCACTCTTTGTACATGTGTTTTTCTCCTTTATACTTCTTGGTTGCCATGATGCTTTCAATGTAGTCTTTTCTTAGAGTTTCATCTCCTCTCTCTGAGATTTGTTGACATACATTTTTTGCAAATTGCGCTAAGGATCTGACTTGTGTGAGCAAGAATTGGTAATTCGGCTGAATTTCTCTATCAGATTTTCCTTGTGCATTTCTTTTTGAGATATCCTCTGCTTGTTTAGCTTTGACTTTCAAATATTCTTCAATATTGTTTGGCCTTGGATATCCTTTAACTGATGGCAAACTCCTTTTAGCATGGTCGTCCTCATAATAAAAAGACTTAATTTCTTCTCTGACTGTTATAAGTTCAAGAGGAAATTGAACACCTGCATGAGGTAAGGGCTTTAGAATTTGAGTTGATGAGAGAGGAACAGGTTTGGGTATTGTAACAAGTGATAAAGATTTTGAAGATGTTGGTGGTGGTGATGGAGAATTATCATCTGGTATGAAAATCCTTCTCCTTTTTATTGTAGGAGAGGCAGATGATGTTTTGGGTGGAACAGTGGAGGTAATTTGAGTGGTAGTGATTTGTGATTGACTAACAGTTGTTGAAACAACTGGTGTTTCAACCACTGTTGTCATTACAACAGATGTTGTAACATCTGCTGTCTTCTTCTTTTTGGCTTTAGGTGATGGTGGAGATGTTGTTTTTGGTGGTGATGGTGGTGGTGGTGGTGGTAAGGCAGTGGTTGTGGTGTGTGTTGAAGTGATAGCAGATGTTGAAACAACTGAAGTACCAGCAGATGTTGATACAGCAGGAGTTACTACAACTGTTTGGGTGGAGGTATGATGTTGGAGGCTTTTGGATGGTGGTTTTGGAGTATGCTTTGTGAGTCTGGATGGTATGGACTTGGGTTCCTTTACTTTTCTAGTAGGATTTCTTTTTGGCACAGGATTTTGAACATCCTTTAACCCAGAACAACCCTGCGCATTCAGCTCCATGTAAGCTCTTTTCTCCTCATTCCACCTTGACATATCCTTTGCCGCTCTGTCCTTTTTTACACTTGCTACAGCTTCATCAAGTGCATTTTGGGTAACATCAACCTTTTTACTACCATCTGGCAAGGGAATTTTCTGGTCATAGCATCCTTTTCAGGTTCAACATACAACCCATCATCTATACCCTTCTTTTTCCACTCCTGAATTTTCTCCCCCTTTTTGGCATTATCTGGGGGGCAGTTGATCAATAAAGAGAACAGTTGGAGGAGCAGTGCTAGTGGTTTTCAATATGTGGGACTTGAGTGCCTTAATATCTGCTTGTGTGTTCTTGAACCTAGACTCCATGGTGTTTCTCAGCTTTTGTACATGTATCTCATGTTGCTGATCAGCCATTTGTTGTTGTTGTTGGAGAAAAGGTTGGAAGAGGTTCCATAACTCATTTGTAGCAGGTGCTTGTGGTGGAGCAGGTGCTTGAGGTGGAACAACAGTGGATTGTACCTTTTGTACTGTCAACAACTGATGCAGCATTTCTTTGATTTCTGCAACAGAAGTATCTAGTTTTTCGACTCTGGCCGTCAATTCCTGGTACTTTAAACCATCACCCAATTGAATGGGATCATCTGATTTCCCACTGACAGTGGTTTTATCAATGGTTGAGGTAGAAAGTGTACTCCAAACATTAACCACTGATGCCCCTTTTTCTTGGTACTGGGGTCTTCTTCCTTCAACACTTGACAACCTTTTGATGTTGCCAGTGGTCAAAACAAATCCACTGGTGGATGTCAGAGGTGCTATGGAAGGAATTGCCTCCAAGGAAGTCTCATTGATGTAACCACTGTCCAAATGCAAACCAGTGGGTTCAGCACTTGTAGTGGCTGCTTCACTTGGATTACCACCAAGAGTTACTTGTAACTCAAGGGGTGTAACCTCCTCAGGCATTGTTGGTGGGTTAACTATGATTGATACATCAGACCCAGTCATTGGTTGAAGTATATTCTCATTGACAGGTGATTGAGAAGAACTGGTTTGTGCCTGGTTCAAATCAATAGCATCCAACAAAAGTTTAGTTGGTCGGGGAATTGTGGATGTGAGGTTGGGTGTAGAAAGAGAATTTGCCCCGGGCATTGGGCTGTGGATGATGGAAACAAATAATTCCAGAGCATCATAGAGTGGTGTCCCTTGTTGTACAACCTGTTCTTTTTGAGAAGAAACAGGAGGAGTTTCAGCCATGGTGTGAGATATTTCTACCAACTGCTGTGAGGAAGTAGCAGCAGTGGTTTCTTGTGACTTTTGTGTTGTCACAGGCAATTGCTCTGGTATCTCATCCTCCAGAGTTGCCTTTTTGGTAGGTTTGGGGGTTTTTGAGTTTTCTTTTTCTGTGGCTTTTTGGTGATTGTAGGTGTGGGTTTCAAAGCAGTTGTTCTGCTGCTTTGATCACCTTGAGTAGTGGGCTCAGCAGCAGATACTTGAGGAGCAGTGGTAGCTGCTAAATTCTGCTCAGACACCTCTGCTTGTGTTTTGCAAGGTGTTGATGATGTGCACAAAATGTAACATATAAATTACATCAACTATGGCTTAAAACTAACCCTTTTTTAGTACTAATGTTGGAAAAAGTGTGCTTTTGTCTTCCTTTTGTATTTTCAGGATTAAATGAGCTCAAAATAACAAAAGAAGCAAAAAGACAGCAAAATCTAACATAAATACAAGAAAAGGAACAAAAGTGATATGCCCGACCCCCCGACAGCATCTTCCCAAGCAAAGCAAAACAAAGAAAACAGAAGACTGAACACGCCCCGTGCTCAGCGAGCACGGGACCGTGCCCAAGAAGCAGCATAAAAGACAAACCTATAGAAGCTTCTACTGCCCACCACGGGGTCGTGCCCAACGGACACGGGGGCGTGGTCAAGTTGCTGCAGGCGCATTTATTGTAATTGCAAATTACAATTAATGAAGAGAGAGAGTGTCAGATGGACACGGGGCCGTGCCCGAGCTTCTGTTCAGCCTATAAATAGGAGTGTTTGGAGCTCTTGTAACTCATCCCTTGGCACACCACCTCTCTCACACTTCACCCACCACCCACCACCATCACAACACCATCATCCACCACCATCATCCATTGTCCATCATAGAGTGTGTGAGTCATCTCGGGATCCAAGATTGATCGTAAGAGTTCTTGACAATCAAAGGCCATGTTTTCCTAAGTCTCTTATATCACTTGGTGAAGACAAGTGTTTAGTGTAATACTTTTTTATTTTTAATCTTTTGCACTTTTTAATTGGTTTTGTATTAATGACTTTAATTACTAGTTTCTTATGTTGAAGGTGATTCTTCCTTATCGTTTGTCCGTGGTGTCTTGGCATTATTTTACTGTCTATATAAAATAAAAGATTTTCACCATTCATATCTCCACGGTCTATATGGAGGTATGTTGGCTACCTGGTCGGGGGTTAAGGGAACAGTTTGGTAAGAGTCTTGCCATTGTTTAGTGTATAGATCCTGCAAAGGACCTGGGTCAAATTTAGTAGGACCTCCTTCAATACCCAAAGGTATTGGATGGCGGGGGTCCAAACTCTTTGATCCCCTCATAAGTTAAACTACTATTAAAACTTTAACCCGGCTACTTAGGACTGTATCCCTGCTGACTCAGACTACTTAGCCGAGGGTAACGTCGCCTTCAAAAGAGGGGCCTACCACATTATGCATTAATAACTTAATTAATTATCTTTCAATAATCCGACCCTTTAGGATTGTATCCTTGCTGACTCAAACTACTGGGTTGAGGGTAACGTCGCCTTCAAAAGAGGGGCCTACTACAATAACTAAGATAATCTCTTAAACAAGTGCAAAAGTGCGAAAATAATCAAAGGTTACACTACACACGAGTCGGATCCAAGTGATTCATCTTGTCTATCTGTTTTATTTTATTTTTCAGCATTTTAGTTAGTTTTATTTTCTTAAGCTTAAAATCTTTTTCTAACATTTTGATTTGATTAGACGTTGAGGATAAACCGATACTAAAAGCTCTTGTGTCCTTGGACGACCTCGGTATCTTACCAACACTATACTACGTCCACGATGGGTGCACTTGCCCATATGTGTGTTTAGTGTTAGTAAATATCGTGTTTTATAAATTTAAAACTTGGCTAAAAGTGTAAAAAGGGCTTAAAATATATACCTAAAACATATACACACTTGCACGCATCAAGTTTTTGGCGCCGTTGCCGGGGACACAAGGATTTTAAGAAAGCTTAAAATCGACGGCCTAATCTGTTTTTCAAAACCTTTTTAAACCGCGCGCACATTTTTCTGCATTTTAGTTTAGTTTGCATTTACAGTAGCCTGAACACGGGGCCGTGCTGCATATTTTTCATCAAACGCCCAGATACAGAGTCTGAACACGGGGTCGTGCTCACTGAACACGCCCCCGTGCTCAACGAGACCAGTAACTTTTATTAAAAACGCCCAGATACAGACCCTGAACACAGGGCCGTGTCCACTGAACACGGGGCCGTGTCCAGCCTCTGTTTCCGTCTTTATTTTCTGTTTTCTGGTCCCAAGACTCAGTTGTGGTCTGTTGAGTGATTCTTATGGATCAATACTCAGGAGGCTACAACTACACCTATGAGGAGGATGATTATATGAGAGACTATTGCACTAATTGTGGAAACCCGCACTCGGTACAATATTGTAACTTATTTCAGCCATCCAATTCATACAACTATTATGAGGAGCCCAGGTACGAGCCATCGACTTTATACACATCCTATGAAGACCAAATGTATGAACCTTCCCCCTCATACTCATATATTGATGAACCAAGGTATGAGCCTTCATACTCATACTTTGAGGAGTCAAGATATGAACCACCACCTTCATACACTTATTATGAGGAACCATGGCGTGAACAACCCACCTCATATGAGTACTATGAAGAACAAAATTACGACCCTTATCCATCATATACTTACAATGAGGAACAATGGTGTGAACCATCTACTTCATATGGGTACTATGAGGAACCAAGGATCGAACAATCGGATTCAAGCTTTGAGGATCCTAATCCTTTCTCTATCACCGAAGTGACCGATAGGATATTTGAACACATTAAAACTATCGAACGTTGCATAAAAGAATCTCGCGCAAGGGAAGAGGACTCCCGTGCGAGAGAAGAATTAAATAAAGAAATGATAGTTGAAGAGTTAAAAATGGAAGAACAAATAAGTGAAAAACCGACACATGAGCTAAACAACGAAAATGGTGAGGCCGATAACATTAAAATTCAAGAAGAGTCTAATTTTGAAGAAATTAATCTCTTGTCACCTTCTTTCGAAAATCATTGTTAGTACCAACTCATGCTAAGTTTTTAAAAGAGTTAAACACTAACACTAAAATTGAAGAAATGGTAAGTGTTAAGTTAACTAATGATCAAACTTCGCTAATAAAAGAAGACCCTTTTGAAATAAACATTACACCGGTTCCATGTTTTTTTCAAAATTCATTTATTAGTAATGTCACCATTGATAAAGATCTTTGTGTTAACATAATGCCTAATTACATTTTCGAAAAATTAAGTATTAGTGATTTTGCTCCACTTCAAATACCCATTTTTCTATCCAATCAGAAATTAATAAAATCAATCGGTGTAGTGGAGGACGTCTTGGTTCAAACAAATCAAATGGTTATTCCAACCGACTTTGTCATCCTCGATGACGCTCCTCTAGTGTTGGGAAGACCTTTTGTAAAAACTCATGAAGCTTTGAAGAACCAGAAGTTTAACAATCTACCTCTTCAATTAGGGGCATTCAAAAGGAGCATAGATCTTGAGTGTTCAATGAAATATCCTTTTGGCAATAATGACCCCCTAATTGAAGATGAAGATGAGCCACCCGATATAAGTGAAAAGATTGACCACTTTGTTGAAGAAGAGGTCACCATAGAACAAATCTTTAAAGTTCTTGATCTAGATGAGCCCCAAAATAAGGAGTCTCCTAAAGACCCACCCCTTGAGCTCAAAGAACTCCCGAAAGGTTTGGAATATGCTTTTCTCGACAAAGATGGTAATTCACCTATAATTATTTCATCTAAATTAAATAGTGTAGAGAAAGAAAAATTAATTAAACTTTTGAAAAAACAAAAAAAATGCGATCGCTTGGAAGCTTGTAGATATAAAAGGAATAAGCCCATCCATGTGCACGCACAAAATTCTGATGAACGATGACTACAAATCAGTAATACAACCACAAAGGAGAGTAAATCCAAATGTCCAAGAAGTGGTTAAAAATAAGGTCATCAAACTCCTTGACGCCGGACTTATTTATCCTATCTCCGATAGTCCATGGGTAAGTCCCGTCCAAGTAGTCCCAAAGAAAGGAGGTATGACAGTAATAACTAATGAAAAGAATGAATTAATACCAATGAGAACCGTCATAGGATGGAGAGTTTGCATAGACTATAGACGATTAAATGAAGCAACAAGGAAAATCACTTTCCTTTGCCCTTCATTGATCAAATGTTAGAACGACTATCCGGTCATAAATTTTACTGTTTCTTGGATGGTTTTTCAGGTTACTTCCAAATTCCAATAGCACCTGAAGACCAAGAAAAGACAACTTTCACATTCCAACGTTGCATGGTGGCCATTTTCCTTGACGCATGCCATTTGGTCTATGTAATGCACCTGCAACATTCCAACGTTGCATGGTGGCCATTTTCCATGATATGATAGAAAAGACAATGGAAGTCTTCATGGACGACTTTTCTATCTTTGGAGATTCATACGACCAATGCCTCGATAACCTCGAACGAATGCTATTCCGATGTGAGGAAACTAACCTCGCCCTTAACTGGGAAAAATGCCATTTCATGGTAACAGAGGGAATAGTACTCGGTCACAAGATCTCGAGCGAAGGAATGGAAGTTGATCGAGCAAAAATTGACACAATTTCTCGATTACCTCCCCCCTCCTCCTTTAGAGCAATCAGAAGTTTCTTAGGGCATGCCGGATTTTATAGACGATTTATCAAAGACTTTTCAAAAATTTCAAGACCTCTAACAAAATTACTTGAAAAAGATGCGCCTTTCATCTTTGACAAGGATTGCAATCAAGCATTTCTAACCCTCAAGGAAATGCTAGTCAATGCACCTATCATGATAGCGCCCGATTGTAAATTACCTTTCGAAATCATGTGTGATGCAAGTGACTTTGCCGTTGGAGCAGTCTTGGGACAAAGAAAAGAAAAGCATTTCCACCCAATTTATTATGCTAGTAAAACACTTAATGATGCACAAGAAAATTTCACAACTACTGAAAAAGAATTACTAGTTGTGGTATTTGCTTTTGATAAATTTCGTTCTTACCTTGTTCTTTCTAAAACTATAGTCTATACAGATCATGCAGCTATCCGATACCTTTTCAAGAAACAAGACGCAAAACCCCGTTTGATCAGGTGGATTCTACTCCTCCAAGAATTTGATATTGAAATCAAAGACAAAAGAGGAGCAGAAAACACAGCAGCAGATCATCTTTCACGCCTAGAAGACCCAGCTTTGGAGGCAACCAGGGACGAGCAAATCAACGAAAAATTCCCAACAGAGTCCCTGGAAATGGTGGAATATAGACAAGAACCATGGTATGCCGACTATGCTAACTACTTAGCTAGCGGTATAGTCACCAAAGGATGGCCACATCACCAAAGAAAGAAGTTCTTTGCTGATGTAAAGCATTACTTTTGGGAAGACCCTTATCTTTTCAAAATGTGTGCCGACCAACTCATCCGAAGGTGCGTACATGGCAGCGAAGCACGAAGAATTCTCCGCCATTGTCATGAAGGTCCACATGGAGGACATCATGGTGCCGCTAGTACCACACGAAAGGTATTTGATTCAGGATTTTATTGGCCGACCATTTACAAAGATGCGAAAAATCTTGTCAAGACATGTGATGCTTGCCAAAGATCAGGTAATATTTCTTCCAAAAACGAAATGCCACAAAATGGCATTCTCGTTTGTGAAATTTTTGATGTGTGGGGACTCGATTTCATGGGACCTTTCCCACCGTCAAAAGGAAACAAATATATACTTGTGGCAGTCGATTATTTGTCTAAATGGACCGAGGCTGAGGCACTTCCAACAAATGATGGAAGAGTAGTGGTAAGATTTCTGAAAAAATTATTCTCTCGTTTTGGAACACCTAAAGCATTAATAAGTGATAGAGGTACCCATTTTTGCAATCATCAACTCGAAAAAATCTTAACAAGATATGAGATCTATCACCGGGTCTCAACAGCATATCACCCTCAAACAAACGGACAATTGGAAGTGACTAATAGAGGTTTAAAACGAATACTTGAAAAAACCTTAGGTTTAAGTAAAAAGGAATGGCCCGATAAATTAGATGATGCTTTATGGGCTTTTCGAACTGCTTATAAAACCACTATAGGCACAACCCCATATAAGCTCGTCTATGGAAAAAGTTGTCATTTGCCAGTAGAAATAGCTCACAAAGCCTACTGGGCAATAAAAAATGTGAACTTAGATTTAGAAATTACAGGTAAAAATCGATTTTGTCAAATAAATGAATTAGACGAGCTAAGGAATTATGCATACTCTAACTCGGAAATTTATAAGGAAAGAATGAAAAATTTACACGACAAATACATTAAACCTAATGAATTTCGAGTGGGAGATCTAGTTCTATTGTTTAATTCACGACTTCGATTATTTCCGGGTAAACTAAAATCTAGGTGGTCAGGACCTTTTTCCATCACCCATATTTTTCCTCACGGTGTAGTAGAAATTAAATCTCGGAATGGAATTCCATTCAAAGTCAATGGCCAACAGCTGAAGCTCTATCAAGGATCCATTGAGGAAGAAGAGGAAGAGATCTTGCTTCAAATGGTCGACGAGTAAAAGGCATCCACATCATACCTGGTATGTTACGAACAAGTGGGTAAACATCGAAATCGGTAAGTCTTCTAACCAAGTTTTTGGGAGAACAGGGCACTCACACGAGCACTAAAAAAATAATAATTTTTCAAAACTTTGCCCAGCACGTGGCCGTGTCCGCGCAACTGTCGGGATAAAACCCTCTTTTCACAACAGTTACACCATTCCACACGCCCCGTTTCCCCGAAAAACGCTCTGGTCCAGGCGATTTTACGCAGATTTTCGACGTCTCCTATCATTCTAACAACATCAAGGTATGATTCTATCATCATTAGTAGTTAGATTAGTTACTTGCATGTAGTTAAAACATCAAAAATTTGGGGAAAAATCTAGGGTTCTTGAAGTTCATCCGGATCAAACCTCAAATTTTTGCAATAATCTGCTAGCATTAGTTTAGATTAGTGTAATGGGAAGTAAATACACTTGTATTGTTGATAGATTTGCCCGATTTCTCATGAAAACCCCAAACCCTTGTTTTTGAACCGAAAAAGATAAAATTGAAGGGGTAAACGGTTTGTTTTGGGAAAAACGGCACTTGGGGTTTCATTTTCGGGGGAAACTGCACCTACTTGGCCAAAAATTTTCATATTTTCGGGACCGGGTCGAAAAATGAAGTTTTTGAGTAACAGACGTCTGGACACGGGGTCGTGCCCGCTGAGCACGGGGCCGTGTCCAGCTCACTGTTTGCAGTTTCTTTCAAAAATCTTATTGTTTCGTGCTAACTTTTGGTGTATTCTTTCAGATGTCGCAGAAGTTCACAAGATTCAACGCAAATGAGCTCGACGTTAGGGCTAGATATGACATACTTCAAACAAGACCCGAAGAATACCCAAGGCAAGCATGCACGGACCTCCTAGCCATGGTGAACCAACTTGACCGGTTCAACAACCTCGTTACCGGACCACTAAGGGTTGCCCTCACCACTCGACTTAGATCGGTACATGAGTGCACTTTGGAGTTCTACAGTACCTTCACCTTCACTTCGAGGTGTGACCCGTTCGACAATGAGGGGGTTGCATTTCGGTGTGGGGGAACTAGGTACTCGATCTCTATGGCGCAATTCGGGGCAATAGTGGGGCTGTATTCAGAGGAGGATTCGGGAAATGAAGAAAACACCGGGGGAATGCGAGAGTTGGATGAAAATGAAAGCCAAGCCGCATGGGCTCAGATTGGTAATGGGTTCTACAATCCGAGCAACACTAAGAGTACTAAGCTGAGGGATCCGCTTTATCGCTACATTCATAGGCTCCTCACTTACTCTCTTAGTCAAAGACATGACAGCAGCGACGTTGTTGGGTTAAGAGATTTGGTAGGCCTCCACTGCATTCACACCCGAAGACCCCTCGATGTTCCATTCCTCCTACTCCGGAACATGCATCTGAACCGGCTTGCTCATGCACCAACCCCTATCTTCTATGGGGGATGGGTTTACCGCCTCTTCAAGCACTTCACACGCATACCTAGGTCTTTTGAAAGGAGCCCATGGTCGGGACGGGTTGATGTGCACATTTGTCGCGCCATGAACCTAATATATGAGGCGGAAGACGGATCGGTAAGCTTTCAGAGGATGCAAGGCTATGCATGGAACCCGCAAGAGGCGCTAGTCCTTCACGCTCCACCTCCCCAATACCAGTATCAACCCCACGGTGAACCGGGCCAGTCCTCCTCACAAGGGGGTGGTTTTCCTAACTTTCAGAGCTTACATGATCTTTTACAGGAAAACCTTATGTGCACCAGGAACACCTACAACCTTGCCAACAACACACACCACCGGGTCGGAGCCATTGAAAGAAACATCACCGATATCCAAGATGACATCGGAAGCATCCGGGATTATATGGCGGGGCATGGGGGATGAGGTGACGACAGTGATGAAGACATGGACTAGGCGGGTGGAGTAGGAGTAGGATGCAGCTGGTTGGTGATCCCACAGGTTAAATTCCTTTTCTATCGAACAATTTCTGGCCTGCGTGCCGAAGTGTTGAACAATTTACTTTTCCCTAACTTATTTTTATTTTCTGCTTTTGTTTTTATCTTTAACTTGATGGTTGGATGTTTAACTTGGTAATTTAGGACGATTGGTATTGTTTGGTGTGGTATTTAGTGATAAAACAGGTACAAACGAGGCTTAGAGTGCTACACCTTAGTACTACTAAAGCCAGGACAGGAAAACCGGAGAAAGAAACCTGTTTTTCAGCCTTGCAGACTGTCCACACGGGGTCGTGTCCGGCCGACACGCCCCCGTGCCCACCTCCCAGACCTACTGTTTGTTTAATTTCTGCCGATTTTTGCCAGACACGGGGTCGTGCCCAGCCAACACGCCCCCGTGTCCATCTTCTGTAAGTTTTCGTTACTGGCAGTTGAACACGGGTCATGTCCGACTGCCAGTAACATATAATTTTGCTTTTAACACCATTTTACACATTTAATCAACCTAAAAACTTATTTTTGGGACACATTGAGGACAATGTGTAATTTAAGTGTGGGAGGATGCTAAAACCTTGAATTTTGCAGGTCCTAATAACAAGCCTTACACAAAAACTCTATTGGAACCGCTAATCACCCCAAATGTTTTTTCAATAATTTTCATTTTTTTTCAATAATTTTCATTTTTTTTCAAAAAATTTTCATTTTTTTTTACTTGTCTAAGTTTAAGTTGGGAATTCAAGTTCTAACAAGGTTATATTTTTACAAGTTTACAACCGATAGCGTCGTGATAAAAAGAACCAACATAAGAAAATTACGAAAAGGCATGACAAACTTAGTTAAAATTTGATTATATATACTTGATCACATAAAAACCCTTTCCCACAAAAGTGAGTTTTGAGCCTTTAACGAGCATACAAATACATATCTTTACACTAAATGCTCATTTTTCGTTTCTTGTGTGAATAGCCGCTTGGTTCATACGACTCTAGAACTTGCCACAACAATACATTCCCGGTCCTTACCAACTTAAACCCGAGTAAGTAAATAATGGAGGCATTAGGACTAACCCTTTTTCTTTCTACACCATTATTTTTCATTTTTTTTACTACCTACCCAAAATCCCCCTAGTTAACCCCTATGAGCCTAAACCTTTTCATTTCTTAACCCAAAACCATCACCCTTTTTACCCACCTAAACCTTTTTATTTTTAACCCTTTATTTTAGTAACAACGTTATATATTTTGATGAAACCAAACAAACAAGTTCATCAAAAATAACTTTGTTTGAAACAAGTGGTTCATCAAAATAAAATAAAAATGTGAAAAAAATAAAAAGTCTTTCAAAAACCGACGTTTGTTACGCTTTTCGCCCTTTCTACTAACCACTAACCCAACCGCCCACCTTTAGCCCAAGCCTAACCCTTCACCCAAAAAGTCCTCTTGATATTTACAAAGGTATATAGTTAAAAAGGAGGAGGATTGATTGCTTGGCAAGCTTATGGTAGGAGTAACTTCCATGCCGCTCTCGAGTGATTCACTAAAAATACACCTTCGGCCGAGTGTTGAGTGATTCCCCCGTGAGGTATGTGAACTTGTATATAAATGGAATTTTAAAAAGGTATGTTATGCCCTAATAAATAATTTATCCTATGAAACGTTTTTAATAAATCATGACGAATACGATTGTAAATAAATAAAAATAAAACCTAAATAATCTTGGAATTCCCGACACTCTATGACAAGTCCAAAAACCTTCTCTTCTACCCATTCCATTTGGGAGTGAATAAAGCCACATTATAAAGAGTTTTGCTTGAGGACAAGCAAAGATTCAAGTGTGTGGGTATTTGATGTGCACAAAATGCAACATATAAATTACATCAATTATGGCTTAAAACTAACCCTTTTTTAGTACTAATGTTGGAAAAAGTGTGCTTTTGTCTTCCTTTTGTATTTTCAGGATTAAATGAGCTCAAAATAACAAAAGAAGCAAAAAGACAGCAAAATCTAACATAAATACAAGAAAAGGAACAAAAGTGATATGCCCGACCCCCCGACAGCATCTTCCCAAGCAAAACAAAGAAAACAGAAGACTGAACACGCCCCGTGCTCAGCGAGCACGGGGGCGTGGTCAAGTTGCTGCAGGCGCATTTATTGTAATTGCGAATTACAATTAATGAAGAGAGAGAGAGTGTCAGATGGACACAGGGCCGTGCCCGAGCTTCTGTTCAGCCTATAAATAGGAGTGTTTAGAGCTCTTGCAACTCATCCCTTGGCACACCACCTCTCTCACACTTCACCCACCACCCACCACCATCACAACACCATCATCCACCACCATCATCCATTGTCCATCATAGAGTGTGTGAGTCGTCTCAGGATCCAAGATTGATCGTAAGAGTTCTTGACAATCAAAGGCCATGTTTTCCTAAGTCTCTTACATCACTTGGTGAAGACAAGTGTTTAGTGTAATACTTTTTTATTTTTAATCTTTTGCACTTTTTAATTGGTTTTGTATTAATGACTTTAATTACTAGTTTCTTATGTTGAAGGTGATTCTTCCTTATCGTTTGTCGGTGGTGTCTTGGCATTATTTTACTGTCTATATAAAATAAAAGATTTTCACCATTCATATCTCCACGGTCTATATGGAGGTATGTTGGCTACCTGGTCGGGGGTTAAGGGAACGGTTTGGTAAGAGTCTTGCCATTGTTCAGTGTATAGATCCTGCAAAGGACCTGGGTCAAATTTAGTAGGACCTCCTTCAATACCCAAAGGTATTGGATGGCGGGGGTCCAAACTCTTTGATCCCCTCATAAGTTAAACTACTATTAAAACTTTAACCCGGCTACTTAGGACTGTATCCCTGCTGACTCAGACTACTTAGCCGAGGGTAACGCCGCCTTCAAAAGAGGGGCCTACCACATTATGCATTAATAACTTAATTAATTATCTTTCAATAATCCGACCCTTTAGGATTGTATCCTTGCTAACTCAAACTACTGGGTTGAGGGTAACGTCGCCTTCAAAAGAGGGGCCTACTACAATAACTAAGATAATCTCTTAAACAAGTGGAAAAGTGCGAAAATAATCAAAGGTTACACTACACACGAGTCGGATCCAAGTGATTCATCTTGTCTATCTGTTTTATTTTATTTTTCAGCATTTTAGTTAGTTTTATTTTCTTAAGTTTAAAATCTTTTTCTAACATTTTGATTTGATTAGACGTTGAGGATAAACCGGTACTAAAAGCTCTTGTGTCCTTGGACGACCTCGGTATCTTACCAACACTATACTACGTCCACGATGGGTGCACTTGCCCATATGTGTGTTTAGTGTTAGTAAATATCGTGTTTTATAAATTTAAAACTTGGCTAAAAGTGTAAAAAGGGCTTAAAATATATACCTAAAACATATACACACTTGCACGCATCAGTTGACATTCTTGTAAAAGTTTCAGCAGTTAAGCTGTGCATTTGAAAAGAGTCACCTTTTTTTATTGCAGAAATATCATCCTTATCAATTTTCTTTTCAGAATAATAGCTTAGAAATCTTGGAAAAAGTAAGAATGATTTTGTTTCAACATTTTTAACCAAATCATTAAAGATTTCCTTGGAATAATTAAAATTTTCTTCTTGAAGAATATCATATCCCAAGTTTTGAATCTTCAATGGTATTTCATTAAAAGCAGTGGTTTTGTTTGAAACACACATTAGGAGGGTATGAAATAAAAATCTTGTTGCAGAAGGGAAGAAACCTTTTTGTAAGGTATCCCTCTTCATCATTGTGTCTGCATACCCTCTTTCAATGAAGTCAATTTTTAACTCATTTTTTGGAAAAGAATTTTTACCTTCCTGATCCTTGAGTTCAAAGACTTCCGAGATGGATTGTGGTGTAATTTTGACAGTTTTACCCTTTAGAGAAGAGTTAATGGCTATGACAGTCTCACCTTTTTGTCAAGGGTTGCGTTGTTTCAGAACTCTCTTTAGGTCGCCAAGTAAATTGGTGCATCTGCTGTTAACAAAGTTTTATACTTTGATGCAGATATGATATTGATGATGGAGTCGAAAGCATCAGTGGTGCCGGGTTTTGTGAGGAGACCCAGAAGATTGTGAGAAGGTTTATGTGGGATTTCTGTGGTTTTAGCCTTTTGAGAGGCTTCTTTTGAAGATGATTTAGTGGTGGATTTTGCGGAAGACTTCGATTTGGTCATTTTGGAGATGATGTTCGAAGAAGATTGTGAAGAAATTTGATGAAATGTGATGAAAACTGCTTTGAGAAGAGAATTTTTTAAGAATTCAATTCGTCAGTGAAACCCTGTTTGGGGTTTTGAAAAGGGTTTTATGGAGAAAAAGTGAATGCTGACGTGGCAGCGGTTACAAAAGGTCTGACCACGATGTACTGTCCATGTGCCATCCCCTGATGAAGCGAAGGACAGTACTTTTGTGAAAATTACTGATGAAGGCAGTGGTTGCAACGGTAATGAAGGCAGTGGATGATTTTTACTATCAATGGATAGCATATCAGTAGATACAACACTGATTTTGAACAACAGTGCTTATCAAAGGTATATGGGAACGGGGGATGACTTTCAGCAGTGGACAGACTTTTGAAGTAGAACAGACTTTTGAACTCATCAGTGGTTATGGCAGACTTTTAAGGATTTAATGAAAAATTCATTTTTAGCTATTTTTAAGGATGGGTTTTTGATTTTTTGAAAACATTTTAATGCTTTTATTCATAGAAAAAGATGATTTTGCCTGTTATTCCATGTTTAGCATGCCAATCCTAGAGATCAAGCTTTCAAAGGTGGATGTGTCTAATGCTTTGGTCAATACATCTGCCAGCTGATCCTTAGTTGGAACATGATGCAGAGAAATCAAACCTTTTTCATAGCAATCCCTCACAAAGTGATGTCTGATGTCAATGTGTTTGGTGGTTGAATGAGAGACTGGATTTTTGATGATATTTTCTGCTGCCTGGCTGTCCAACATGAATGGTGTCTTCAAGGCAGTGATACCAAAATCCAACAACTGATTTTGAAGCCAGAGCAGTTGGGCTGTACAGCTTGCAGCAGCTATATATTCTGCCTCAGCAGTGGATGTGGAAACAACTGCTTGCTTTTTGCTTTGCCAAGACACTAAGCAATTGCCTAGGAATTGGCACCCTCTTGAAGTGGACTTCCTTGTTTTGTCACATCCAGCAAAGTCACTATCTGAGAAACCTGAAAGCTCAATTTTACCATCAGCTGGATACCAGATACCAAGTGTGGGAGCACCTTTGAGGTATCTGAATATCCTTTTTACAGCAATGAGGTTTGACTTTCTAGGGGCTGATTGGGATCTTGCACAGACACATGTTGCAAACATGATATCTAGCCTAGATGCATACAATAAAGACCCAATCATGCTTCTATATAAGGTCTGATCAACCGAATCATCATTTTCTTCAGACATGACTAATTTATTGGTTGCAATGGGTGTACTGCATGGTTTACAATCATCCATGTCAAATTTCTTTAAAAGTTCTTTGGCATATTTGCCTTGATGGATGAAAGTACCATTTTGCAGCTGCCTTACTTGGAGACCAAGAAAGCACTGGAGTTCACCCATTGCACTCATTTCAAACTCAGCTGTCATAAGTTGCCTGAACTCTTCACACATTTTATTACATGTGCTTCCAAAAATGATGTCATCCACATAAATTTGGACAATCATCAAATCCTTTCCTCTCCATTTTAAAAACAATGTTTTATCTATTCTTCCTCTTGTGAACCCAATGGAAAGTAGAAAGGTGGACAGAGTTTCATACCAGGCTCTTGGTGCTTGTTTCAGGCCATACAAAGCTTTATTTTGCTTGTAGACATGATCTGGATTAAATGGATCCTCAAAACCCGGAGGTTGACAAACATATACCTCTTCTTGAATTTTACCATAGAGGAATGCACATTTAATATCCATTTGGTACACCTTGATGTTGTGGTTGACAGCAAAGGCCGGAAATAGTCTGATTGCTTCAAGTCTTGCAACAGGGGCAAAAGTTTCATCATAGTCAATACCCTCTTATTATCTGAAACCTTGAACCACAAGCCTGGCTTTATTCTTGACAACAATACCCCTTTCATCAGTTTTATTTTTGAAGACCCATTTTGTGCCAATAGGACTTACACCCTCTGGCAATGGAACAAGCTCCCATACTTGTTGTCTTCTAAACTGTTGGAGCTCCTCTTTCATGGCTTCTACCCAGCTGTTGTCTTTCAGTGCCTCTTGGTACTTGACTGGCTGATGGAGTGATAGAAAACCAGCAAAAAGACAAATGTTTTGGGATTGACTTCTTGTGAGCACCCCTTCATTGATGTTGCCAATAATTTGATCTGGTGGATGAGATTTCAAGAAGATGAGCTCTCCTTGGTATGGAACAATGGCATTGATTGGTGAGGGCTGCAGATGTGTATCATCTGCGCCAACCACTGCTGGTGACTTTGATGACCCATTAGTGGCTTCAAAAGGTGGTGGCATAGGGGGTAAAGGTGTGGACACATGCTGACTTTGATCCACTGTTTGAGGACATATATCAACAGTGCTTGATGATGTGGAAGCAGTGGTTGAGGGGCTACTTTGGTCAACAACTGTTGAGGTAGCAGTGGTTGAGCTTTCACAACTGTTTTGAACATCTGCTGCTCTTCCCATTGTGGCAGACTTTTGTTAAGGAATGATGATCTCATACCCATAGTCTAGTGATGAATTCTCAGATGGACCTGCACTGTTAGTCTTGACAGCAGTGTTTTCAAAAGTGAACTTATCAAGATCAAACAAATCTGCAGGATTTGCTGGGATTTTCAGTGATGAAAGTTCATTGAACTTTACATTCAAAGTCTCCTCCACTGCTTTGGTCCGTGTATTAAACACTTTGTAGGCCTTGGCAGTGGTTGAGTATCCCAGGTGATAACCACAATCTACTTTGGCTGCAAATTTTGAGATGGAATCTTTTAAATTCAAAATGAAACATAGGCAGCCAAATACTTTAAAGTATGAGATTAGTGGTTTGATTTTATACAGAATTTCATAAGCAGCCTTTTTGTGCCTGGGATTGATTAAAACTCTGTTTTGGACATGGCAAGCAGTGTTTACTGCCACTGCGCAGAAGGTCAAAGGCAAACCTGAGTCAGCAAGCATGTTCCTAGCAGCTTCAATCAGAGTCCTATTCTTTCTTTCAACTACCCCATTTTGCTCTGGTGTTCTAGGGATGCTGTACTGCCTTACAATCCCTTTCTTCACACAGAAGGCATCCAACTCCTTATTTTTGAGTTCTGTGCCATTGTCACTCATGAAGACTTTTACTGGAAGGTCAAATTGCTTTTCAACCCGTGTCACAAAGTCTTGCAAAATGCCTGCAGTCTCATCCTTTGATGTAAAAAGAAAGTCCATGTAAACCTAGAGAAGTCATCAATAATAACCAAACAATATCTCTTCTTTTTGAGACTTGAACTGGGCCAAACAAATCCATGTGCAGCATTTACAAACACTGGGTTGTTTTGGACTCTTCAATGGACTTAAAGGAGCTTTTTATGTTGTTTTCCTTTTAAATAGGAAACACAATGCTCAGGACATGAAAACAATTTTTGTGGTAAGCCTCTTACTAGGCCATTTTTTGAAATTTCAGTGATTGTCTTGAGATTTGTGTGCCCCAGTCTTCTGTGCCAAAGTTCTGTCTCTTTGTTAGAGGCAGCTGAGAACAGACAGGCATCAGTTCCGGGACACTCTTTTGACGTATCAACAACATAAACATTGCCACTTCTTTGAGCAACAAGTTTTGTTTTTCCAGTTTTTATTATTGCTTCAATCTTTTCAACCATTTCTGGTCCAACAATCCTACAACACTACTTTGTGAAGAATGACCCATACCCCTTATCACTCATTTGTGAGACACTCAGGAGGTTGAATTTCAGATTGTCTATCAGATTGACATTTTCAAATTTTACATTTCCAGACTGAACTGTACCAGACCCCAGAACTTTCCCTTTACTATTATTCCCAAAGGATATATCACACCCTCCATGAATTTTGAAATCTTTGAGTAGGACTTTACATCCTGTCATGTGCCTGGAGCCTCCACTATCTACATACCAAAGACTATCTAAGCAGGCAGAAGCTCCCTGCACATGAAGTAAAAGGATTAGTTCATTAAGGTCTCCAAAGCCAATAAGGCTTTGGATGGGGTCTCAACAGTGTCTGGGATGGTGGCAGATGCATGGATAGTGGTTAGCTCAGGGGTTAAAACATTTTTTGGAATGTTTTTCTCTAACCACTGTTGGGGGTCTTGGCCAATCACCTGTTGATAACCAAAAGGATGCCTGTTCACTCTTGGTTTAGAGGGCTTTTTGTAAGCCTCATAAACATGTGGGATCCTTTGGTATGATGGTTGTCCTTTGCCTCTCTTGAATTGATTGGCAGGAGGTGCATCAGTCACTTGAACATCTCTTTGAACAGATGTTTGATTCAGATGTTTTGTGACAGCTGTTTGAACTGGGACAAACAGTGGTTGTTTCTTGGTGAATTTGACAGATGATGCTAATGAACTTAAGGATGTTTTTGCAATGTACTCATTCTTTTTCTCATCAAAGTTTTTGAGATACACACATTCCTTAGTTTTGTGGTTATTTTTACCATAGATGGTGCAGCTTTCAGCAGGTACAATGACACTTGTTTTGTTTAGATCATGTGCTTTTAGATGAAAACAGTCTTTTGTTAGATGATTCCTTTTTTCACAAAAATCACAAAACAGGTTTTTAATCTTTTCTTTCTTCTTCCTTTTCTCAGATTCCTTTGCAACAGAGTTTTGAACCACTGTTGGGATATCTTTGATAGGAATGACCTTTGCTTTTGGAGCTTTTACACCATCAGTGGTTGTGAAATCCATTGGTTTGAAGTTTTCCAGGATGTCACACTCATCAGAACATGTGGGTTTAAATTGATATTTCTCTATCTCCTCAAAAGTTGAGGATCCCACAGATCTTTCCAGAGTAATTTTGTTACCAAGTTTGTCAGTTATTTTAACCTCTTGGCCATTCTTGTTGGTTGGTATTATTTCAGTTGAACCAGCTTGTTTTTCAGCAGTGTTTACAAGTTCATCATATTTTCTATGTCCTATACCAAACTTGACATTGCTTTCAAGCTGTTTTGCAAGCATAACCTCATACCCTTTACAAGATTCCACCCATCTTTCACAGGTGATCTGGGTGGACTCCAACCCCTTTTTGCAAACTTGGTATTTTTCTACCATAGTTTGGAGTTGAGTTTTAGTTATGCTCTGCTCTTCTTTGAGACTGCTGATCTCTTTATCTTTTTCAGCCAATTTGTTTCTAAGTTCTTTTAATGACTTTTCAAATTTGACTTTATCAGACAAGACTTTATCCCTAAGGTTTTCATTTACCTCTTTAATGTTAGCAAATGCAATAATACATTTGTCTGAACACAGTTTTTCAAGAACTTGAGGTGTTACCTTGGCAGCAGCCAACATGGCACAATCACATTGATGATCACCTTCTCCATCAGCTCTAACTTCTTCCTCGCCAGCTTTCTTCTTTTCCTCTTTCACTTTGTCTTCTTTGGACCAGGGGTCAGACAGTGGTTCAATCAGGGTTTCTGAATTTTCTCCCAGCAGTATTTCACCAGCCACTGCAGTAACCACTGCTTCAGCAACTTCATCCACTGTTTCAGCACTCAACTGTTCACCTTCAGTTTCTACCCCTTCTGGTATTGTCTCTAAAGCCATCAAACAAAATTCATTATCAAAAGCATCATTAGAAGCATAGAGAGCAAAATTTTCATCACCAAGTTCATCAGGCATACTACTCCAATCAACAAAGCCTTGAGTGAAAAAGCTTTGCTGGTCTGGTTGTACCACTGTTGGAGCAGCTTGTTGAGGTGCAATAGGTTGCACTTGTGCCTGAGGAACAGGGGCTTGAATGTACTGATTTTGTGGAACAGTGATTTGAACATAATGCAGGGTTGCAGCATAGTGAGCAGTGTTAACATGTGCTGCAGGGGTATATTGGGTATAGTGCATAGTGTTTTGTTGTTGTGGTCTAGGGTTTGAGCTGGGATGAGTAATTATTGGACCAGTGGTTTGACTCCTGCATTCCCTAGCAAAATGACCTAGCCTATTACACTTGTAGCACTTAATTTTTGACTTATCCAACCCCACTTTTAAATTCCCATGAAGCCCTGGAAATTTTCTCCCTGTTCTTTTGTAGAATTTGCTAGTTCTAACACTAAGCAAAGCCAATTGATGCAAAATGTCCATCTCTTCTAAGTCAGTGGGATCAAAATGTTGCAAATCATTGAGTTCAAAGCACAAGTTATCTGACATCTGATTTTCATAGTTTGCAGTGAAAGCATAACTTGCAGAGTGAGAATCAGAGTTGTTAAAATTTCCAGCAGCAGTTATGTCAATAAAATGATCATAACTCTGATCCTTACTACTGCTACCAGATTCTTCTTGACCAAAAAGAGTTGTGCTGCCAAATGAATAATCATCAGCAACTTTATCAGACTCTTGAAACTTCCTTTGCTGGTTTAACTCCCTTTCATACGTCAGGAGTCTACCATGGAGTTGGGTCAGGGTCAGATCTTTGAACTCAGCTGAGTTTCTAGTGACAAAAGCAATTGTGTCCCATTTTTCAGGTAGTGATCGAAGGAACCTGCTATTTTGAGTTGCATTTGGAAATGTAACTTTAACAAGCCTTAGTTCACTAATGAGACAGCTAAAACGTTCAAACTGTTGGGTTAATGATTCACCCTTGATGTGACAAAATGTTTCATACTGCTGATTCAGAATTTCCCTGTTGTTTTCAATAACCTCTTCCGTCCCCCCAAATTGTTCTTTCAATGCATCCCACAATTCTTTGGCACTGTTACAATGTAACAGCCCAACATAGATTTCATTGGGTAATGCAGATGCTATGATGCTAAATGCTTTGGCATCGAGTTCGAACTTTTAAAAGTCAGTTTCAGTATAGTTTTCAGTTGGTTTAGGTACGAACTTCTTTGCATCCTCAGCACTTGGCACCATAGGAACATGGGGACCAAAAACAACAGACCTCCAACATCCAGTATTCTGTTGAGCAAGGATGTGACCCATCCTTCTCTCCTAGATGTTGTATTCATTACGTTTAAGCATGGGTGGTTTGAAAAGAGAGCCAATGTTATTTTTATCATCTTGTGATTGTGACGTCATCCTGGTTGTTTTACAGGCACTGATTAATCAACTTTGATGGTGATTAAACCTTGCTCTGTTTTCAACAAAACGAACAAACTATCAGTATCAACGATTGCGAGCTGAACTATTTATGTCAAAATGATTGTTAAATCAAATTTGATCCAAGCTCTGATACCAATTGTTAAGATCTGAGTTTGGTTTTGATTGTGTTTTACGTTTGAATTAAGATGAAGATGAATGAGTTGTGCAGCGGAATTAAAATGGAAGCAAACTTTTCACAATCAAACAGGAGAATTGCTTTTAACATACAAGTTTAACATTGAACCGAATGATTGAATTTATTTCAACAACGATTACAATTTTGCAAGTATGCAACAAACTCCCCCTCAGCCTGAGCTCACAGTATTTGTTCGTGCAGGAAGAAGATGGTGAAAGAGCTACTAGAACAGTACAGAGCACTGTTCTATTTATAGGCACGAGCAAACCACTGAAGCATCTAAGCTGACGTCACCATGAAAGTGACATCTAACCTCCTAACAAACTCTAACCTCTGATCTATACAACCTCTGCTATGCTAACTACTGATATTACAATTCATTACATAAAGTAAACAAAACTACTGCCGCATCCTTCCACTGCTGTGAACCCAGCAGTACTTGTCATGATCAGTAGTGCTTGACTCAAGGCAGTAGATTGGGCAGCAGGGCTTTAGTTCTTCATCAGTCTTTGACTTGATCAGCAGTTGTAGGTCAGCAGTTTGTATGATCAGTAGATAGGAGGTCAGCAGATGTTGAAACCACTTTCAAGGGGAGAGACTTGTATGCATAACCGCTGCTTATTCTGGATCCACTGCTCTGATCGAGTTTTGGCTTTAATTATCTGTTCCTTTGGCAGGGTTCAATCCCAACACCTTTCTCGGTTGAGAAAATTAAGGAGGCCGTGTGGGCTTATGGTAGAGATAAAGCCCCTAGCCCAAACGGGTTTACATTTAAGTTTGTTAGACGGCTTTGGGATATACTCAAGCCCTATTTTGTCAAGCTTTTCTCCCAATTTTATTCAAAGTCTAGGATCGCAAACGGTTGCAACTCTTCTTTTATCTCTTTATTCCCCAAAACCCGAGACCCAAAGGGTGTCAAAGATTTCCGGCCGATCTCTCTTATTAGGGTGAAGACTAAAGTTGTTATGAAACCTCTTGCTAGTAGGCTTAAGCCACTCCTCCCGAAGTTAGTATCACCCATGCAATCGGGGTTCATAGAAGGAAGATCAATTCTGAACGTACCTCTTATTTTAAGTGAGATATTATCTTGGTCCAAAGCGCATAAAAAACAGGTTCATATCTTAAAGTGGACTTCCAAAAAGCTTGTGACTCCCTAAACCGGATCCTCTTGTTGGATGTCCTAACATGTATGAATTTCCCACCTTTATGGCGTAATTGGATTGAAGCATGTTTGAGATCGGGGAAAGCCTCGATTCTTCTTAAAAGATCCCCCCACAACCGAGTTTAAATTGTATAGGGGTCTTCGACAAGGCGACCCTACCTCGCCTTTTCTCTTTGTTCTAATGTTAGAGGTGTTGGAAGTTTTTATGAGAAAGGCGACATAAGTGGGTCTGTTTAAAGGGGTTGCACTTTCAATGGGGGCCCTACCTTAACGCATCTTTGCTATGCCGATGGCGTTGTTTTTATTGGCGAATGGTCTGAGAAAAACATTTTGAATCTAAATTGGATTTTGCGTTGCTTCTACCTTTGTTCCGGGTTGAGAGTTAATCTAGCTAAAAGCTGTGTTTATAGGGCTGGCGTATCTCAATCAGAAGTTCTTGATTTAGCTTCACTGATCCATTACAAAGCGGGTAGTTTCCCTATCATGTTCCTTGGTCTTCCCATAGGGGCAAATATGAAGAAAGTGAAAATTTTGAAGCCGATTATCGACAAAATTAACTCAAAATTATCCGGGTGAAAGGCAAATAATCTCTCTCTAGCGGGACGAGTTACCTTAGCCAAAGCGGTACCCAGTGCTCGCCCAAATTATTATTTGTCCATTTTTAGAGCTCTTAAAAGTGTGATTGATACACTCGAGCAAATTCGCAGGAATTTTATTTGGGGTTCTAATATTGGGACAAGAAAGTAAAATGGGTGGCGTAGGATAAAATGGTTGGTCGTAAACATAAAGGCGGGTTGGGAATCGGGGACATTCGTAGCTTAAATCATGCCCTCCTTGCTAAATGTTGGTGGAAATACAAAGCTATTGATAACGTGCTTTGGGTTTGGGTTATTAGTGGTTTGCATTCCAATAAAAATGTCTTTTATTCATACCCGGTTAATAAAAGATTAGCTGGTATATGGAAAGATATTCAGTGTGTTGACAAGGACTTTTCCAGCTTTAACATTTCTTTGGAAAGTAGTATTAAAGGCGAAGTTGGCTCGGGGAACAACATTCGGTTCTGGATAGATAATTGGTTGCCTTGCAATCTGTTAAAAGATCGCTTTAAAGACCTCTTCAAGATAGCCAAAGACAAACGGGCTAGAGTTTGCAACTATGCTCAAGTGGGCGCCAATGGGTTTTAGACCTGGGCCTAGTTTCGCAGCCCAAATCCCGGCCCAGAATTGGTGCAACTCAAAGAAATGCAGTCCATTCTTGCTCTCGTATCTTTGGTGAATAAAAAGGGTGAGTGGCTTTCGAATTACGGGTCAAAGGAGTGCTTTTCAGTTGTTGCAGTAGGGAAATTGATATACGTTAAATTATACATGTTTTTATACCCCAAAGCATTTCCATTTTAAGCATTTTTGACCGAAACCGCGATGTTTAGGTACCAAATCTGGTACTTTTATATTTTCAGGTCTTAAACAAAGAACAAAAGAAAAATCTGATGAAAACGGACAAATTCTGATGCATTTATGATAAAACGGACAAAATTCTGATGACTGCCAGGTGTGGCACTACTGTGCCATCTGACCGCACTACCGTGCGAGACCTCCGACCTTCGAAGCACTGCTAGTGCGACTCATGGTGTCGTTGATTACTCGAACCGCACGACCGTGCGAGCCAACCGCACTCCCATGCGAGCCAACCGCACCCCCGTGCACCACCCGGACCATACTTTCTGATCACGATTCTGATGACCTCGCACTACCGTGCGACCAGTCGCATGACCGTGCCGATCTGGTGACCTAGACAAGTTGTCCACTAGTCCGCTTGGCTGACCCGGGATCGCAGAAAATGACGTCACCCGACTGCCAAACTGAAAATTGCCTATAAATAGCAGCATTCGCTACTGATTAAAATGTTGGGTTTTTCTCCATGTTTCTGGGCGATTTCTGGGTTCCGAAGCAGTCCTGATCAGACCACTTTGAAGCTTAAAGACCGAGTAGAAGCACAACCGATCCAACCCATCAATTCCTTTCTTGTTTATGGTTCGATTCCTTGTTCTTAAACATGTATTCTGATCATTTTGCAAGTTATGAGCTGATGTTAGTTTATGTTTAATGTAGTTTATGTAATAATAGTTATAAACTTGTTTCTTGAATATTCGTGACATTGTAATCTTATTTGTATGAAGCTTTAGCACTTTTTCATGTTTGAATCTTCATGATTATATAACGAATGTTTCATTGATGTTGAGTTCCTGATTATGTTTGATTGTCTTGGATAATGAATCTGTGGTTAGTGGGATGGTAACTATTTCTTGATTAATCACTTATTTGTAGACTTTGTTTACACCATGAAACCAGACCAGGGTATTGGTTTTATACAAGATATATCTTATTGTGATTAGGAATACTTTCTTGCACGTAGGGGTTCTAACGAATTATATGGTGTTGATTACATGTTCTTAAATGCGGTTTATGATCATTGTTTAGTAGTTTTGGTCTGAAATTGCTGACATGGTAGATTTGTGTTCAAGACTTGTAAAGGTGAAATTGTTTGTTATATGATCTACTTATTGCTTATCCTCGTGGATGTATTGTGACCATCGGTATTGCTTTCGTTGATAAGTGAGGTTAGGAATCCAGACCCGGTAAATAACCTATCTTTAAAGATTCGCATGAATAAATATCAATAGCTCGCTAATGAATGATTTTAGGTGGTTAACGTGTGACCATCGCGTTAACTTTCCGAAGAACCATAATGCTAGAAATCCAGACCCGATAACTAGCTGTCTCGAAATTGGAAAATTAGAAAATTGATTAAGTGCTTCTGTGACATATTTGATAGATAACATGTTTAGGTTATTTATGAAACAAGATAGTAGTTTATTTATGCTTTAGATGTAATTTTAGATAATTTAGTTAAACAACCATTCACCTTTCCTTATATCTGGTAAAACAATGACAAAGATTTAGTACACTATAACGCCCGTGTTCCATGGATCGATATCTGGCTCTTACTAATACTTTACTACATATATGACGGGATACACTTGTCCTTTGTTGTGTGTGTTTTAATGTTAAGGTATAAACCATTTTTATAAATATAAAACACATTTCGTTGCATGTGAAAATACTATAAATAAATGTATGTAATCGTGCACGTCAAGTTTTTGGCGCCGTTGCCGGAGAAATTCAGATGGATTTATCAGAAATTCTGATGGAATGAAAATTTTCATCAGATTTTTAACAGATCTTATCAGATTTTCTGATATATAAAAATAAAAAAAAAGACTTTCTGATATAATCATCAGATTTCTGATAAATTTATCAAACTTCTGATGAAGTTAGCAGAATTTCTGGTAAAATATAAAAATTTCAGATTTTCAATGAGATAATCAGATTTTATCAGATTTTTATCAGATCTAATCAGATTTTCTGGAGAAAAAAGAGTTTTCGGATGTAAATAAGTAAATAAACAGGTAAATAGTTATAGAGTTATGTATAATAAATTGTGTATATATGTATATAATATAATAGTATTATTATTTATATTTATATTACTTATATTATTATTATGTTATTTTTTTTTCCGTATAATGCATTCCTTTTTACATGCAGGTTAATGTCCACAACGCATGTACCTGCTATTGCTGAGCTAGGCAACGAACCAGAAAATAACCTAAGAAGAAGTAGGCGGCTTCAAATGGGTTTATCAGAAATTAATTCATGATAATGTGTATGGAGATATCAGTGGTAATTTATGGAATAAATGGATTCCACCCAAAATTAACTTATTTGGGTGGCGACCGGCTATGCATCATATTCCCTCTAAAGTGGGTCTCGCTCATAGAGGGATTTCACAGGGGATCTAAATTGTCCTAGGTGCGGACTTAGAGAAGAAAAAGCGCTGCATATATTGTGGGGATGCTTGTTTGCTAAGTTGATATGATGGACTATTTTCTCATGGCTCAACGTTCCTTTTCCAAAAGAGATCGAATCGGTTCAACAACTTTTAGAAATTCCTTTAAAGATGAACGAGTCAAATGGGTGGAAGAAGGTAGTCGGCGCAGTTATTCAAGTTGCGGCGTGGGAGATTTGGAAGGCCTGTAACGAGAAGACTTTCAACAATCGACACGTCCATTACAACCGAAGGCGGGTATTATTATGGAAAACTCTTTTCTTTGGATTTCTAATTGATCGAGATTTTGTAATATCGAGTAGGATAGATGGTGCGATTTCAAGGTTCGTGATGTAATCCTGTAACTGTCAGGTTTCAGTTTCTGTTTCTTGCTGGCTCGCTTTTATAATTTATATAGAATTTTCACCTTTCAAAAAAAAGTGTTGAAGCTGAATATCACAAAATTACGAATGTTGTTGGAACATATTGGATACATGATCTTCTTCTTGAGCTTCATTGTCCTTTAATTCGTATCTCTATCGTCTATTGTGCAGTGGCGAAGCTTGAGATTTCCGACCGGGGGGCGGAAGTCACCGGACCTAAAAATTTCTATAAAACCGGGGGGTCGAAAGCGTATATACCCAAAAATTTCTTTACGAAAACTACATACTCTTCACTACTGAGCGAAAAGTTCGTGGGGTCGGCCGCCCCCTTCCGCCGCTTAAAAGCTTCGCCCATGCTATTGTGACAACGTCAGTGCTGACAAACAGTGTTGTCTATTTGTTCACCAACCCGGTACAACATTAATGCGCCAAACATGTTTACATTTACATTCACTTTGTTCAAGAAAGGACATGCCATCATCTCTTCATGTTCCATTTAAACTCCCAATGTGCTGATATATCACAAATTACATTCCATCATCTCTGTTTAACAAATTTTGCTCTAGTTTCAATGTTTGTCTTCCTACCAAATTTAAAAAGCAGGACGTAATAGATAGGGCTGTAAATGAACCGAACGAACACGAACAAGGCCTTGTTCGTGTTCGTTCGTTAACGAAATAAATGTGTTCACGAACGGTTCATGACACTTACCGAACGAGATTTTATGTTCGTGTTCGTTCATTAAGGAAATGAGCGTGTTCGCGAACGGTTCACGAACACAAACGATACAAATAAATTTGGCAAACGCGACGAAGGATAAAGATAGATGGCCCAGAGAGTAGCACTCGAACTTGAATCCCTTATTGTGGAACGGAGGTCGATTGTATTCGTGGATGTAAATAATGAGGAATGAAAGGGAAATGATGCATAAACAAGGTGAAAGTGGGTTTCCTGTTTTAATTGTTAGGGAAATAAAATGAATAAAAGTTTAATAATATGAAAAGTACAAATAAAATATAAGAAAGTATAAAGATCTTCAATTAAAACACAAATATACGAACATAAACGAACGCAAATCAACGAATGTTCACGAACACCTTACTGAACATTCACGAACACAATCGAACGAACGAGACCTCTGTTCATGTTCGTTCATTTAAGTAATCGAACGAAATTTCTTGTTCGTGTTCGTTCGTTTATTAAACGAACGAACATAAACGAACTTCCCACCGAACGGTTCACGAACAGTTCACTGAACGTTCGGTTCGTTTACAGCCCTAATAGACATTGTTGTGTATTCGGGTATCTTTATTGTCTCTATATATACCATGTGTATCCTTTAGTGGAGATGATGTAATGTTATGACTCCTGGCTATACAAGTTTTTCTAGTTCAAATTTGTAAGTGATACCGTAAAATTACAAACTGGTGATCATCAAAACCTAATACTAAATAAAAATCCTACACACAGATGAAATTAAAATACAATAACTCTCCTTTTTTTAATTTATTTATCTACATCATAGATAAGTTTTCACTTCCAAAGGGCCGGGATGTATATTATCATTAAAAAAAGTTGATCAATGTATTAAAAATTTACAATTAAATATATATAGTTTGATATCTTTTTATAAATCATGATTTAATTGCATACAATCTATATCTATCTATTCTTTCTATAAAAGGAAAAATCTCAATGACATAAGAAAAGCTGATGTGTCAGCAGGAGAGGGTGTCCAACAAGGCTTTTCTTATCTCATTATTACATCATAAAGCCTAATATTAAAAGAGTTTAAAATTTAAAGTTGGCCCACATCAAACCACTGCCTTGTGTATTTTTAAATTTTAAAGAACTGGCCCACATTCTAAAGGGCAACCACTGCCCATCTACGAGAAAGTAGCAGCTGGTTCCTTTGGCAAATGTATACTTAGCAACAGCAGATGTTGTTATCTTCCGTAATACTTTTAGATCAGCAGATGTTTAATGCTAATTACCGGGAAATTCAAATTTAAATATGCATGGGAATAAGTAATTAGCAATTAATGCATGTCACTCAGATTCAAACTCCTATCAATCATCCTTTTTATATAAGGCTTTTTTCTCATTTCCCTCTTCATATTTCATCACGCTTTCATCTTCTCTGATTTTGAAATTTGAAATTTGAAATTTAATCTCAACTCGAATTCCGAATTAGAAGCATGTCAATATCAGTTGACAGTAATAATCTTAGTTTTGTTAACGATTTGAATCCTGCTAAGGATATGTGGAACATGAAGGCGAGAATTATACGAAAATGGAATCAGGGTTACAAAATGGTGATCATCTTCATTGATGAGAAGGTAATTTATGTCACACCCCCAAATTCCACCTGCGGGCAACACCCGCTTCGAGGGCGTGACTGACCAGGATCCAGCCACCAATCATACTGAATGATTAAATTTAATATCCAAATAGTGCTTACTACCATACGATTAGCAAGTGTTAAGTTTAGAGTTCAATGTCTTAAGTTCAGAGTAAAAAGTAGCGGAAGCATAATTAAACAGTTTTAAACAATGTTCATAAGGTAAGCATGATTAATGCCCAACACACGGGCAGACGACCACTACACATTCCAAGCAGCTGCTCCAGTCACTGGCCACCTGCAAAGCATGCAGTAAGGGGTCAACAATAATGCTGAGTGAGTTCACTAGTTGTCCAGTTTTAATTACCAAAAACTTGTTTCACCAGTTAATTTATCCGTTTATACATGCAATGGGGAGCTACCCCAAAAGTTAGCGAATAAACTGTTTTTCCAATACCGAACACTAGGTAACCGTTTGCGTTTCCGCAGGATGCCCCGATGTCAATGTTCTATCATCATTGACGGATGCCTGAGTACATTAGTTCACGACCGATCCCATACCATGGCACGGTGTGAGGTTGGTAAAACCTAAATAGCGCTATCAACTAATAACCCGTTCGCCTGGCCCCGGCGACTAATCGGTATTATGTAGTAGGGACTTGAGTGATAGAGTTACGTTTAGTGCCGTTTGGTTGCATTCCGTATAAACAGTAATTAACTAAAAGGTTTCCCAATACAAGGGAAGAGAAAGTAAGTTTGTTCCCAGTAACTAGGGAAGGAAAGTGAATGGTATCCCCTTTACAAGGGGACAGGGTTGTTTTAGTCTCGTGTCCCAAACCACCGGGACACATGCTTTTAAGTTGTGAACTCACCTTGGGTTGCTCGGTAGATATTTTACCCGGTCAAGTATGTTGGTCACCACGTCCTAACATGGTTACCAAATATGGGTCAAGTCGGGTACAAGTAAACACATAGCGAACACGTACGGCAACCACATATAGCAAACACGTATAACATGCGTAACAACAAACAGTTGGGTTATTGGGTCAGCCCTAAACATACAATCAGCAGCAACAACACGTAGTCCAGTCAACAGAAAGCCCAACAGTTAAGCCCAATAACACCAAAATAGTCCAGTCGAGACAGGGTGGTTGCGACTCGCAACCGAGGTTACGACTCGCAACCGAGGTCTCGGTTCATCACGTTTTGGTTACGAGTCGCAACCAAAGGTTACGACTCGCAACTGGCGGTTCCGACTTAGCAGCAGTGGTTACGACTCGCAACCGGATTCGATACGCGTTGATTGCGACTCGCAACCGGGAGATCTCGACAAGACTTGATGTGGTCTCGAGTCGCAACCAAAGGTTACGACTCGCAACCGTGATTACGTGCAGCAAATCTTCTAGAACCTGCAATGTACTGACCAATAGGATTGCAATTTCATGCAAATTGTGTACTATATCCACTAACATGTTTTCTTGTCTAAAATGTGCACAAAACAGATCAAACATAGCATATTTGAAAATATTTATATGACATTCAAGTTGTTCATCATATTCAAATAACATTCAACATCATTCATGAACATTCAATCCCTAACATTACTTTAATATCATTCGGATAACAAAATCATCAAATCCCTCATAGAAATGTTAGAACACATTTTATCACTAAACATCACAACAAGACTTAGACTTAAACATCACAACATAGAAATGTGCACACCGAGAATGAACAGACATAATAGACATTATCATTCTCGGTTCCTAAGCATAAACGGATGCTAACCATTCAACCAAAGTCATGAATATTCATTCTATCTAAACATTCCGGACAAAAATATGTTAACCGGTTATCCATTTCACACATTTTGATTCACACAAATCATGGCAAACAATCATCATCCATACACAAGGATCATAGTAACACATAATATATATATTCATCCTAGTGACATTATTAACACATGAACATCTAGAAGAGAGCTCAAACCACTAACCGGTTAGCTCGAGGTGTAAGAAAGGGGTGTTCGGGTGAAGATTGATCCGGCCGATCCTCCTTGTCGTTTGTCTACTTGATCCGAGAGAGGAAGAGGGAGAAGGAGATGGTTTTGGTTGCTAGAGTTCTTAGGTTTTTAGGGTTTTAGTGAGGAAGAAGGAGTGAGTGAGGGAGAGTGTTGTAAAAATGGTTAAGGGAGGGGAGGGTTGGTTTATATAATGTCACGAGCGGGCTTAGGTGTTTCCGGATTAGGTTCTCGGTCGCAAAGCCCTAACCGGCCCAACACTTGCTGTTCACTCGAGACCAAGCGGTCTCGAGTCGGGTCTCGGCTCGTCTCACATACACACTTATACCTATATATATATATATATAAATACATATATACGTACACCTTCTCAATAATGAACACGTAACGATAAATCACCGATTTTCATTTAATAATAGTATATAAATATAAATACAAGTTGATCAATTACAGAAATGGTTGTCCGGGAAAATCCGAAGTGTCACATTATCCCCAAGTTTTAAGAACTTTCGTCCCGAAAGTTAAGGCAGCCACTGTCAAGCTAGTGTAAGTGAAAGCGTTTCAACGGGGTGTCACATCATCCCCCCGTTAGTTTGGAATTTCGTCCCGAAATTCGGCTGTAGCTTCAGTGCTGGGGTTTTCGTTTGGGAAAAACTGGGGATACTTGTGCTTCATCTGGTCTTCCCGCTCCCAGGTATACTCTGGGCCACGTCGCGAGTTCCAACGGACTCGTACAAGAGGTATCTGGCTACGTTTGAGGGTTTTGATCTCTCGATCAGTGATTTCAATCGGTTCCTCAGTGAAGTGTAGCTGTTCGTCAATAGTTAGTTCCTTGAAAGGAATTACGAGCGTTTCATCTGACAGACACTTCTTCAGATTAGATACGTGAAATACGTTGTGTACCGCACTCAGTTCTTCAGGCAGGTTCAATCTATAAGCAACCTTACCGATCTTCTCGGTAATTTCGAATGGTCCAATGTATCGTGGATTAAGCTTGCCCCGTTTACCAAAGCGAACCACACCCTTCCAGGGTGAGACTTTAAGTAGAACCCGGTCACCGACCTGGAATTCCAATGGTTTCCTACGCTTATCAGCGTAACTCTTCTGACGGTCACGAGCTGCCGCCATGCGTTGTCTGATCTGGGCAATCTTTTCCGTTGTGTCTACCACCATCTCTGGGCCCGTGATTTGACTATCACCGATTTCTGCCCAGCAAAGAGGTGACCGGCATTTACGACCGTACAATGCCTCAAAAGGTGCTGCCTGAATACTAGTGTGGTAGCTGTTGTTGTAGGAGAACTCTACTAGCGGTAGATGCTTCTCCCAGTTCTTGCCAAAATCGATCACACACGCTCTAAGCATGTCTTCTAGGGTTTGGATGGTGCGTTCAGACTGTCCATCCGTTTGCGGGTGATAAGCGGTGCTCATGTCCAAACGTGAGCCAAAGGATTTGTGCATAGCTTGCCACAATTCCGAAGTAAAACGAGCGTCTCGGTCGGAAATAATTGAGGTTGGCACCCCGTGCCTCGAAACTACTTCCTTTAGGTAAATCTCCGCCAAGGTAGAAACTTGTCTGTTTCCTTAATAGCCAGAAAGTGTGCGGACTTGGTCAATCGGTCTACTATTACCCAAATAGTATCATTTCCGCGTTGAGACCTAGGTAGCCCTGTAACGAAATCCATGGAAATCTGCTCCCATTTCCATTTCGGGATCTCTGGTTGTTGGAGTAGGCCTGCCGGCTTCTGGTATTCTGTCTTGACTCTCGCGCAAGTCAAACATTTGCTGACGTATGTTGCTATGTGGGCCTTCATACCAGGCCACCAGTATGTAGTCTTCAAATCGTGGTACATCTTGTCCGAACCAGGATGTACTGAGTAGCGGGACTTGTGGGCTTCGTCCATCACGAGTTCACGTAAATCTCCATAGAGTGGAACCCAAATGCGCCCTGTTACATAGTAAGCACCATCTTCTTTCTGTTCTAGTCGCTGTCTCGATCCTCGCAGAGACTCAGCCCTGAGGTTTTCCGGTTTTAATGCTTCGACCTGAGCATGTCGGATCTGGGTAGGGAGGTTAGACTGGATGGTAAGTTGCAATGCTCGCACGCGCTTTGGTATAGTGTCCTTTCGGCTGAGGGCGTCTGCCACGACATTGGCCTTGCCCGGATGGTATTTGATGGCGCATTCGTAGTCATTCAAGAGTTCGACCCATCGACGTTGTCTCATGTTCAATTCCTTTTGCCTAAAGATATGCTCGAGACTCCTGTGATCGGTGTAAATAGTGCACTTGGTACCGTACAGGTAATGTCTCCATATCTTAAGAGCAAAAACCACGGCTCCCAGTTCCAAATCATGCGTTGTGTAGTTCCTTTCGTGTGTCTTGAGTTGTCGTGAGGCGTAGGCAATAACTTTCTCGCGTTGCATTAACACGCAACCGAGCCCATGGATAGACGCATCGCAGTAAACCACAAAGTCGTCAGTGCCTTCAGGTAACGAGAGAATAGGTGCGCTACAGAGGTTATCCTTAAGCCTCTGAAAAGCAGATTCCTGTGCTTCATTCCACTTGTAGGCGACGCCTTTCTGAGTAAGAGTCGTGAGGGGTTGTGCAATCTTTGAGAATCCCTGAATGAATCTGCGGTAGTAACCTGCTAATCCCAAGAATTGGCGAACTTCAGTGGGAGTCTTAGGTGTAGGCCAGTTCTTTATTGATTTGATCTTAGCTGGGTCAACATGAATTCCGTTCTTATTAACTACATGGCCGAGGAAATGGACTTCTCGAAGCCAGAAGTCACATTTAGAGAATTTGGCGTACAGCTGCTCGTTGCGAAGGAGTTCCAGAATAAGGCGTAGATGTCGTTCATGCTCTTCTTGACTTTTCGAATAAATCAGGATGTCGTCGATAAACACAATCACGAATCTGTCGAGGTAAGGCTTACATACGCGGTTCATAAGATCCATGAAAACCGCAGGTGCGTTAGTCATTCCAAAAGGCATAACGAGAAATTCATAGTGACCATAACGGGTCCTGAACGCAGTCTTGGAGACATCTTCATTACGAACTCTCAGCTGATGATAGCCTGATCGCAGGTCAATCTTGGAGTAGTAGCTCGATCCTTGCAACTGATCGAATAGGTCGTCGATGCGCGGGAGAGGGTAACGATTCTTGATGGTAACCTTGTTCAGCTCACGATAGTCGATGAACATTCGGAATGTGCCATCCTTCTTTTTGACAAAAAGTACTGGTGCTCCCCAGGGTGATGAACTGGGACGGATAAATCCTTTATCCAATAGTTCCTGTAATTGCGTGGAGAGTTCTTTTAGTTCTGCAGGGGCTAGACGGTACGGTGCACGAGCTATGGGTGCTGCTCCAGGAGCTAGCTCGATTTGGAATTCGACCTGACGGTGGGGAGGGAGTCCAGGTAGTTCCTCAGGAAATACCTCGGGATAATCACGTACTACAGGAAAATCTTCAATCCTCTTTTCCTTTTCGTGGGTGTCGGTGACAAGTGCGAGGATAGCGGTGTGCCCTTTTTGCAAACACTTCTGGGCTTTTAAAAGCGAGATAATGCCTGTGACTTCTCCACCTTTGTTGCCTTGAACGATGAGGGGTTGGCCAGAACGACGAGGTATACGAACTGCTTTCTCTTGACAGAGGATCTCAGCGCGATGTTTGGATAACCAATCCATACCAATGACGACGTCGAAGCTTCCAAGTTTGACAGGGAAAAGATCGATACTGAACGTGTGGCCAGATAATTCTAGGGTGCAGTCGTGGATCATGTGCGTGGCCTCGATGTTCTTACCATTAGCTATCTCGACGATGTGCTTAGAACTTAATAATGCAGGCGAGTGCTTAAGTTTCTTACTAATGCGAAGGGATACATAACTGGCATCGGCACCGGAATCAAATAACACAGAAACATAACGATCATCAAGTAGGAACTTACCCGCCACGACGTTGGGATCGTTCCTTGCTTCACCAGCTCCAATCACGAAAGCTCTTCCCCTTGCGCCATTCCCAGCATTGTTGTTTTGCTCATTGTTCCCAGCTCCCTGATTGTTGCGATTCTGATTCAGTTCAGGGCAATCCTTTCGCATGTGCCCTGTTGCCCCGCATTTAAAACATGCCCGGTTGTTTCCCTGCTGCTGTTGTTGTTGGGGTTGTTGCTGATTCTGCCTTGCTGGGAACTGACTTCTACAATCCTTGGCTTCGTGCCCCATCTTGTGGCATCGCTGACACTGGCCCTTGTTACATGCCCCATTGTGGTGCCTGTTACACTTGTTGCACTTAGGGTAGCTTCCCCGGTAGCCACCCTGTTGCTGTGTGCCCTTGTTGTTGTCAGTTTTCCTTTGCTGGGCTGGGGCCTGAGTAGAGTTAGCATCTTTGCCCTGATTTCCATCCCACTTTCGTTTACCATCACTGGAAGTTCCTTCCGCAGCACTGATCCTTTTGGGCAACCTGCCCTCCTCCACGGCCTGGTTAGTGAGTTTGTGGGCAAGACGAACCACGGGCTGTATGGCAGTGAGGTTGGCCGAGGTTACATGGCTCCTGATTTCCGGGACTAAACCCTTGATGTACAATTCGATCCTTTGGTACATGGTTCGGGACATGTTTGGACAAAGAGCAGCATAGTCGTTGGACAGCTTGGTGTAGGTCTCAATCTCTGACCCAACCATCTTGAGTTCATAGTACTCGTCCTCGAGTTTGTGGATGTCATCCCTGTGACAGTACTCTTCCTTGATCATATCCTTGAAATCTTCCCATGCAGTAGCGTTAGCAGTCTCCAAACCAAGCATTTGAATTTGCGCCTTCCACCAAGAAAGTGCGCTTCCCTCAAGAGTACCAGTAGCAAACTTCACCCAATTAGCAGGGGGACACTCGCAGACAGCGAAGACAGCTTCGACCTTCTCGATCCAGTGCAGGAGACCTATGGCACCCTCAGTGCCACTGAATGGGAGAGGCTTGCAATCCATGAAGGTCTTGAAGGTACAGACACGTGGTTGCACAGGCGCAGGCTGACCTATAGGGTGAGCTGCGAAAGCTGCAGCCACTGTGTTGAGCAGGTTAGTGAACTGAGCCTGAGTCATGTTGACGTTTCCTCGTCCGCGTCCACTCATTGTCTTCATAACCAGAAAACATAGTATGAGTGTGGTGTCGTAACATAGCGAGAATAAGATAGAAGAGAGGAGGCGTATCTATCTAATCAGGCAAACTAGTACGCATAATAAAGCAGAAAGCATAAGACAAATAAACAAGTAAATATGGGTCCGAGCTATGAGGTCAGATAAGTTGAGCCTTGCACTTGGAGTGTAGTGTCGTCACGAGTCACGGGTTATAGTCTGGTTTTTCTCAAAAAGATTTTCCCCTTTTTAAAACCAAGTTCACTATAACCAATGGCTCTGATACCAATCTGTCACACCCCCAAATTCCACCTGCGGGCAACACCCGCTTCGAGGGCGTGACTGACCAGGATCCAGCCACCAATCATACTGAATGATTAAATTTAATATCCAAATAGTGCTTACTACCATACGATTAGCAAGTGTTAAGTTTAGAGTTCAATGTCTTAAGTTCAGAGTAAAAAGTAGCGGAAGCATAATTAAACAGTTTTAAACAATGTTCATAAGGTAAGCATGATAAATGCCCAACACACGGGCAGACGACCACTACACATCCCAAGCAGCTGCTCCAGTCACTGGCCACCTGCAAAGCATGCAGTAAGGGGTCAACAATAATGCTGAGTGAGTTCACTAGTTGTCCAGTTTTAATTACCAAAAACTTGTTTCACCAGTTAATTTATCCGTTTATACATGCCATGGGGAGCTACCCCAAAAGTTAGCGACTAAACTGTTTTTCCAATACCGAACACTAGGTAACCGTTTGCGTTTCCGCAGGATGCCCCGATGTCAATGTTCTATCATCATTGACGGATGCCTGAGTACATTAGTTCACGACCGATCCCATACCATGGCACGGTGTGAGGTTGGTAAAACCTAAATAGCGCTATCAACTAATAACCCGTTCGCCTGGCCCCGGCGACTAATCGGTATTATGTAGTAGGGACTTGAGTGATAGAGTTGCGTTTAGTGCCGTTTGGTTGCATTCCGTATAAACAGTAATTAACTAAAAGGTTTCCCAATACAAGGGAAGAGAAAGTAAGTTTGTTCCCAGTAACTAGGGAAGGAAAGTGAATGGTATCCCCTTTACAAGGGGACAGGGTTGTTTTAGTCTCGTGTCCCAAACCACCGGGACGCATGCTTTTAAGTTGTGAACTCACCTTGGGTTGCTCGATAGATATTTTACCCGGTCAAGTATGTTGGTCACCACGTCCTAACATGGTTACCAAATATGGGTCAAGTCGGGTACAAGTAAACACATAGCGAACACGTACGGCAACCACATATAGCAAACACGTATAACATGCGTAACAACAAACAGTTGGGTTATTGGGTCAGCCCTAAACATACAATCAGCAGCAACAACACGTAGTCCAGTCAACAGAAAGCCCAACAGTTAAGCCCAATAACACCAAAATAGTCCAGTCGAGACAGGGTGGTTGCGACTCGCAACCGAGGTTACGACTCGCAACCGAGGTCTCGGTTCATCACGTTTTGGTTACGAGTCGCAACCAGAGGTTACGACTCGCAACTGGCGGTTCCGACTTAGCAGCAGTGGTTACGACTCGCAACCGGATTCGATACGCGTTGATTGCGACTCGCAACCGGGAGATCTCGACAAGACTTGATGTGGTCTCGAGTCGCAACCAAAGGTTACGACTCGCAACCGTGATTACGTGCAGCAAATCTTCTAGAACCTGCAATGTACTGACCAATAGGATTGCAATTTCATGCAAATTGTGTACTATATCCACTAACATGTTTTCTTGTCTAAAATGTGCACAAAACAGATCAAACATAGCATATTTGAAAATATTTATATGACATTCAAGTTGTTCATCATATTCAAATAACATTCAACATCATTCATGAACATTCAATCCCTAACATTACTTTAATATCATTCGGATAACAAAATCATCAAATCCCTCATAGAAATGTTAGAACACATTTTATCACTAAACATCACAACAAGACTTAGACTTAAACATCACAACATAGAAATGTGCACACCGAGAATGAACGGACATAATAGACATTATCATTCTCGGTTCCTAAGCATAAACGGATGCTAACCATTCAACCAAAGTCATGAATATTCATTCTATCTAAACATTCCGGACAAAAATATGTTAACCGGTTATCCATTTCACACATTTTGATTCACACAAATCATGGCAAACAATCATCATCCATACACAAGGATCATAGTAACACATAATATATATATTCATCCTAGTGACATTATTAACACATGAACATCTAGAAGAGAGCTCAAACCACTAACCGGTTAGCTCGAGGTGTAAGAAAGGGGTGTTCGGGTGAAGATTGATCCGGCCGATCCTCCTTGTCGTTTGTCTACTTGATCCGAGAGAGGAAGAGGGAGAAGGAGATGGTTTTGGTTGCTAGAGTTCTTAGGTTTTTAGGGTTTTAGTGAGGAAGAAGGAGTGAGTGAGGGAGAGTGTTGTAAAAATGGTTAAGGGAGGGGAGGGTTGGTTTATATAATGTCACGAGCGGGCTTAGGTGTTTCCGGATTGGGTTCTCGGTCGCAAAGCCCTAACCGGCCCAACACTTGCTGTTCACTCGAGACCAAGCGGTCTCGAGTCGGGTCTCGGCTCGTCTCACATACACACTTATACCTATATATATATATATATAAATACATATATACGTACACCTTCTCAATAATGAACACGTAACGATAAATCACCGATTTTCATTTAATAATAGTATATAAATATAAATACAAGTTGATCAATTACAGAAATGGTTGTCCGGGAAAATCCGAAGTGTCACAATTTATATCTCTGCTTTTCCGTTTTATTTTAGAAATTGTAGTGTTGTATGCTAAGAATATAATTTCTTTAAATGTTCTTCAGGGTGCTAAAATTCAAGGAGGTATTAAGAGTCATCTGATACCTGTTTTTGATAGACAGCTGCAAGAAGATGCTGTTGCGATTCTTTCGAAGTTTGGTGTTGGTGAGAATAAAGATTTATATAAAGTAGTAGTGCAGCCTTATGAAATCAACTTTTATAGATGCACAACTGTTACTCGTGTGAGAGATTGGCAAGGTGTTGAGTATGGTTTCAATTTCAGAGCTTATGAAGATATTCTTCAAGGAGAGGCGTTAAACGCTTTGAGTGTTGGTAATGTATATTTTTGTAATCGTGTCTTTCTTGTATAATATTAGAGAGTTTTACTTATATTCTTGTATAATGTGATCATGTAGATGTTGCTGGATTTGTGATTTCTTGTGGAGATCTTGAAATCTTTGATCGACCTCCAAAGGAGACTAAGAAGATGAATTTCGATATTGAACATTTGGAGTAAGTTGTTTATATGTTCAGCCATGTAGTGATCATAAAATGTATTTAATGATGTTAATAAATAAGATGAAGAATGTTTGTATTTAATGTGGGATCATGCAATGGTAATAAATGAGGTTTATATTGTTTGTATGTAATGCTGAATCATGGTAATAAATAAGGTCTACAGTTTATTCTTAGTGAATATAGTACTGAAATTGAAACCATTTGCTACTTTAATAAATGTTATAGTTTTCCTGATTTATTTTCTGTTTTTATTCATTCAATGTTGTTTTGATATGAATATTCTTTTCATGTAGTGGTAAGGTTTTGCGGTGTACTGTGTGGAATGATTATGCTCTGCAGATTAAGGACTTCATTTCTAAAGTCCCACCTCATGAGCATGTGATGGTTGTTATACAGCATGGAAAGTGTAAGGAATGGAAAGGTATTTTTGTTACTTTCTACAAATCATAACTATAATGTTTATTTCTGGCAATATAAAGACAGGTATATATTAAATATTTATATACTTTTCCAGGTAGGTGAATATACTGTTCAAAGTGATAAGTTTGCAACACGAATTTTTTCTGAATGAAGAAATTGATGAAGTTAATGAGCTAAGGAGAAGTTAATTTGTAAATGAAAAGTCAAATACTTGGTTTCATGTCATTTGTATACTAATTCTAATCATTTGTGGTATTCAAAAGGCATATATTGAAGTTTGGACAAGGGAGTAGTTCTACTTCTCAGACGATACTATCGTCTCAGAGTATTTTTCCATTACATAAAGAATTTGTAACTGAAGGTGTGAAGAAACATGTTGATGAGATTAGCGAGATAGAAGAGGTTTCACTTCTTTGTATATAGTTTGGTTATTTGTTTGGTTTGTCACCTGCGTGTTTTTACAGGAAGTGTGTTGTGTTTTTACAAGAAATGTCTTGTGTTGTGGTTGCGACAATTAAGATTGTGCAAGAAGAGTATGGTTGGTTTTATGTTGCCTGTCGTAAGTGTTTCAAGAAGGTGATGGGTAAAAGTGAATACTTGCAGAATGTTGAGAATGTTTAAGATGATATTCTTCGATTGCATGCGACTTCTTTGGTGTGTATCAGATGTCATACTGAATGTACATCGATCACCACAAAGTTAGAAATGATGATTATTTAGAGTTATATTTATATAAGTAACATTCTAAGACTCATATTTGAATATAGTTTTGCAGTTTACTTAGTTAGTTATGTATATTTCAGGTTCAAGGTGCAAGTGCGGGTGCAGGATGAGAGTGGTAGTGTTTCTTTTGTTATGTTTGATAGAGATGTTCAGAAGCTTCTTGGATTAGCGGTGAGTGACATAAGAGAAAGGCAGGTTAAGGCCAATGATACTGGATTCCCTCATGAGATATTTCGATTGGTTGATAAGAAGGTTGCTTTTAAGATTGATGTTTCAGAGTTCAATCTTAAAAATGACTATCGTGTTTATACTGTGCAAAAAACAACTGAGGATCAAGTAATAATTGCTGAGTTGGTTGGTGGAGATGGTAATGGTGATGAAAATACTGATGAGGTAGCATATAAAATTACTCTTTCAATCTATTTATTTTTCTTTTGAGTTTTAAACACTGGATTGTGTACTTTTTTATATGATATCATATATTATGATCCTTTAGGTTACTCAAGAGGTAGCTGACGTTAAAGACGTTAACCTTTCAGACTCTTATCAGGTTTCTGCTGAACGAATTTCAAGGGTGAGTATTTATTTTTAAAGTATGTTTAGTACGTTTAAAAAGAATTCATTATTTTATTAAATGAGATCAATAGTTGTTTTGTGATCTGTTGGAAGGATGCTGTCTCTGTTACGGCCTACTCTTCAGTCGTTGAAGTTGAAAAGGATTCTGGATCAAGTCCCAATGGAAAGCGGATGGCTCAAGATGTTGATGTTGCCAATGTTGGTGAGCTATCCACTAATGTGAGAAGAACCCGGAAGAAGCTGACTAAGGTTAACAATTAGATTCTTAGGAAAAACCAATTGTTATGAGAGATAAGTAGAAACCACTTATTTTTGAAGAATCCTTGTGGTTTTTATTTATGTCTGTTAACTGTTGTTTTAACAAATTGTGGTTAAAAGTTTTGTTTGTAATGGCTACAATGATGAATATGTTATGTAATGTCTATTGGTTGAATATCAAGTAAGGTTAACCTTTATTATACATGTTTGGTGATATTGATGGACTGGATAAGTAGTAGGGTTGTATATTATTGTAAGATTGATGAATGGAAATTTAATCAATTGTTTAGTCGGAAAACTGTTGGGGTCTGAGATACATTAACATCTGTTAGAGGCTAAGCACCGTTTTAGTGTGCTAACATCTGTTAACCCCTAAGCAGTGTTAAAGATCTGTTAAAGGTTAAGCACTGTTATAGGGTGCTTCAACAGACTATATGAGCTGTTGATCCTCATCCGTTAAACATCTTATATTATAAATCTTTTGTTCAATTGTGTAATATTTGTTGGTGCATAGCAGAACTTAGGTTCATCATACATTTTGCTTCATCACCAGAGGTTATAGCGTGCTATAACGTGCTAACATCTGTTAACACTTAAGCACTGTTAATGATCTGTTAAAGGCTAAGCACTATTATAGCGTGCTTCAACAAACCTTATGAGCTGTTGATCATCATCTGTTAAAGATCACATATTATAGATCTTTTGTTGAATTGTCTAATATCTGTTGGTGCACAACAGAACTTAGGTTCATTATACATTTTGCTTCATCAGCAGAGCTTCTCTTTAGCAGACTTTTGCTTCAGCAGTCTTTGTGTTAACAGACCTTTCGGTTCATCAGCAGAGTTTGTTTGTCTCATGTGCTGAGGTTGTTTCGTTTAAGTAACAGACTTTTCTTTTAACAGTGGTTGTCTTCAACAGATGTTTTGGTTTGCAAAGTTTAGCGAAACAGATGTTGAGTTTGTCCCTTTGGTAGGAGCAGTTTTTAAAACACTGTTATTTGTAATTCCAATTTGTATACTATTTTATTAATTTTGAGTGTTATATTTCTTTTTGTTGAGTGACCGGGATATGTAATGGAAAATAGTAATGTTTAGATGCAAAATATAGTAATTTTTACTTAAAAATATAAAAAGGTAAACCACAATTTTGAAAGTATATACTAAGACTACATAACTTCATTCCTAAGTTAGTTTGCAAACAAGAAATTTGTCCATCAAACATGTCAACTAAAACATAAATTATACAAGGCTGAAAAGGTGTTCAAAGATCATGTAAACAAACTTCAAAGTGTATTTTATCTCCTCTTACACTTTTTTCTTCGACTATCTCAAACTTCAGCCTTTTCCCCACAGATATTCCCGTTTCATCCATGATACGCTGCCAATCTGTATGCATCACTAGATGGTTGTTGTCGTCAGGTGTTCTAGGATCTCTCCTAACAACCAGCTGTACCAAAAACTTCACATGACCAAATGACAGCACAGCTTTACGGTAATCATTTAGCTGGTGTTCTCGAACAAAGTTCCTCGGTATTGCCTGTAAAGGAAAATTTTTTCTTTAGTTATTCATTCAAAACGAGTTTACGCTAACCCGCGCGTTGCAGCGGGACGTTGTATATAATTTCTTTTATGTTAGCCTCAAACCAAAAATCAATATAGTAGTTGTTTAAACATCGCGTCTTGTAAATATGATTAGCAACTTTAACGCCTCTATCTCTTCCAAATATTAACCCGTTTCATAATCGCCCTTTCAAAGTAGACTTCCGGCTAACCGTCACAGCGTTTTATCGACCGGAAAGCCAACACCCATTAATCATTAACCGTCACATTATACTCGAAGTCGGAGTCGGCAACATTGATATTCATCCATCCTCTATTTCCTCGCGTAATTCTAATAAAAACCAAGGAAAATAACGCCATACAATATGCAACTTCCGGTGAACGTCGTATGCGAAGCAGTCAGGCAACACGATTCATATTGATACGACGTAAAGAACAACAAGGCAACGCAACTCTTCGATGCGAAGAGACCGACGATGACGAAACCCAATATAAAGACGAAGAAATTAAAACGGTAATAGGCACAGAAACGGGGGCGAAGCGGTGATTACGTGAAGATTCGAACCCATAGAAATCGATCTACGTTGCTCCGCCCTTATTCTCTCCACCGGTTTGGTAAGTTCCGAGATGGATCGAAGTCATTGTTTTACGTTATTTGCAATTGAACATGCTTGTTTATATATTTGTTAACTAAATTCACATACGCTTCTCTGAAGTTGTTGATCTTGTCTGAAACGTTTGTAAAGAAGGATTGAACACACATATTCACGTAAATGGATATCAACAAAAGTATATAATGCATTAATGGCAATGATATGTAACTTTTTTCAACAAAAGGATCAGCATGACATATAATGGATGAAAATTATAATGCTTAAACTAAAGACAATACCCACAACAATGAACCACCCATAGAAAATCACTCCGTTCAACGATATCATAACCTTTCTTCTCTCAAAAATCAAAACTCTCTCAACGCCGTCAACGCACAAAAACAAAGTCATAGAAGAACCCCTCAAAGTCGTTGTTTTCTGGTCAAATGAAGTTTTTTTCCGACAAAAAAACAAAACGTCAAAAGTCAAAACCCATGATGGTAGTACCGGCTGGTAGATGTCCACCAATCCCGTCGCCAATTGTTCACTCCGCGCACAAAAATCCATCAGATCTATGTTGGTGATCAACATGTATTTGCAAAAAGGGCCGATAGAGACATATAGTTGCAGGTTTTACTCCCATGGCTAGAAACGATGAGGATGTTCGGAGACTGAAATACAAATGACGGAAAAGGACGGTGTTCTATCGCCTGAAAATGATAATATTCTTCGCGAATTCGTTATGAAGACGGTTTGGTTTCTTCTATCTATGCCGCAAGTTATGTATATCCCAATTTCTTTGTTTGAAAATTTGCATGTAAGTTTATTTGTATATGAATGTAGGGATATGATGGTTGACTGTTCATATTTACAACGGTTTCCCGATCGGAAGTCGAAGAGGATGCAACGGTTGTTTTTGTGACGGTTATGTATTAAGTTACTTGTATGTAAACGTGACGGTTGTTTTTGTTGGGTGCATCAGCTATTTTTGGTGGGTGCGACGGTTTAAATATAAAACGCAACCCATGTTGCTTTTTGTATTATAAGATAATAGCATATACTTTAAGTAATAACAGATAGATCCAAGATTATAAGTAAAATCAACTATATTAAAAGTGGATATGTAAATACCAAGCTGTGTGTCTGTAAAACATGGTATTCAAACTGTTTTTTATAATGTGGACGCCTTTTGCGGTGTTGGTGATTAGTACGGCTGTAGTAATGTTTTGTCTCTCCGTGAAGTGCAATCCCGTCTTTGTTAAAAACCTTCACAGTAAAGTTAAAGTCGTCTTCAGGAGTACTTCCCATCCATTGAAACAGCAGTTGGCAGCTTTCCTCAATATCATTTTCGAAGCAAAAAGTTGTCCATCCTGGTCTCATAAAACTAGCAGTTAATCCCTTTTCGTTTTCAGGAGAGAAAACATAATGGACATCAACTTTACTACTCTGCTTTGGTCCATGTACTTTGGCAACCAAGTTATCAATTTTTAATCTCCTTTGCGACAACAGCTTCAGTAAATCGTGTGGTAAATGCTATAATTTTCATAAATTTTAGAAATATCATATTAGATTTTATATAGGATACAAAATATAAATTAGAAGTTTTGGTAACAGTTCAAAAGATACACTGGCAATATATAAAAATAACTAGGAATTTTTAACCTGCTTGCAGTATGCTTCTTCTTCAGCCTGTATCAAGCATCCATGAACATAATCTCTGTTCGATCCATCTTTTCTAATCTCCAATCCCTCATTGTCCAAAACATTTATCTCAAATTTTGCTTGCTTCAATTTTTCTAAACACAGCTTGTCTATGTTGTTATTTCTATAAGTTTCAACGAACCGAGTCCATTCTGGCCCGTTTATCCTCTTACTTTTATGACCGATGCTCTGTACTGCAATCTTATACTTAAAACCCGTATAATAAACCAACTTTATCACTTCACACTTTCTTCGTAATTGGTTAGCCATTATCTTTGGAAGTATCTATGTATATAAAATACACAATATTTAATATATCTTTAATTATATAAATACAGTTTTTAGCATTCAATTGTGATTTGAGCTAATTTGTTCTAAGAATATAGCTTACCAATCCCTCATTTAGGTCTGCCAATTGAGAGACGTTGATAATTATCATAAACTCCATCTGAAAGTAAAAAATACAATAACAGTTAAATACTATAATATAAAATCAATTGTATCTGAAAAGCATTCTATTTAAGGTATAAAAAAAATATTCAACACTCTGTAGAACCAAACTTATATGTTGTTTATTTCAATATGGTCCCTACAACCAACAATATGAATCTAACACTGTGTACTTAAATGGAATGAATCAAAATGTAACTAAATAGGTTGATATAAATCTTATTATAAAATAAAGAAAATAAGTTCATATAAGTTTATCTATTTTAACATCAGTAGATTATGATTTTGATGTTTATATAATTTGAAATGAGGAAACTGAAAGGAACATGTTAAAGCATACCTATAAAATACATAAGAGAACAAAAAAAAAATACCTGATCTAAAACTTCAAACTTCTGATTGTCAAGTCTGAGGAATAAGAAACTGTAGAGTTTTTTCGCCGAAGAAGAAGAGGTGAGATTGTATTGGGATTGTTGAAAATAAGATATTTATCTATTAACTTGTAATTGTTTATTTATTTAACTTATAATAATCTTTAATATCGGGATTTAAAAACTATTTTTAATTATATAAATATAAATATATTAAATTAATAGATAAGTTTTTCGTATTTACCAATATAAATTTATATTCAAACAGTGGTTATTGCTGTCTAAAAATTGCGATGTTTTAATGTAAAAGGGGTAAAGTATAAATTTTACAAAAATTAAGTTCAACCAACCAGTGTAAATGTAACATCTGTATTAACTCCATTTAATATACTTTTCAACTCCATTATTGAATATAAGCTCCAGAAAAGATATTCGGAAGTTTTCTCAAATAACTTTCTTATCAAAATCGGTAAGGTTCTATTCCATATTATAGATTACACGCTATAAAATCAAGTATTGTTTTTTTTGAATTTATTGTTTGTATTATATATGTTAGATTAATCATTATTTGATGTTATGAGTATGTGTTTGTCACTGACGGCGTTTCATATTCTCTCTTGAAGCAAATAATAGTTTCTGTAATCAGGTGTATTTTTATTGATTAAGTACTGCATTAACTTAAATGAAGTTACTGATAGCATTCTCTGTCACAATTTGTTAAAACAACTTCGTGATGTTGTCTTCTACATTACAATTGATAAATCAACTATATAATTTTTGGTTAATGCTCATTTGCTTAATTGTTGTGAGAGATGATGATTTTTGTTTTGTGCTTTGTTTTTATAATACCTTAAGTGTGTGAATATACCACTTGATTTTTATAATAACTTGTAAGTTTAAATTGTTTATTTGTAGACATGAATCTATACAATCAAACACCATCCTTTTTACAATTCCTTAATGAAGATGATATTATATTTTTGGTATGTTTTTTAACTTTCTTGCTACTATTAGGAATCTACGTTAATTTTTGATGTAAGATGTTTGTTAAATACTGTTGCAGAATATACCACTTGATTTTCAGACTCTGTTGTGGGGCAAGGAGGTCCCATATGGGCGACTCGTAGAGTTACTTGATGGTGACAAATCATGGTTAGTACGAGTAAAGAAGAGAGATGATCATTGTATATTTACAGATGGATGGACAAAGTTTGTTAGAGATTGTTGTTTGAAAACGAAAGATGCTGTATTGGTGAAAGCTATTGGACATTTGTCGTTCGTTGTCTCATGTTTTAAAGAAAAAGTGTACGAGAACTCTTACATTTCAGTAAATATTAGCCCTGAAGTTGGAATGACTGTAAGTAATGATATATTATTTCGTTACTTACTCTAAATATTTTATGCTATCTCAACAGCTTGCTAACATCTATTTGCCTTTTTAACGTCTGTTTCCTTATAATCTTAACATCTGTTGACTAACCTTTTTAACTTCTGTTGACTAAGTCTTTTAACCTCGGTTGACTAACATCTGATATTTAAGATATGTCCACGTTGCAACATCTGCTGGACATAATGGATGACAGTTGTTACGAAACCTCTGTTGGATAGCAACAGAGGTATTAATAGTTGATAGCCAAACAGTGGTTAGGTTGTGTGTAAATACTGTAACTACTGTTGACTAACCCTGTTGAGTAATTCTCATTTTACCTTTTCTTGACTAATCCGTTGTAACTTCTGTTGCTCAATAGTTCGTATCAAATTTGCAAGTCTGTGCTAAATATTCCTTTGCTTATTCTATAGCTAATTGCTGACAAATATTGGAAACAATTCTATGGTAAAAATTACGAGTATGGGATGGCAACTATCTATGTTGGCGAAAGGTTTTGGAATGTGATGATGAAAGGATGGACTTATGGATGCGGATTTACTGATGGATGGTCAAAGTTGATTGAAGAAGTTCCCATACCAGTTGAATCTTGGTTGGTTTTCACCATGATTGCATCTAAAACATTTGAGCTTTCCATTTTTCATTCCGAGACTGGAACTGAGGTTTCTTTCAAGAAGGCTGATGTAGTTGTTTTGGATGATTCAGTTTATGGAGATGATGGATTTGATTTATTGGCTGCGGTATAAAATTTTAATGATATAATACATTGTTTGATAACATGACGGTGATAAGTGACTTTTATTATATTATGCTAATAACTTTTGAAATCTCATTTTGTAGGCTAAACACAAACAGCTTCTGGATTCCGGGGAAGTTGCTTTGGATGATGAGGATGCTGGAGCTTTGGTTGGTAATCCTAAGCAGCTTACGAGTTTTGAGGAAATTTTTAATGTATATATACACATGTAATATTTTTATATTATTATGATTTAAAATATGGTTTCTTATATATGATTCTTCTTATAAATATAGTTTGCTGTTGATGGGCTATTTGATTCAAAGATTGCGTGTCTGGTTGATGAGCCAGATGTTAAAAATGCTGTAAATTTATAATTTTCTACGCATATATTTTATTGTATTATAAGTATAAGAAGATTTTTTTTTAAATTTTGTTGTAGCCTGAAGATCATTCTGTAAAAATAGCTGATGATGTTAACGATCGTCAACTACAGTCTAAAGATTTTCATGTTCGTGACATTTCTGCTTCTTCAAGTGTTATATCTAATGTAAGTGTTTATTAGTTTTATACTGTCTATTTTATTATTGTCTCAATATATTGATATTCTTCTATATGATTGAGTCTTAAACTTCAAAGCTGAGTTGAGAAGATAGTTTGTATTGATAAAGAAAGTTATAAAATTTCAAGAATTTAGAGTTGTTACATTCTAAATTAATTTACTTAGGTGGAAAAGATGCGCAAACTTCGTGGCAAGACAATTGTAGAGGATAATAAAGCTGTTGATAGACCATGTAAAGTTCGAAAGGTTCGTTTAGTATCATCCACTTCAGAATCAGTCTTACACTTCACCACACATGCTGAAGACAGACTTGTAAGCTTTTGCAGTCATTGCTTTGTTTCGTTATTTCAATAACTTCAGTTATATATCAATATTTATAAAATTCACGGTTCAATTTTCTGTTTTTTAGCAACTGCTATCAGATGTATCTTCTGCGTTGGATCTGCATACTGATAATCCTAAGCCTATCAAGATCCAGAATCTTAAATGTGAAGCCCAGGAACTGTTTACAACATCTCAAAAAACCAAATTGGATTCAACTATGCTGTTGTTGGATGGTCTTCTTATCTGAGATCTTGCAATATTGCTTTTGGTGATGAACTTTTGTTAGAGTTTCACAAGTCTACTCAATTGCTGAAGTTAAAAAAAGTTGTGCATATCGTGACAAAGATAAAGTCCTCTTAGTTTCATGTCATGATTGTTTGTGGTTGTACATTTGGTTCATTGCTGGTACTAATTTTGCTTCTTAGACATGTTCTATATGTAGTTATCTCTATAAACAAGTTTCATTGTCAATGGGTGGGTGCTACTTTTTTTTTGTGGATAGTACAATGGAAATACTCATATGTATGTTATATATTAACTGATGATGCATGTCTATAGTTGTCTTTTACCTATAATAGATGTCTTTTAGCTATAAAAGATAACACGTTTTGGTACAATATCTACACATATGTATATGTTCTATCAATATCTGTTTACTAACTTTTGTAGTTTCTTTTGACTGACCTTTTTAACATGGCTTGACTAACATCTGATAGTTACTATCTATCCATCTGGCAAGCTCTGTTGGAGATAATGGATGACAGTTCTTATTAAAGTCTGTTGGAAAGCAACAGAAGTTTTTAAAAGTTAGTAGATAACAGTAGTTTGCTATCAACATAATGGAATTGCTGTTGAATAAATCTATTGACCATTAGTGTATATCAATTTTATAAGTCTGCACTAATTATTTTTTTACTCTCTGTTGAATTCTAAATAGATGTTGATCAAAAGTCTAACAGATGTTTACCAAAAGAAACAGTTGTTGACCAAAACTCAAACAGATGTTGACCAACAGATAAACAGATGTTGACCAAAAGTGAAACAGATTTTGAACCACTAAGAATCATAGTTTTGCCAACAGTGGTTTGACTTTGGTCAAACAGAGTTTTTGAAAACAGTGGTTTCACTTTAAGCAATCATCAATGGAATTGGTCAACTTTATTTGCAAAAATTGGTTTTAACTTTATTTGAATTTAAATTACAAGTACCGTATATTTCTCATTCTTATTGCAAGAATTGTCTTCGATCTAAGGTTAATAAAATATAGTATCTCAGATGGTTTTGAAAACAGTGGTATCACTTTAAGCTATCCATCTGGTAAGCTCTGTTGGAGATAATTGATAACATTTTTTAGGAAAGTCTGTGGGAAAGCAACTGAATTTTTTAATAGTTAATAGACAACAGTAGTTTGCTATCAACATAATGGAATTGCTGTTGAATAAACCTATTGACCATTAGTGTATATCTATTTTAATAGTCTGCACTAATTATTTTTTTACTCTCTGTCAATATCGGCTATGCATGGTTTTCTAAGAAACGACCCGTGTTTGCACACGGGTCTTACCGCTAGTACTGTATAATAAAAGAAACCATTTAGGGGACACTTGTCATTCTCTCATTCAATTGATTAAATTAAATAATAATAATAATAATAATAATAATAATAATTAATCTAATCTAATACAAATTCTTATATTAATAATATTTAATCAAATCTAAAATCTAATCTAATACTATATTATATTAATTAAATAAATGATAAATTAATATTAAATTTTATCTATACTATATTTATTTTTATTTTCTTAAATAAACAAATGCCTATCTTCGTTAGAAGATAACATTACACAATCTATTAAAACAATACAATCTACGATCTATATCTATTCAAATTATTAATCTATATAAAAATGATGTATTCTCTATCCATTATATGGTTACCTAATTGAAAATAGTAGTATATATTATTTTTTGTTTATATAATTCACTTAACTTAATGTGTAACGATGTGTCAATTGCCGTGATATCGGGCTCTGTGGCCAAGGTCGACTACTCGACCACCGCCATCCCTTGGCTCTTCATAGATGCGCGGAAACCCGACCTCCACCCGCCCGAAGGCACGATAGTGGAATAATCGGTAAAGCCTCGCCTCCCATTCAAGTCGAACCGGCGCCACCCGTATTCGCTCTTCACCTGGATGCCGTAGAAAATAATGAGGAGGGTGAGAATCGAACCTTGGTCACAAGGAACACCAATTCTTTCCCAACCACTACACCACTACTTCATTGGCATATCTATATCTATCTATATCATATAATAAAAAGATATTAATGTGTTGAAACGTATCAATCATTGAAGACATCTAATTTTTTGTTTTCCCGTCTTTTTTTCTTGCTTATCTTATATTAATTAAGTAAATTTAATAAATTAATATTAAATCTTATCTATATTATATTTTATTATTAAAAAATATGTAACGTCAATTTTATTACATAATTTATAAATCAAATTTTTAGAATTGGTACCAACATTTTATCATTAATTGCTATTCAACTCGTGTCATATATAGAGTTTTTTTAAGGATATATCTTTTTTTAATATTTAGTATACAAATGACATTTATTCAACATGTGTAATAAACAGCGTTTTTAAAGGTATAACCTTTTCATTATTTGGTATATAAAATTAGATTTTATTCAACCCGTATAATATACAAGTTTTTTTAAAGATATATAACTTTTACATTATTTATAATACAAAATTGTATTTATTAAACTCGTGTAATAAGTGGTTTTTATACGTATAATTTTTTTTATTATTTTGTGTATAAAATTATATTTATTCAGCCCACATAATTTTAAAGATATAACTTTTTATTATTTAATATATAAAATTACATTTAATAAACCCGTGTAATACACGAGCTTCTAACCTAGTTAAATATATATAGTTTGATATCTTTTTATAAATCATGATTTAATGGCACATTAGTTTTATTGACATATGGTACCCAAACTTTCATCTTTCGAAAATTAATTATGTGAACATAGTTAAATAACATATATCTTCAATTCTTTATATACAAGCATTATCAGTAACTTTTAATATACCTTAAGGGCTAATTCTAACATTAGTATACCAAGTACGTACAATCATGAAAAAATATAAATTAGACAAAAAAAATGAAGAAAAAGAAATTGTCGTTTACTAATACTAAGCACCACCCTCTTTATCTTTGCCTTCTAACCCTATTAATCTATAAGGAGAATACCTAATCATGTTATGTTCTGAAATGGTCTCAAGCTTAGGTGACCATGTTTGATCCTTGGACCCAACCAACTGTTGATACACTTTCTTCAATTCTGGTGTACTACACAAGAACCCATTAGTTGCTTCACCATTTGAACCTTCATTTTCTTGATCATCATGACCACCTCTTCTCGTAAGAAGTCTTTCCATAAACTCAGATGACACCTTGATCAAAACCCGCCCGTTCGATCCCTTTATGTACTCGAAAGGACACTCTTTGAAGTTAACCCGGCCGGTTCGTGTTGGCGTGTGGCTGACCAAAGCTGATATTGAAGAAGCTGAGAGGGTTTTGGATGAGAAGATGTCGAGTGGGAGAACAAAGTAGGTCTTGCCTGGCTTGAGCGGATCGTCGATCGTTAAAGCCGGGATCACTTGGCCGATGAAGAAAAAATCTGCATCACAAACCATGCTATCCGGATGTTCAATCATGATCTCACCGGCTATCCACCGTTTTCCTGTTAGGGTTCTTATGTTCCCATCCCAGTAGATAACCTTTACAAATGAAACTTCACTTGCTAGACAACACGCAGCCATTGCATTACCCATGACGTGTTTGTGTGTGTCTTAGAGAGAGAGAGAGAGAGAGAGAGAGAGAGAGAGAGAGAGAGAGAGAGGTTGAAGAGGAAAACGGAGGTAGGGTTGTGTATGTATAGAAGATAGAAGATTTTTTTCTTTGAAACTTATAGAAGAGAGAAGATGGTTGACCATTTCATAAAGTCTTGGTGTGGTCGGTGGTCAGTGAAAGACGGCGTTGAACTTTATGCATATTCGTATAGTTCGCGTTTTAAACATCCATGTTGATTGTGCAAATTGAGATCTAAAACCCTAAAAGTCTGATGTACCTACAAAGTGAAAATAATATCAACATTGACATTGACGTTATCATAAGATTAAAATAATTACAATTGTAAGAATACTTACAAATCTAGATAGACATCATCAAGAAACTCTATATGAGTTTTGTCACCATTTTTAATACAAATACAAACGTAGATAAGCATGATAAAAAAACATGAATTATCGAGCGGTGTTTTACGTCATTTACACCATTTAAAAAGGTGATGACATCATCATTTACACCATTATAAAGGTTTTTTACGCTAGTGTAATTTAGCACATACTATTTTTATTTTTATTATTACATTTTTGGAAAAATTGATTTTTTTTATGAATTTTGAAAAAAAAAAAACCTTTTACAGTAAAAGTTTTTTTTTTTATTTTTTTATTTTTTTTTTTTGCTGAGTTGTTGAAGTTCTCACAACTAAAGGGGATTTCATGTCACTCTAACCATATATATATATATATATATAGGGAGAAGATCATGCGAGAACCACCTCTTATTGCGAAAACTGCGAGAATCAATGTGAACACAACCAAAATTGCCTAAAAATAGCTAAAAATCACACAACTTTTTTTTAAATATTTTTTATATAAAAATCGCTACTTTTCGAAGCCAAAAAAAAAAATTTTTTTTGGCCACTAAAAGTAGCGATTTGAGCATAAAAAATATTAAAAAATTTTTTTTTAGATTTTTTTAGGTTTTTTGGGGTTTAGTTTTTAGCATTTTAGCTGTGGGGTGGGGGTGGGGGTTAGGCTTTTGGGTGGTGGGGGAGGGGGGTTTAGGTTGTTTTTTTTTTTTTTGGGGGGGGGGGGGGGTTTAGGTTTTTTTATGTTTTTTGGGGGTTTTAGTTTTTAACATTTAGCTTGGGGGGAGGGGGTTAGGTTTTTTTTTTGGGGGGGGGGGGTGGTTTAGGTTTTTTTTTTTTTTTTTGGGGGGGGGGGGTGGGGGTTAGGTTTTTTTAGCTATTTTAGGTTGTGTTCACATTGGTTCTCAAGGTTCTCACAATAAGGGTGGTTCTCGCATGAGCCCCTCCATATATATATATAGGGTAAGGTTCATGCGAGAACCACCCTTATTGCGAGAACCGCGAGAACCAATGTGAACACAAAACAAAATCTAAAAAAAAATCAAAAAAGCACTCAAAATTTTTTTTTTTAATATTTTTCCTAAAAAATTCGCTATATTTAGTTACCAAAAAAAAAAAAAAAAACGTTTTTTTTTTCGATTAACAGTTATCCATGCACATGTGCATATGTATCATTACTTCGACAAATTCGGTAATACGTTATCGGGAATAGACAATTGCACTTTAATTTACAATACCATTCATAATTCATTACTTTTTACATTACCAATATTCAAAATGCACATGTGCATCATTAGGTATAACCATGATATAACGTGTTTTGTTACAAAAAGTTTGTGATTTTGAATGGAGAAGTAGGCCCATATACATGTTTTTTGGTTAATTATATCTAGTGGTTGATGGTTTGGTTATAGTTGTCAATTTATGATGTAATATGTTGATTGGATGGTATAAATGGTGTTTACATACATGTAATAAAGTGAAAATATTGGTAATTGTATTGTATTATGGATGGTAGGAGGTAATGGTATTGTATTATGGATGGTAGGAGATAATGATAGTGTATTATGGATGGTATGATAGATGAAAGGGAAAGTGTATTCAAAGTAGTGTACCAAAACACCTTATTTCATGTTAATACATATAGATGCACATGTGCATTTCTAATATTGGTAATGTAAAAACTATTGTATTACACATGGTACTGTAAATGAAAGTGCAATTGTCTAATAGTTGTAATGAATTACGGAATTTGTCAAAGAAATGACAAAAATGCACACGTGCATGTTTGTGTATTATGGATGGAATGATAGATGAAAGAGAAATTAGTGTACCAAAACACCTTATTTGATGTTGATACATATAGATATACATGTGCGTTTCTAATATTGTTAACGTAAAAAGTAGTGTATTACACGTGGTAGTGTAAATGAAAGTGCAATTGTCTAATATTTGTAATGAATTACCGAATTTGTCAAAGAAAAGATACAAATGCACATGTGCATGGATAACTGTGACTCGAAATTTTTTTTTTTGAATTTTTTTATTTTTTTATTGTAAACTAAATATAGCGAATTTTACAAAAAAAATAGTAAAAAAATAAAAAAAAATTTGGGTGTTTTTTAGATTTTTTTAGGTATTACTGTTTGTGTTCACACTGGTTCTCGCGGTTCTCGCAATAAAGGGTGGTTCTAACGGATCTTTGTCCTATATATATATATATATATATATATATATATATATAGTGGAGAGTTCAAATGAGAAAAATTTTTTTGTAAGAATAAAAAAGAAGAATTTTCAACCAATAAGAATGCTTCATTTTACTTTATTTAATTTTTGTATTTATTATTAGTGTAAGAGTATATTGGTAAACTTAGATGGATTATTAATTAGTAGTCTTCCTTTTTAATAGCTAACTACATTAAATTTGTAACTTATTAAAAAAAACAAAATTTTCAAAAAAAAAAAGAAAAAAAATATATATATTTTAAAGTGTAGCATAAATTACGAGCTGTGTAGGATGAATTACGAGCTGTGTAGGATAAATTTCAATATGTGTAGGATAAATTTCAAAACGTGTAGGATAAATTTTGATGTGTGTAAGCAAAAATTTAAGTGTGGAGGATGATGGTGTTTATGACTAATTAATTAGTCAAATATAATAATAAATGAGTTGAGAGAAAAACTATTTAATATTTTACATTTGTACCCTTTGTTCCTTTTCTTCTTAATTTAATTTTCTTCTCAAATAAACATTCCCCTACATATATATATATATATGGTAGGGTTCCAGCGTGAACAACCTCCCAAGAGTGAACTGCGTGAATAGATATGGACCCTTAATTTCCTTTTTAGTTGTTAAGGGTAGGATTGTAATTATATAAAAATTTAGATTTAAATCATTATTTTAATAATTGAATTAAGTTACATCTTTCCTAATTTAAATTCATTATCCACATTATGTTTATTTATTAATAAGATAATTATCAAAACAAACAACAAACCACCAGATTTCAATTTTAATTTTTATTTCAGATTTCATCACCAGAATTCAAATTTTGATTTTTAAGATCCATGTAACCTTCATATTTCAACGGTATACACATGTGTACTTGGATATAAATAGAACATTACACATGTGTACTCAGCATCGTACATATGTGTACAGTAATTCACAGGTGTACATCAACATTCAATACAAAAAAAATTCTGAGATATCACAAAAACACACGATATACAAATCTGTATATCGCATTAAAAAGAGGGCAAAATCAGAATACACATGTGTACATCGCATTTAAACAAATAATTATGTTAATAATTGAATTAAGTTACATCTTTCCTAATCCTTGATTTGATTTGTGAGAGATTTATGCAATCAATTTAAGAGGATAATTGATTACTTGATTTGTGAGAGATTTATGTAATCAATTTAAGATTGAAATTACACATATACCCTTTTTGTATTTAATTAAATGAAAAAAAATTAACTAAATAATTACCATCATGCCACTCACTTTAATCTCAAGATCATAAAAATCAAGGGCCCAGATCAGTTCACGCAGTTCACTCTTGGGATTTTGTTCACGTTTGAACCTAATCCTATATATATATATATATATATATATATATATATATACATACATATATATAGGCCAGTTAACGTACAATAGGGCTTATCGTACATTACGTACGTGATAACCCCGGCCGTCAGATCTTTATCTCCTATGCGATTTCATATCTCCATGCGAACTGTACGAACTGTGCGAATTCAGTCTTCCACATGCAATTTTGTCCATCTACACACCCCATGCCATTTTTCACATTACCCCATGCTAACCTTTTTTTCACATGCGATTCTACACACCCCATGCCATTTTCACATTACCCCATGCTAGCCATTTTTTCACATGCGATATTCAATCTTCCACATGCGATTCTACACACCCCATGCCATTTTTCACATTACCCCATGCTAGCCATTTTTTCACATGCGATATTCAATCTTCCACATGCGATTTTGTCCATCTACACACCCATGCCATTTTTCATATTACCCCATGCTAACCATTTTTTCACATGCGATTTTATTTGCATGGGATATCAAACATGAGATTTCATTGCATTTTCAAGCCCCAACCAATGGCGGAATCATCGGGGCGTGGCACTATGCGAATCAGATTGTTCAAGAGAATCCATAACAACTATATTGCGACAGTATTTAATGTGTTCATTATCCCATAATAATAAACCATACAATCACATAAGGTATCACAAATTTCGTGTCCTCTCGAACAATACAATCCGACAACATAGACTTTTAAGTGAGTTTCTAGACTTCCTAGCTTGATTTGATGTAGACTGCAACTAAACCTGCAACATATGTTAAAATAATGTCAATACTAAAGTATTGGCGAGTATACAGGTTTGATACGTAGTAGCGTAATAGATTAAAAGGTGCTGCGAATTTCCACATGCATAAACGTAATACACGACATATACACTCACAAAACTGATACTACCAGCTAAGTCCTTGATGCTCGATTCTTCGATGGCATAACTAGACCCCGTCGGGTGCAATAGTACTATACTAGTCGTGGTGGGACGTCGCGAGTATAAGTCCTAGCACATATGCAACTAGCATCACGTATATCTATGCATAACAGTTATTCGCAAGTGATAATTTGATTGATTGAATAATTCGTTTGATACGTTTGATTTGCTAGGAACGTATGTTACACCCAAAATGCGATAAAAAGGGATTCAAGTATACTCACAGTGCGTATTTAGTAGACTAACACAGCTTGGTTGGATTGGCGGGAAAGTGTCTGAGAATACCCTGATTGCAAACTGATTGCGTGAGCGTTTGATAGCGTGTTAAAAGATAGCGAGATAACCAAGAAACGAATGATAATCTGATCGAATGCCGACCCGTTCGGATTGGCTGCTACTCGATCGGATGGGCTGCCCGATCGGCTAGCCTGTCTGATCGGCTGGCCTGTCCGATCGGGTGGCCTGTCCGATCGGCTGGCCTGTCCGATCGGCTGGCCTGTCCGATCGCCTGGCCTGTCCAGCCGTATTCGACAAAGTTTTAAGGTTTTTTGGTGGTTTTGGTCGAGACGTTGCTGTGACGTGCTAAACAACTGAATTTTCATCCAGTCCGACTTGTTCTAACGGCCGGGAACCACCCCGTTCCATCAGATCTGGCCGTTCTTGATGGTTTTTCCATGTTTAACCCGAAATTGGTCGTCTCATCGTTAGGAATCAGATCTTGGACCAACACGACACTAGAAATGAGTAGAAGGTCGGTCGGTATAAGCTCCGATTCTACCGGTCTTGAGTGCTTTGAGTGTAAAAGAGTTGAAAGAGGGTTGGAAAATCATCTTTCAATCCTTTCAGTCATGATTATGTGTAGATCGGTGGAAAATTGTTGTTTGTTCTTATGGAAATCCTTCGGATCTGAGTTGTTCTTGATGGAATGAGGCCAACATTTGAAGTTCATAAGAACTTCATGAGGACATCACCCTAGAACACCCCAAATCCATTGATTTCACGGTTAAAAGTTGAGATTTAAAAGATAGAAAGGTGGAGAAGTGCGTGTAGATCAAAGAAGTACAAGTTCTGAGTTGAAAACTTACGAGAATCGCGAGAAATCGAGAGATGAAGGTCCAACAGCGTCTGGTCGAACAAGAGCAGTCACATCAACTGTTGTTGATGTGACAAGTGGGGTATTTATAGGCAAAGGAGGAGAAGGGAGGTGAAGTGGTGCTTTGGATCGGATGGCCGTCCGATCGGTTGGCTGTCCAATCGGCTGGCTGTCCGATCAGATGGCCATCTGATCGAATTGCCATTCGATCAGATGCCTCCGGTGAGCTGAGTTTTGGTGCTCCGTTTCGATCGTTAAGTGTTGCGATAGTTTGATTACACCGTTTTGTATAGATATATATGTATTTATTATATATTTAATTATTCATAAGGGGCCGCATGTACGTATTCATATTATATTTTTAATTATCAACCGAGCCTTGATTCGAATATGCGATTTCTTTGCGACGCTTCACGGTCGTCGAGGAGGGTAGAATAGGTCCTCTCTTAATGTCATCATAAACGTTAATGTGTTTTGAGTAATGAGTTGCACTGCGACACATCACGGCTATCAAGGAGGGTAGAATTGGTCCTCACTTGACGCCTTCGTGGTTGTCAGCAAGTGCAATGTGATGTGATGGTGATAGAATATGCGAAAATATTGCGATATAGCGATGTAACTGATATAGGTACATTATGATCCGAATCTCTGGTGCTAGGTGTAACGAGTATAATGAGTAATAACAACGCACGAAAGTGCGGGTTGTTACAGTCTCCCCTGGTTTAGGAAATTTCGTCTCGAAATTAATCCACCAGTAGGGCTGCAAGAGTTTATGCGAATGAGAGTGGCGATTAAAAAGCGTCTAGATAAGTGAGCGATTGATTGAAATTCGACGAGCGAGAGCGTTATGATAACCGGCGATTGCAGCGAGTAGGGTGATTTGAAGGACAAAAGATGATAACACACACCAAAAGCGATTAGAGAGCGTTTTAAATTTCTGAAAAGTCGATTAATTAGGAATAACTTGCTTATGAAAATCTTCTCACGGTGCGGCGTTAACTGTAGCGTTGTTCACACCAGCACGATGAGAAAGGTTTGTTAGGTTACTAAAAGATCTTTAAGTGACGAAATTTTTCTCGCTCCACGGCGTTGACTTGAGTCGATTGTCACACTGGTGTTACCAGAAAATCTCGTTTTGTACAAAGGTTTTGGAAAAAGCTTTGCAGGAAAAATCTTGTAAGAAAAGATAAATTTAAAATTTATGTAAGCAAATCCTTTTAATTATACCAACAATTTTAATTTATGGTCGGCCCCGCATGGCACTTTCCCACGAAGGTTCTACAATATGGCTAAATCACTTATATATAGGAAGTACCAGCGGCGTATCCACCATGTTTTAATCATATGGCTTCCGTCTCGTGAGGCGATGTCATACGTGTCAATATAGTACAGACAGAATTGCGATGACTCGATCCAAACGAGGAGGGTTGGATCAAGTCTAGAAAGGCGAACTGGGCGATGAAGTCGTTTTCGAACTCCGTTTTAGTGACGAGCGAGTGCGATAAGCGACGAGCGGTACGCGATGATAAACATCAATCACTAAGCATAGCGAACAAAGACAGCGGCAATAAGTGAAAATCGATAGGCGACGAGCGGTACGCGATGGGCGATAGCGTTAATTGATAGTGAAAACCGTCGAGCGATAAGCGATAGTCGATGCGTTGCAAGCGATGGAGACATTCGATTCGATTAGATTTAATAACACCACAATTTTAAACTAACACTAGCCCACATGGCCTTTTTCCATGAAAGTCGGTTGATATGGCTAAAACACCACTATGTCCTAGCCCTATTAGTTTCGTCTCGTGAAGCAAGGTCGTGAGTGCTAACATAGCGCAGATAACACAGAAAACACAAATAGCGATAAGCGTTGAGAATATTGAAGCGATGAGATAGGTGTGAGAAGTGTTACGGCGAAAACACACAATAAGCGTTTGAGATTAAAACACACAATAAGCAGTAGAGATTGCGAGATACGCACAGTATATGATTGCGATTTCGAGCCACATAGTAAGCGTTTGAGATTAAAACACACAATAAGCTTTTGATAGATTCTAGCGAGACACATCATACACGATTGCGATTTTGCGAGATAGATTCCATGCGATAATGCGATTGCGAGCGTGTTGACTTACGAAAAGTCTTACGAGTACACGCTTTGGTTTGCGATTGAGATTGTTACGCCTTGCGATGTATAATTTAGTGTGTCGAAAATAACTACAATAGTATAATAGGTCTACGTTCCAACTCCACATGGCACTTTCTTCACAAAACTTCGGTTGGCACAGCGAAACACCGCCATGTTTCAACCATGCGCTTCTGTTCCAAGAATAGGTGTCACATTTCGTCAGACATGGTCAAGACACTTATATATAGGAAGTACCAGCGGCGTATCCACCACGCTTAACCATGCCCTGAACTTTAAGGCATCGTTGAGACTCCCTACGATCTTCGTGCACTAACCAAAATAATCTCGTGTGCACCCGTGATTAACCTGATTCTTGCACGTTTATCGTACCTTATCTCAAGAACGCATGATAGGGGTAAAGTATATTATATAGTACATAGTGTTAGCATTTAGATGGTGCGCGAGTATAAGAGAAATAGAACCCACATGCGACGATAGATGAAACAAGTTCCACACATAAAAGAGATTAACGGCGACAAGTCGTATTATTACAACAACATTAGAAGCAAAATAACGTTGTTGTGGAGGACTTCTGTGGAGACTGCGGTCGTTGCTGAAATTCCCCAAGGTTGCGGTCCCGTGCGACAGTGCTGCGTAAGATGACCATACCAGTTGCAATTCGCGCACTAGCGACAGTTAGCTTCTGGCGGGTGATGATACGTTCACTTGAGACACAGGGGATGGGGTCCATTGTAAGCACGTTTCAGTTGAACTGGGGCTACTCGGAGAGGTTCTAGTTGCGACATTCCAGTTGTTGAAGAGTCTGGGCTCATGTTCCTTCGTTTACGGCTGTGCTGAGCTTCCTGAGATGATGCAGTGTCGTTGGCGGATTCGTCTGATGATTTGCTGGAGACATCGTTAGAGGAATCTTCAGAAGTTTCGTCGATAGATTTACCGGAAGAATCGTCAGAAGAATTGATGATGACTGCTTGATGAGCCTGCTTGACAGGCTTCTTGGAGAAGAATCCGTCCAAGACTCGTTTGTCGTTAATTTCTGCGGCCAAACGGTAGGTTTCTTCGATGGTAGCAGGTCTTGCAGCTTCGACAAAATCACCTACACACTTAGGCAAGCCGCGAATGTACTTCGGGATGGCTTTTTCTGAAGTGTTGACTTGACTTGGGGAGATTATGCTAAGTTGTTTGAACCTTGCAGTGTAGCCAGCATTGTCACCTTTGACTTGCTTGATTTTCCAAAATTCGTCTTCTAGCTTTTGGACTTCGTGGGACGGGCAGTACTCTTTCTTCATGAGCTCTTTCAGCTCATCCCAAGAGAGAGCGTAAGCTGCGGAGATCCCACGTTTGTTGCGTTCGGCAGTCCACCATTCGAGTGCTCGCGATTGAAATACTCCGGTAGCGCACGTGGTACGGAAGCTATCGGGACACCCACTTTGATGAAGAGTAACATCGATAGAATCGAACCACTGGAGTAGTTGGGTCACACCTCCTTCACTCGTGAATTCCATCGGATCACAGGCTTTGAAGTGTTTGTAGAGAAAAGCAGATTGCAGCGCTTCCGTCTTAGAGTCTTCCCAGGCTCGAGAGTTGCTGAGAGAGTGCACTTGAGCGACAATTTGAGGAATGAGCTTGACCACTTCCTTGGTCACAAGCGAGGCAATCCTCTTACCGGCGCTTCGTTTGGCTCTTCTCCTAGCTGTTCGTCTGGAGGTAGAGTTGTTGGAAGGCATCTAGACAGAGAGAGATTTGGAATGAGATTCGATCATAATGATTTTGAGTTTGCGATGCGATTGAGCGCGATCAAAACTTGTAACGTATATAATATATTAGATTCCACATAGGAGCCACATAGGAGACACGAGATTCCTAGGTTCTCACACAATGATTTGTTTGTATTTAGATATAGATAGTTGTAGTTTATACTTACACACGTATATTATGGTTTAGAATACGCGAGGACGCGTTGAGAGGGAGAGAGCGAGAGAACGCGAGGAATTAAACATTAGTTTTGTTGCGAACATTCGGACTTCGTTTTAGATTGCGATGGCTGTGCGAGTTGTGCGTTTTGCAAAACAGGGAGCGAAAATGGATAAGTCGTAAAATAAACACATAAAGCATAACTAAGTTCATCAAAACGTAAAACCGGCGAGTCGTAGGCTTGGTAAAGTAATCGGAGTGCCTCGGGTGTTTAGGAGTCGACTACCCAAGGTAACCCAACTATACCCAACAAGTTCGTGCACGCGTGTTGACCTAGAAGACTTATGCTTCCACTGGGATGCAGCTCATGGCATTCATCCTCCTAGTCATCGTGTGGCTCGAGTCGTTGTCATGGTCGAGTCCTTGGTGAGAGCTTTTTGGAAACCATTTTAGGGAATGGAATGGCTTATTAAGATACGGGTTTCACCCCTGGCTTAACAGCTTTGTTCCTAGTTGCGGTGGTGCTCATCGGATAAATCCGAGAGTTCCACCCAGAATTTCGAAATGGAGGCTTTCGTCGATGAATGGATGTCACTCCTAACTCAACGAAAAGTTCTCGTGCTAGAAAATGCGCTGAGTGAGCAATCTTATCGAGAGTTCTTGGTTTTCACACCTGGTCTCGACTAGATCACTCGGTTGTGGTATGCGAGTATTTTCGAAAACATGTGTATTGTGTCAGCCTTAGGAAAGGCTAAGTAGTATTCCAGCCTTAGGAAAGGCTTCTTTGTGTGAAGCTGTAGTACGCGGGGTTCACACAAAGTTGTAGTTTTTAACAGTTTCAATCGAGAATATCAAGTAGGCCCACTACAAACCCTACTGGGTTCGTACGAGTCGGCCTGTTGGTACTTAGACTATAGATTAGGTCATTTCTAAGACATCGACCCGGACTAGGTTGAGTCTTGCCTAATTCCCTATAGTTATGGCTCTGATACCAATCTGCCACACCCTAACCGATGGCGAAATCATCGGGGCGTGGCACTATGCGAATCAGATTGTTCAAGAGAATCCATAACAACTATATTGCGACAATATTTAATGTGTTCATTATCCCATACTAATAAACCATACAATCACATAAGGTATCACAGATTTGTTGTCCTCTCGAACAATACAATCCGACAACATAGACTTTTAAGTGAGTTTCTAGACTTCCTAGCTTGATTTGATGTAGACTGCAACTAAACCTGCAACATACGTTAAAATAATGTCAATACTAAAGTATTGGCGAGTATACAGGTTTGATATGTAGTAGCGTAATAGATTAAAAGGTGCTGCGAGTTTCCACATGCATAAACGTAATACACGACATATACACTCACAAAACTGATACTACCAGCTAAGTCCTTGATGCTCGATTCTTCGATGGCATAACTAGACCCCGTCGGGTGCAATAGTACTATACTAGTCGTGGTGGGACGTCGCGAGTATAAGTCCTAGCACATATGCAACTAGCATCACGTATATCTATGCATAACAGTTATTCGCAAGTGATAATTTGATTGATTGAATAATTCGTTTGATACGTTTGATTTGCTAGGAACGTATGTTACACCAAAAATGCGATAAAAAGGGATTCAAGTATACTCACAGTGCGTATTTGGTAGACTAACACAGTTTGGTTGGATTGGCGGGAAAGTGTCTGAGAATACCCTGATTGCAAACTGATTGCGTGAGCGCTTGATAGCGTGTTAAATGATAGCGAGATAACCAAGAAATGAATGATAATCCGATCGAATGTCGGCCCGTTCGGATGGGCTGCTACCCGATCGGATGGGCTGCCCGATCGGCTAGCCTGTCCGATCGGCTGGCCTGTCCGATCGGCTGGCCTGTCCGATCGGCTGGCCTGTCCGATCGGCTGGCCTGTCCAGCTGTATTCGACAAAGTTGTAAGGTTTTTCGATGGTTTTGGTCGATACGTTGCTGTGACGTGCTAAACAACTGAATTTTCATCTAGTCCGACTTGTTCTAACGGCCGGGAACCACCCCGTTCCATCAGATCTGGCCGTTCTTGACGGTTTTTCCATGTTTAACCCGAAATTGGTCGTCTCTTCGTTAGGAATCAGATCTTGGACCAACACGACACTAGAAATGAGTAGAAGGTCGGTATAAGCTCCGATTCTACCGGTCTTGAGTGCTTTGAGTGTAAAAGAGTTGAAAGAGGGTTGGAAAATCATCTTTCAATCCTTTCAGTCATGATTATGTGTAGATCGGTGGAAAATTGTTGTTTGTTCTTGTGGAAATCCTTCGGATCTGAGTTGTTCTTGATGGAATGAGGCCAACATTTGAAGTTCATAAGAACTTCATGATGACATCACCCTAGAACATCCCAAATCCATTTATTTCACGGTTAAAAGTTGAGATTTAAAAGATAGAAATGTGGAGAAGTGCGTGTAGATCAAAGAAGTTCAAGTTTTGAGTTGAAAACTTACGAGAATCACGAGAAATCGAGAGATAAAGGTCCAACAGCGTCTGGTCGAACAAGAGCAGTCACATCAACTGTTGTTGATGTGACAAGTGGGGTATTTATAGGCAAAGGAGGAGAAGGGAGGTGAAGTGGTGCTTTGGATCGGATGGCTGTCCGATCGGTTGGCTGTCCGATCTGCTGGCTGTTCGATCGGATGGCTGTCTGATCGGATGGCCATCCGATCGAAGTGCCATTCGATCAGATGCCTCCGGTGAGCTGAGTTTTGGCGTTCCGTTTCGATCGTTAAGCGTTGCGATAGTTTGATTATACCGTTTCGTATAGATATATATGTATTTATTATATATTTAATTATTCATAAGGGGCCGTATATACGTATTCATATTATATTTTTAATTATCCAAAGTTGCGATACAATAACCGAGCCTTGATTCGAATATGCGATTTCTTTGCGACGCTTCACGGTCATCGAGGAGGGTAGAATAGGTCCTCTCTTAATGTCATCGTAAACGTTAATGCGTTTTAAGTAATGAGTTGCACTGCGACACATCACGGCTATCAAGGAGGGTAGAATTGGTCCTCACTTGACGCCTTCGTGGTTGTCAGCAAGTGCAATGTGATGTGATGGTGATAGAATATGCGAAAATATTGCGATATAGCGATGTAACTGATATAGGTACATTATGATCCGAATCTCTGGTGCTAGGCATAACGAGTATAATGAGTAATAACAACGCACGAAAGTGCGGGTTGTTATAGGTAGCAATTTCCTTGTTGTCACCAGTTTACCACCGAAAATACGGTGACAAAAACACTCGTGTCAATTGCCACCAAATAGCCACCATTTTCATATTTTGCTACCTTATTTTTACCACCATAAAATTGGTCAAAATTATTTGCCACCGCTTCATGTTTGCTACGCTCCGCCTTGTTTGCCACGAGTTTGCCACCGAGTTATGACGCGTTTTCATATCATTTAGCCACTAATATTGCCACCATTTAGCCATCGGTTTTTGCACATTTTGATACCATTTAGCCACCGATATTGCCACCATTTAGCCATCATTTTTTACACAATTTGCGAGTTTTGATACCATTTAGCCACCAATATTGCCACCATTTAGCCACATCATTTAAGTTTTGATACCATTTAGCCACCAATATTGCCACCATTTAGCCACCATTTTTTACACAATTTGCGACATTTGCTACCATTTATTTGCTACCATTTATTTGCTACCATTTCTGGAATATTGGTTTGGTTTGGAATATTGGTTTTTAATTCAGCTTTTTTTTTTTCTCCATGCTATTTTCATCAAAATTACATATCAATAAAACTACAAATAATATAAAAAAAGTCTAATAAAATCCCAAAATTGTATAAAACATATCGTTTTCCAAAGCATATAAAAAATACCAACTAAAACATAAAATAATTAAAATTATCCAAATAAGATAAACATCTAAACATTTAAAACCAAGTGTTTATAGCCTATCTTCAAACTGTAGTTATTAACATAGCTTCAATTTGTGACATCCTATCAAGCATAACATCTTTATCCACCTTATCTTTTTCTTTTTTTCGCCAACAACCCCGCAATAATTCCATTGAACCTTTCTTTTTCCTTAACGAGCTCCTTGATAACTAAGTTCAACTTTTCAATCTACAAAACAACCAACGAATAGAATCAAGAAATCAGAATTAACGAAAAATAATAATGGGTCAAGTTGGTTGCAAAGAAAACAAAATACAATTGTGAGCTACAATTCAAGTGCTAGAAGCTAAATAGTATGTTCCAGTTTGTTTACATATTAAGAAGGAAATTATACCTAATTTTAAAAACACTTTTTTGTATGAAACAACCCATAAAGAATGTGTAATCAAATCAATATGAAATTCCTTAACATTCTCACTAATTTAAGAGCATCAAACCTAACAATAAAAAACAAGCATCGCAAAACAAACATAATAACAGTGGGAAACGATATAAATGCACAAAAGTTATTAGTCTAAATGGATTAAAATACCTCAGGGTCTTCTCTGCTATGTACACACAGGTCACTAATATTGCCTAACCCAGCCCGAAAATCATGTCATACATATGAACCCAAACACAACCTGAATATAAAAACAAAAACAAGTACTTAGAGGCAAACTAGTAAGGCACTGGTTGGAACAAACCAAAACCAAAACACCCTTAAAAACCAAGGCCAAAGAGCAACCTAAACCCAACTGAATGCACATAAAACCAAATAAAAATGTACATGTAAAAATGTAAGGGACACCACAGGGCCACCTAGTTGGACTTTTATCCCAATGCAATGGAACTTGGTAGACAGACTTGAACGCGGGACCTTATCAGTTTAATAACTAAACTAAAAGACCTACCCACTGTAAAACTCATTTACTTTATTGTAAGAGATTACTTAAAATTTATGTATAGGTTCACTCAATGCTTGGTTATATGAAAAAAATAAAAAAATTGTTGGCCCCTTGGAAAAACAGGCCTCGCCCACGCCTAGGGCCGGCCCTGATTAAACGTTGAATGTACATAAAAGGTCAGCAAGTAACCTTGATAGAGTAGCATGTAAAGGATAAGATAGCAAGTCTAAAAGTAACTTGTCGGCATCTGTTATCAAGTCCATTCCGCCCTCCAAGAGCTTAAAGGCATCCTATATACAACATTAATATTGAGTTGTTAAAATGCATAATATAACAAATTAGGAAGTTCTAACTTTTTAAGCATTTGAATACACTTGCAACAGCATTTGAGTTAGTTATGCTTTTATATTAGTGATAATCTTTTGTTAGTTGGTTCTGTTAATTATTAAACACCATTTCTATACATAGCTGAAGTGACACTTTTTCAGCTTCCATGATAATAACATTTATTTTACCTAGAATCTCTGTTTCCAGATATTACTAATGACACACTCATATCATATTTAGGCAAGGCCATTACTGACCCAAGTGTCACTTGGAGGATGGCGATTATAGCTCATTAGCAGATGCAAAATTACAGAAATGTTATTTGGCAAGACGAAGACCATCAATGAGCCGTACCATACCGTTTTGATCTGTACCGTTTCAAACCAACGCGAACCGTTTCGATGCAAACCGTTTCGACCCGTACCGTTTCGACGCGAACCGTTTCGACCTGAACCCCTTTTTTCGCGAACCGTTTCAACGCGAACCCCTTTTTTAATTGACCCGTTTAGACCCAAGCCCGATTTGACCCATAACCCGACCCGACCCAACCCTGCCAGGTCTAATTGAAATAGAATGAAGAGATTGTTTGGGAACAGAAGTCTTACTTGTATGAAAACCCCTTCTGATTCATTGAGTATGCCAGCACTCCTCCATTGCTCCCTTCTGATGCAGGCCATTCATCAACCTAAATAATGTTTTCTTAAAATGTAATAGTTATGAATATTTGAAAGCAGACACCTTTTGGAAGAAAATAAAAAAACACTAGGATAAATTAACATGTAAACACAATGTCACCTCAATTTTACTGCATCAAATATGGCTCCACTTTTGTTGACGCGGTCAATCGAAAAAATTAGATAAAGTCCCATTCATCAGCTATACACCATGTGCATAACATCAGATTATATGTACAATTGTACTAACCCATCGGATCCAGTAAAAAATTCATCATTAGTCCCATCACTCCAGCCTAACAATGCTAGGTAATTCACAATCACTTGAGGCAAATACCCCATTTCCCTATACTGTCAAATGTCAAAAAATTAATAAGCAACAAAAAGTAATATATATGTATGACAAACATTTATCAGGTGATAGCTACCTGCCCTACTGAAGTTGCACCATGTCTTTTGGACAATTTGCTCCGATCAGGGGCAAGAATCAATGAAACGTGTGCAAAAGAAGGCATCGGGAACCCCAAAGCCTACGACAAAGTAACATATAACAGGAAGAATGATGGTGGCACCAGGAGTAAGTTAGTTTGAAAAAAAGCCCATCAAAGTAGAAAAACTACCTTATATATCAATGCTTGCCTTAGTGTATTAGGTAAGTGCTCTTCTGCCCTGGAGCCCAAGGGTTTAACAATATCAGCCAAGATAAATGCTTGTAATGCAATGATGCCTAAAGTTTGGTATTACCTTATAACATGTGTAATAGCCATGGTAGCAGCGTCAACCGTGACACAAAAATTATATACAGGTTGTCCATTACTCCTCATAACTACAAAATCCCCAAATGTGTCTAGATTCCAGCTAACCTACACAACTTTATGTAACGTTGTCTAAGAAATCTGCAACGTAACACGTCCTTAAATCTCCCATCAAATCCATCTCCAGATATCTCAGTAGGGCTCAATTTCCCTAAATTGTCGAAGAAATAGCATTTGCAAGATGAACTCCCCGGGAACACTTCATGATGCATTCCATCTGCACAAATTACACGTCATCTAGAATGGAACTGAAACATATAGATTTGTCTAACATACACACACAAAGAGATTCTCTTCAAGATCTTGTTTGAGTCTCAGAATCTCTTGTTTTCACTCTTTTGCCTGTATTGCAGATTTACAAACAGAATCCCTAAATGTTCACATCTATCATCACAAACTATGCAATGGGTTATGACTTAATGGATGTGAACCAAATGATCCAATCAGGTAGCCTAGTCCATGAGGACCAACACGTTAAAGGGGTGGTGAGAGTTTCATCGCAGGATAAAAGGAACATAGAGAGAGAGATCGTAGGGATTATGAATGAATACTGGAATGTTGTTTAGCTTTTTCTTCCCATCCCCTAATCTGATATATATGTTCTTCTCATCCCCTTCTCTATTCTTATCTATATCAATTTCTTATTTGTTATCATTCAAATCAATAGAAAGTAGAAACATAACCAATTCTATTCGTATTCGTCTTGTCGTGTGGTTGTGAAATAACCATTCACTTGACAATAAGTCAATAACAATAACAACTCAGTGATGTAACTTTAACCTAACTCGAAGCTAATTCAGATTCACCTGACAGTTTTTGCAAGAGGAAGATGTTATAACTTATAAATACAAACAGAATCACAAACTATGCAATAAATCAATAACAACTCAGTGACGTCACTTTGACCTAAATCGAAGATATTTTCGATTCAACTGAAGGTTTGTTCACATCGTTCATCGAAGCTAATTTCGACAGCTGACGGTTTCTGCAAGATCTATATGTTGTGAATGGGAAGAGATGAGACGATCGGGGGTGTTTGGGTTAGCTTATTTTGGAGCAACTTATGACTTATTAACTTATAAAAGTTAATAAGTTGTTTCTTGAGTGTTTGGGTTAGCTTATTTTAGAGGATTTTGTGTGTGTGAGAAGTCATTTTTGAGAAGTCAGAATTTCTGACTTCTCACTTATGACTTATATAAGTTAAGAAGTCGTTTTGAGAAGGAATGCCAAACACTCACGATGTACCTTGCGTTTCCATTTGAGAGCTTCAGAACTGGAGGCACCAGATGGAGGATGAGAGAAGTTTCAGAAGTTTTGTTCACTAGCTTAGGGCATGGCTAAGCTTATTTAAGTTAAAAAGGACTCTTGGTAAAGTACTTATTGAACTTATTACTTTTTGAAAAGTAGTTTTTAAAAAAAGTGTTTGAATTAGCTTATTGGGTGGGAAAAACCAATAAGTCAATAAGTTGTTTTTTAAAAAGTGTTTGGCTTAGCTTATTGATGTAAAATGACTAAAAGCTAGTAAGTTAATAAGTTAGTTCAAAAAGTCATAATATTCTAACTTTTCAAAAGTGACTTTTTGATGACTTTTTCTCCTTCTCAAAAAGTCATTTTGAAACGTACTTTTCCATTTGCCAAACACTAAAACTCCTTATTAGCTATTTGATTAAGTTAATAAGTCAATAAGTTGGTTGGAAAAGCTTAGCCAAACATGCTCTTAGAAAGAAGAGCCATTGCTAAAGCGAGTTTATTCCAGGGTCGATGATTTTGACTCCACTTTGTCAATTACAATAGCTTTTCAATTCTCTAACCTAATTTTGGTAACCACGCCTATCGCGGACCCTGTTTTCAATCAAAACCCTAAATAATGAGCGGGATATTAACCCGCCTAGTTAAATTTGGGCTTAAAATTTCATTTTGTTACCGCTAAAACGGTAGCAATTAAAAAAATACGCCTATATTTGGGATAATCAAGGGAAGTTATTATTATTTTTCCATGAATTTGTCACCAAAATAGATGGTGGCAAAATTTTCCACCACTTTGCTACCAAACGATGCTGAGTACGCTTAATTTACATATCCGTGGGAAATAGGTGGCTAAATTTGCCACCGATTTTTACGGTAGCAAATTTTGGTGACAATTGCCAAGTCTTCTACTAGTGCATGCGATTTTGTCCATCTACACACCCCATGCCATTTTTCACATTACCCCATGCTAACCATTTTTTCACATGCAATTTCATTTGCATGGGATTTCAAACATGCGATTTCATTGCATTTTCAAGCCATGCGATTTCATTTGCCTTTTTATAACATGCGAAGATTGAATTCGCACCAGATCCGCACTAGATCGAACGGCTGGGATGATCGCGTACGTATCGTATGATAAGCCGTATTGTACAGTACACTTTCTTTCTCTCTCTCCCTCCCTCTCTCTCTCTCTATATATATATATATATATATATATATATATATATATATATATACTACAAAGTCATAAAACACCAAAATGTCAAATCACAAAACACACTCAAAACCCACAAATAATAAAGTGAAGATTACTAAAACGCCATATCTGTGGGTTTTGTGTTGTGTTTTGGATGATAAGGCTTTGATTATCGAATGACTAACATTAGTGTGTTTTCTATTGATTATCATTTTGCGTTTTATATTCATAGTTCTATGATGATGTGTTTGAAGTTTTTATAGAATGTTAGGGTTTGTATATTGTGTTTTAGTGATCTTCACTGTGTTATTTGTGGGTTTTGAGTATGTTTTATGACTGAAATTGTGGTGTTATATGACTTTGTACACTTTGTAGGAAAAATTGACTTTGTAGCCGAACCTCACCGTATATATATATAGGGTCGGGATTTAGAGAAAATGGTAGAAAGTGTGAGAACGGTGAGAACGCTTATGGATCGTCCGATTAAAACAATCTATGGACTAGATTGGCCCAGTGGTGTTTTCGTAACTAACATCAATTTTATTACGTGGACGTGCCTCATTAAGGGTAAAAGCGTCTTTACACCTCTATACCAAAACGCCATACTAATGAATAAAACGCCATTACGGAACAAAACACATCGCTATATAAACAAAAACATCCCAGACATAAAAACACACCCCCCAGAACCTGAAACGCCATATTTTCTACTATATACCATTCATCTTACAAACGCCAAAGTCCCCAAAACATCAAACAAAACTACTCAAAACGCCATATTTTCTTCTATATACCATTCATCTTAGAAAACGCCAAAACACTCAAACATCAAAAGATTCCAAAAAAAATAGACGGTTCTTTCAGATACATTATTTCCTTAGTAAAACACCGAAAATGGCAAATATCGTTTCTTGCATATTCAAATATTGTTCTACCCCAAAGTTTCGGATAATGCAGTCTTCCCTGAGGTGCTGTGACTCAAATAACATTTTGCTGCATGAGATGGACAAATCATAAACAAAAAAATGCTAGGGTCAGACTTATGACATTTTCTGTGTTTTGTTCTTGATGAATATTTTAATGGCATGAAAAGACGAATGACACTAATGAGTTGTTTGAAGATACATATTGAAACAAAAAACTCATGTCATTTTGTCTTTCCAAACGACCACAAAAACACAAGCATGGCTAAGCCAAACCGCCAGTGAACCTGTTTCAACGAAGAAAGGGACTGACGATAGTGAAGATTTGAGAGATGAATTGTTTCTATTTTTATTTTTTTAATTTTCTTTTTCTGTTGTTTGTTATGTATTTTTCAACTTAGAAAAAAATAACATTATATTAATAAAACGCCAAAATTCGTAATTATTAAAAAACGCCAAAAGCTACTTAAAGCCATTAAAAACGCCAAACTTGGAAGATGGAATGCCTAAGACCATAAAAACTCATAAAAACCTGAACAAAAACAGTAAAAAATACACATAGTAACTGAAAAGACGGCTACTTTATTAATATCATTTATTATAAAATAAAAATCTCGCTTAAACTACGCGCCAAAAACATCCTATAAGAGAGACGACTCTGCATAATCAACTGATCACAACACCAAAAAAATAAACGCCATCTTTGCAACAAACCATTCACTTTAAAACACCAAAAAAGATACTTAAAAAAGCCACAGATGCGGAACCTCATTTCTTCTATATTGAGTATTGTTCTGAATGAATTTTCACTGAATAGATTCTACTCTGAGGTGGGTATCTCTATAATCTTTTGCTTAATGAGATGGACAAATTTTCATGAAAAAACGAAGAAAAAAAGACTTTTACCCCTTAATGAAGATGGGCTTATGTAGGAAAATAAGGATCTACATAAGGTATTCAAAACAGGTTCAAAACGCCAAAAAGGTTAAAGTAGAAGAGGCTGATGACAGTGAAGATTTGGAAGAGAAATTAGATTATAATTTTTTTTTTCAATTTCTATTGTTTGTTAACTAATTCTCTAATTTTATTATCTAAATCTCTACTAACAAAAAAAAAATTAATATAAAACGCCAAAAACACCAAAACGACTGATAGTGTGAAAACTAAGAGAACGGATGCTAGCAAAGCACGATGTTGCTACAAAACGCCAAAAACGACAAACAAGGTATTACTGAAAAATCAACACTAATTCACCGATAAAATTGAACGAAACAGTAATTGCTAAACAATAAAATGAAAAGACGGTAACATTATTGCCAAACATTTATTATATTAAAAGCTCCATGGAAAACTGAATTTATTTATCTTTTCAAAACGTCATAATTGTCAGTTAAATTATAGCCCTGTATCCTACTTGATATAATAAACATCAAGAAAATTACTGATGTTTTTTACATCATAGACATGCATCCGGATTTAAAAAACAATAAAAACGCCAAAACATACTTAAAACGCCAAAATATTTACTATGATCCTGATCTACAAACAATAAAACGCGGCGTATTTATTAAACGCCAAAAAAAATAGAAAACGGGATGTGAGACGCGTTTAAAAAAGAAATATGAAAGGACAAAAAAGCCCCTCCGCCCTTCTCTAAGCGGCAGGACACGTGTTGGGCCAGGAAGCGTTCTCGCCGTTCTCACACTTTTGAGCGTTTTCTCCTGATCCCGTTTCTATATATATATATATATATATATATATATATATATATATATATATATATATATATATATATATATAGGGAGAGAGAGAGAGAGAGAGAGAGAGAGTGGGGATCCTACGGAAAGTGTGTTTTCCTAGAAAGTCTAGGAAGCGATCTGGGTCATCCAATGGGTGTGTTTAATGGTTGAGATCATCTTGGTGGCATTTTGGTAATATGTGTTTCTTAAAAATAGGATTATTTAATTAATAAGGGGTAGATATGTCATTTAGCTTGTTTTAAATATGGAAATAATTGTCATTCTATAACCACCCCACATTTCATGCGATTTTTTTTCTCTCTCTCTCCCTTTCTCTCTCTCTCTCTCTTCCTTCTATCCTTCATGAAGAAACACATTAAGAAAACACATCGTATTAATCTGCTTGCTAATTTGCTTGCTGTTAAAACACAGCGTCAAGAAATCCTCCAACATTACCAACATGGATGGTAAAACACAGCGTATGAATCTGCTTGCTGTTAAAACACAATTGTATGCATCTGAATGCTAAAACACAATTGTATGAATCTGCTTACTGTTAAAACACAACTGTATGAATCTGAATGCTAAAACACAACTGTATGAATCTGCTTGTTGTTAAAACACAATTGTATGAATCTGCTCGCTGTTAAAACACAACTGTATGAATCTGCTTGCTGTTAAAACACAACTGTATGAATCTGAATGCTAAAACACAAATATATGAATCTGAATGCTAAAACACAACTGTATGAATCTGCTTGCTGTTAAAACACAACTGTATGAATCTGCTTGCTGTTAAAACATAACTGTATGAATCTGCTTGCTGTTAAAACACAACTGTATGAATCTGAATGCTAAAACACAACTGTATGAATCTGCTTGCTGCTAAAACACAACTGTATTAATTTGCTTGCTGTTAAAACACATCATCAAGAAAACGGAGATGATACGAACAGTATTTGAATGGTGATGATGAACTCGGAGATGGTGGAGATGGAGAAGTGTTTGATGATGACGAAGACGAAGAAGGAGAAGGTTGCGAAATACAAAAAAATCTTGGAGAAATAGTTTTCATAATTATAGGCATTGTTAGTTAATGAGAGATAAAATTCCAAAAATAAAATAAAATGTCAAATTACACAAGTGCCCTTTTAGTTAAAATCCCTCCATGCCACGTGTCACATTCTTATTGCTTCCTAGACTTTCTAGGAAAAACCCACTTTCTACCCAACTCCTCCTCTATGTATATGTATATATATATGTATATATATATATATATATATATATATATATATATAGGTAGGGTTAGGATCGTGTGAGAAGCATTAGGCTAATTGAGAAACTTAAGAAGCATTTAGAACCACACATGTTTCCTAAGCTTTTCATAATATACACATATGTATAGTTTAAAATTCACTATATACATATGTGTATAATTCAAGATTTGACAATATACGTATGTGTATATAGTGAATTTTAAACTATACATAAGTGTATATTACGAAAAGCTTAGAGAAATGTGTGGTCCAGAATGCTTCTCAAGTTTCTCAAATAGGGTGGACTTCTCTTAGGATCCCTACTATATATATATATATATATATATATATATATATATATATATATATATATATATATATATATATATATAGGTAGAGTGTCCTGTAAAAAAAGGGGTTTTTTTGTGAGAAAGGTAAGAAAGAATCTATACCATTAGATCTTCGATCTAATGGTTGAGATCATTAGTGACCAAATTGTAAAATTTGTTTTATTATTTTGGAGTGATTTGAAAAGTGTAGGGGTAATAGAGTCTTTATATCCATTTGAAAATAGGAAACTGTAAATCAAATCCCTACAATTTTGAATCATCTTTCTTCTTCTAGATCTATGAATTCGAATCCTCCTTCTTCTGCAGATCAAAGATCTCGAATCATCATCATCATCAATCCATCTTGAATCATCATCATCATCAGTTTACATCTCGAATCATCATCATCATCATCGATACCGCAACTTCATCATTCCATCATCATCATCGATACAGCGACGTCTCCGCCGTTCTCTTCGATGGCTCCGAATCATCGACATATCCACTGCTCCGAATCATCGCCATCTTCGAATTAGAGACTGTAGAGAGGAGGTGTTGGCCACCTCCCTACTGTAAAAACCCGCGTCTTTGAAGTCAAGGTACAAGTCAAAGTCAAAGTCAAAGTCAAAGGAAGAAAAGATTGCTAAATGCGATCTGTCACTCCTTGCTTAATTATTGATTGTACTCTTTGACTGGTTGACCGATGTCTTTAATTTGTGTACTTTAGTTGTATTATGTGGAGTAAATGCTAATAATCACAGTTTAATCGCTAATCTATTTATCGCTAATCGCATCGCGATCGCATCCAACTTGAACCGTAGGTTCTGTATATTGTTTTATGTGTGTGTGTGCTATTTTTGTGTTACTTGTGCATGTTTAAATTATGTTTGTGATGATTAATCAAAAACGTAATCGCAACTCTATCGCAACGCAATCTAATTGCGAGCTGGAAACGTAAGTTTATTTATGTTGTTGAAAGTTAGTTATGTTATTTGTGTGACTATTATTTAAATCTATCGCATCGCTTAATCGACACTCGATTAAATGCATCGCAACACTCAACGCACGAAACGAAACATCGAAACCAAACTCACCCGAGCCCTTTGATCGAATGACCATTCGATCGAATGGTCATCTGTCCGGATGACCATCCGATCGGATGGCTATCCGATCGGATTGTCCTCTGATCCGTCACACTACACCGCCTTTCTCTCCTCTTCACCTATAAATAACACCTGTCACATCACTGTTCAAGTGATGTGACAGCTCTCGTTCGACCAGCACCCTTCTTGGCTATTTTCTCTTGATTCCTCGCGATTCTTGTAAGTTTCTTCCTCAAATCTTGTACTTCTATGATCTACACACACTTCTTCATCATTTTCACCATCAAATCTTAACTTTTCACCATGAAATCTGTCTAATTTGGGCTGTTCTTGGGTGATGTCATCATGGGTTCTCATGAACTTAAGTGTGACCTCATTCCACCAAGAACAACTCAAATCTAAGAGATTTCAACATGTTTACACACTGATTTCGCCTAAATCTAAACATCTTCAAACTGATTTAAGTTACCTTCAATTCTTTTACACACTTGCACTCAAAACCGATAGAATCGGAGCTCATTCAGGCCTTCCACTCTTTCTCTAGTGAAGTGTCGGTTTGGGAACTGATTCCTATCGACAAGATGACCGATTTAGTGGGTTGAACATGAACAACCATCAAGAACAGTTAACTGATCAAATGGGGTGATTCCCATCCGATCGGATAACTTGGCCTTGGTGGGGTTCTGTTGTTTAACACGTTGTCATACCGTCTCGGCCAAACCGCAAACTTTTCAAATTCAGCAAAATATTTCAAGTTTCAAACGATCAGGTTGTTGGACGGACTGCCGTCCGATCGGATTGCCATCCGATCGAACGACAATCCGATCGGATGACTTGTGGTCTCAACACTTAAACAAATATACAAACATTTCAATATCCAAACGAATGGTCATCCGAACGGACGACCATCCGATCGAATAACCATCCTGCTGAGAACTTGTTCTTGAGAAATGTCTCACTTGGAACGGATTGCCATCCGAGTGAATGGCCATCCGACCTGACGACCGTTCGACCGGACGACCTGAAGGGTAAAGATACTTCTCTCATTTTAAAATGCTACAACAAAAACTTCAAATCCTCATACACAAACACATCCATCCCAAACGAATGACAATCCAAACGAATGGCCATCCGTCCGGATGACCATCCGTCTGGATTGTCATCCGATCGAATGACCATACGTCCGGATTGTCATCCGATCGGATGACCCTTCATCACTCAGTTCACGCGACACCGTTTAACGCACCATCCATCACTTTTGCTATCGTTCTGTAATCAGGCTAACTTTCCAGTGCTCCCTTCAATCCAATCCAAGGTTGTGTTATTCATTTAACACAATCTGTGAGGATACTCGAACCCTTTTTGCTTTACGCACTTTTTGGTGTTACATACGTTACCTTTTTAAAATCACAATCGACACACAACGCAAACACTCTTTATACGCTGACCGTTATTGCATGTTATACGTGTTATTCGATGAATGCTTGGACTCAGCACCTGTCGTGGACAGTGGTTGTTAGGGGCTTTACTTCACGTGTCACAGTGGTGATATGTGTTGTGCATTCTACAACTCGCAGTCACGTCTGTGCATATTTCATTGTCGATAACCTACTAGCTTCACTTTACTACATGTTACATGCTGGTTATGCATAAAACGATTTCGCTATCTATTATTCTATTAAACTTGTATGCTCACCTTTACACTATGTGTATTGACTTCTATTTTAACTTATGTGGCAGGTTTTTAGGATATTTGTGATATGCTCGCTGTTCAAGAATCAAGTAGGAGAGTCTAGAAACAAAAACAATTAATATTTTGAGTTGTCGGAACAAAATTTTATTTGTCTTTGAGATGCTCTGTCTGTAATAATTATTTTGCTGAATATGTTATGGTATGGGACGTAACTTAAGAATATTTGGTAATATTAGTTGTTATGGATTTCTCCTAGACAATTTGTTTCGCTCAGTGCGGCGCCCCGATGATTCCGTCATCGGTTGGGGTGTGACAGATTGGTATCAGAGCCATAACTATGGGGAATTAGGCAAGACTCGACCTAGTCTGGGTCGATATCTTAGAAGTGACCTAGTCTATAGTCTAAGTACCAACAGACCGCCTTGTGCGAACCTGGTAGGGGTTCCGCGCAAGCCTATTTCTGTTATTCGATCGACTCGCAACCATACTATACTATATCCGCCTTTCCTAAGGCTGGAATACTATCACTCTGCCTTTCCTAAGGCAGTCACACCGCACACTATTTTAGAAAATGAACAAGTGATTAGATCGAGATTAGGTGTGAAAACTGCAAACTCTCGATTAGATCGCTTATCGAGGCGCATTTTTACTATTAACACGAGAATTTGCGTTGAATCAGGAGTGAAATCCGTACTTCAATGAAATTCTCCTTCTCTATCTCGTGATTCTATCACACGAACAGGAACGTAGTCACTAAGTTAGGGGTGAAACCCGAACCATGATGACTTATTCCGTCCTCAATTTTGGTTTTACAAAACTCTCACCAAAGTTTCGATGGATTCCAATGACTCGAGCTGAGCAAATAACCGAAAGGATGCGTGACATTCACCGTATGCCGGTGATAGAGCACAGTCCACTAGGCCAAAACGTGTACTCGAAGTCCTTGAGAATAGTCGAATCACTTTGGGTAGTCAATGTCTATCAGCCAAGACAATCTATTTTCGATTTCAAGCTCGCAACTGCTGATTTTATGTGTTTTGATTCTAAGTCCGCAATCGCTGACTCTGTGATTTATCGCATTTTATGTGAAGTTTTATGTAATTTATGTGGTTTTACATGTTTATGTGTTTGATTTTGGTGATTTATACGCTTTTCGTTGTTCGCTTTGATCAACACACACAACTCACACTACACATTTACCTCAAAACGCTAACAAATCGCATGCTATGTTACTCGCTTATGCTATACTACTCGCTATGCTACTCGCTGTGTACTCGCTAATTGCAATCGCTACTCTCGAACGCGCTCACGACCTTGAATGATAGGTGAATACGTGCAATATATGTAGGTGAATACGTGCAAAATATAATGTGGTTTCTGCGTGCTATGTGTTCTATGTGTTTACGTGTTTCTGTGGTTTATATGCCTACGTGACTATGTGCTTATGTGTTTGGACGTGTTCCTGAGCCTTATTTAGTAGTAGTGCGTGTGAGGTGAGATTTGATTATATAGTGTTAGAGTCCTATGGCGATGTCTGTTGCAGACAATGTCGTCATTTGGATCACGTCACTCTCGTGCTGCTCGCCGTAACCATGAGGACAAACGCATCGCTGCTCTAGTCGCTAAGCAGATGGCGAAAACACAAATCGTCAGTGAGCTTAAAGAGAATACCAGCAAGTCCTCTGAGGAATCAAGGACTGACTCGCCTAAGGGTATATATCAGCTTTAAGCAATTTAAGGCCTGTGGCCCAAAAGACTTCATGGGCGAAGACGGACCAAGCGCAACGTTTCAATGGTTCGACTCAATCGAAGTCACACTACGTCAGAGCGGATGTCCCAAACACCTACGAACTGTCAACGTGACTAGCGTCTTCCAGTCCAGGGCTCTGGAGTGGTGGAGAGCCGAAAGGAACAGACGTGGGAATGATGCAGCCTTTGGGCTCACTTGGGATGAGTTGAAAGAACTCTTGATGAAGGAATTATGCCCACCCCACGAGCTCCAGAAGCGAGAGAAGAGTTCTGGCACATCAAGCAGTACGGTGGCGATAACGTCGGTCTAACTGCCTGCTTCAAACAGCTGAGTATCATCTGTCCAAGCCAGGTGGCAACACCTGAGATGACGATCAAAAAGTATATCCGTGCTTTACCGGATTGTGTTGCTGACTTTGTGCAAGCCGCGAAAACAACAACAATTGAAGAGACCTACCTATTCGCTGCTGAGATTAATGATAAGCGAGTTCTCGCTGGGTACTTCAAGAACACTCCGAAGAGCCTTCATCAAGCTACCGCCGCTCCCACCGCTGAAACCGCTGCACCACAAGCTTCAAAATCCTCCCGCCGCAAGAGAAAGAACAACAACATCAAGAATTGCGCTGTCACAGCCGCCGCTCTGCTCCAAGCTATCCTTGCTCAACCGCAACCTCAAAGCCGCTAAGTAGCGGCACTGATGACTAATGCACCGCTGGCCAAGCGTGCATATACTGATCCTCACCCGGCTTGCCCTACCTGTACCTATCATCATCCCGTGGGGATTGCATGCAGGTTTTGTGTTCACTGCAACATGTACGGCCACTTTACTGCCAACTGCCGTACTGGTCCATGTCAAGCCCCAGCTCAAGTTCAAGCTCAAGCTCCTACACCACCCACTCTCCTTCCTGCTCCCTAGGGCCAACAAGCAGCTCTTGCACCCGCGGCCCACGCTAGAGCTTGCTTTGCATGTGGTGATACCAACCACTTTGCTAACATGTGCCCCAACAGAGTGGTGAAGCAAGAGCCACAACAGCAGCCGCAACAACATCAACAGCAGCAGCCTCAGCAGCAGCAGCACCCAGCAGCCCGCGGACGTGCTTTCAACATCAACGCCTGCCAGGCTCAAGCAGATAACAACGTGGTTAATGGTACGTTCCTCGTAAATGGTATATATGCTTAATGTTTATTAGATACTGGAGCCGATAACTGTTTTGTGTCGTTAGAATTCGAAAAGCTCCTTAATCGTAAGCGCGCCCATCTCCCTACGACGCTCGACGTTAAAGTTTCCACTGGAAGAACCATTACCGTTCGTTCTGTCCTATGTGATTGTACTCTTAAACTCAATAATCACGTCTTCCCTATCGATCTTATCCCGATGCAGCTCGGTAGTTTTGATATCATAGTAGGCATGGATTTTCTTCGTGAAAATCGTGCTGAAGTCGTTTGCTTTGATAAAATGATTCGTTTCTCACTCGCTAATGGTGATCAACTTTGTGTCTATGGTGAAGTCGCATCAAGGAATCTCAAGCTTATGTCGTGTGTCCAAGCAAGCAAGAATCTTCGCAAGTAGTACAAAGCTTTCTTAGCACACATCGTAGTAGCGGAGGAAAGGGAAAAGAAGGCAATTGATAAGGTGCCTGTGGTTCATGATTTTCTTAAAGTCTTTCCTGATGATCTACCTGGTTTACCCTCGAGTCGTGATATTGATTTTCATATTGACCTCATTCCTGGAGCTAATCCTGTTGCTAAAGCTCCTTATCGCCTCGCTCCGCCTGAAATGCGCGAACTCTTGAGTCAACTCCAGGAATTACTTGACAAAGGCTTCATTCGCCCTAGCACCTCTTCTTGGGGCGCACAAGTTCTTTTTGTCAAAAAAAAAGGACGGGTCGTTCCGGATGTGCATTGACTATAGGGAGTTGAATAAGTCGATTATTAAGAATCGCTATCCCCTTCCTCGAATCGATGATTTGTTTGACCAATTGCAAGGTGTTACGTGTTTCTCGAAGATTGATTTACGCTCAGGCTATCACCAGTTACGAATCCAGGAAGAAGATATATCGAAAACCGCTTTCAGAACCCGATACGGCCATTATGAATTCGTCGTAATGCCCTTTGGTTTAACCAACGCACCCACGGTTTTCATGGATTTGATGAACCGTGTGTGCAAACCATTTATTGACCGCTTCGTTATCGTGTTCATTGATGATATCCTTATCTATTCGAAGTGGAAAGCTGAACACGCGCAGCATCTACATTTGGTTCTAGAATTACTCCAAGGGAATCGACTCTATGCCAAGTTCTCCAAGTGTAAATTCTTGCTAGAGGAGGTTCAATTCCTCGGTCACCTCGTCAATAGTCAAGGTATACACGTCGACCCCGCGAAGATCGAAGCTATTAAGAGTTGGGTTACTCCAAAATCACCATCCGATGTTCGTTCGTTCCTCGGATTGGCGGGCTATTACCGTCGATTCATCGCTGACTTTTCGAAAATCGCCATTCCACTTACTTCCTTGATGCATAAAGACAAGCCTTTTGTTTGGGGAATTGAATAAGAGACTGCCTTTCAGACTCTCAAGCATATGCTCTGCAATGCTCCTATCCTCGCTCTACCCGACGGAAATGATGACTTCGTTGTCTACTGCGATGCCTCGAACCTTGGCCTCGGTTGTGTCCTCATGCAACGGGACAAGGTTATCGCGTACGCCTCTCGTCAGCTCAAGGTCCACGAGAAGAACTATACGACCCACAACCTCAAGCTAGGCGCAATTGTTTTTGCGTACCTATACGGTACCAAGTGTACGGTCTTCACCGACCATAAGAGCCTACAACACATCCTCAACCAAAAGGAACTGAATATGCGCCAACGCCGATGGGTTGAACTTCTTAACGATTACGACTGTGAGATCGTTATCATCCTTGCAAAGCAAATTATCACACCCTGACTTTTGCGGAAGCGTATGATGTGTGACTGGTTTAATATCATTGCATTCAATCATAATAAACAACTACATGATCAAAACGATGTTCATCCATTCATAAAATTTGAGTATTACAAACACCGGTTATTTAGTTTTAAAACACAACCTTCGACAAGGTTACAAACCAACAAAAGTGGATGACATCTAAACTTGAAGTCTACTTCTAGAAACAACACCTGCGCCCAAGATCCAACCTGTCACCTGAAATACATGTAATTATGGAAAACATCAACAAAAGTTGAGCGAGTTCATGCGTTTTGTGTGAGTACTAGTAAACTTGTAAACCTTTGAGAGACTCCTTTGAAAACAAGTATGAAAAGCGTGTATGAACATACCAAATAAGTGTTTTACAAGGATTTTAAGGCATGTGAGGACATAGGGAGCACTCGAAATGAGTAGGCTTATACCCTTGTCGATTTTCCCTCGACCATGTCGATTTCCCCCGACTATGTCGAATTTCCCTTCGACTATGTCAATTTACCTTGACTATGTCAATTTCCCTTGACTATGTCGATTTCCCTCGACTGTGTGACAACCCTCATGATTACATGTATCCGTACGATTTATTGATGTTAAATAAAGTGCTTGATGACTGTGCTGAATTACTTAACTACTTTCTGATTACTGTGTCATACTTACATGTGCTCTTTAATGTACTAGTCTTGTGCAGAAAAAATGACTAAATGATCCTGAATGTTTTCCTAAGTGTTGGGCATTAAAAGTGTTACAAAAAGATATATATAGGACACTACATGGAATAACTTAGCACTTTAACGGAACGATATCCAACCGAACAACCGGACATTACCCGGAACACCAAAATTTTGCCAAAAACATTGTTTCATTAATTCTTGGCTAGTCATGATCCCCGAGCACCCTAACACCCACTAAATTCTCTAGTAAACTAACCATGTAATCATATACTTGGATTTGAACTTACATTTACCAACTAGTTACAAAATTACATCTAGACCCCCTCCCCCTAGGCCTAATCGGCCATCACCACCATTCCATACACCTTACCTCCAAGATTTAATCTTAATATTTTATTGGATCCTTGCTTGATGTTTTAAACAAAATATTAGTGAGATCTTTATAAGTATGGTGTGTAAGATCACCACACCATTCCTTATCACTTCACAACTTCACCCATCCCTCACATCTCTCCTCTCTCCCTCTCGGCTCACCATAACCGCCACCACCACCACCTTAACTCAACCATCTTCATCCATTTTCAAGCTTGTTCAAGCACTAGAAGGTGATACATGGAGTTTGGAGCTTGAAGGTCTTGGAGAATCCCTCTCATTTGCTTTCATTCACCATTTTTCATCATCATTTTTCATCATCTTCTCACTAGTGTTCTTCCCTAGCCTTTGTGCTAGTTGTAAGTTCTTGTTCAACTCTTGTTCATCTTATTTTTATGGTTAAAAGTTGTAGTATGTTAAGTATATCAAGAACACTAAAGAACAAGAACTAAAAACATGAACATAAAGCTTTACATAAAGTTTACATGAGGATGAAATGTTGTTAGTAGGATGTTGTTATGAATATGTTGTTAATTTCTCGTTGATTCTTGGTTATGTGACGTTAATCACCATGTGGAGCTTGTTAAATGATGTTTAGAAATAAGATTTAATAAGATTAGAAGGTGATTAGGGGATTATATGAAATAATCACCTTCTAGTTTAAACATGAACTTAAAAGAAAATGATTTTCTTGAAATATAATTAAACAAGTAGGTTGATGATCATGTAGATCCGAGTTTTACAAAAGACTTTTCTAAGTAAACCAAGTTCAAGAATCAATTTTTGGAAAATCATGACTTTTACATACACTTACACCATTTTTGGAAGTAAAATAAGTGTGAAGACATTTTATTTACAAGAAGAGTTCAAAAGTTTAATTTTTATAAAAATTGTTTACAAGTTGTAAACACTAAACTCTTTTAAGGAAATGTTTTTTTAAAGAAATAAATACACTTTGGAAGGTAACTAAGTCCACTAAAAGCTTTACCAAGTTACTATGCGTTTATGTGATATATCAAGTTCATGATTAATATGTAACGTATATAGTTTTTGCTCTTGGTAATGTAAAATTGTTTAAGGATTGATTGTTGATTGATTTTGAAAAGAAAATGATATACTTAATAGCATGGACACCGCCGTTTTTTAGGGGAAACTCTGGCGAAATTTTCTAAAAATTCCAACACACAAAAAATATTTTCTAACAAGTGTTACAAGTGTATTTTTAACTATGATCTTTCCACAAAAGTCAGAGTGTGACATTTGAATTGTGTGGTATGTGATAGAAGTAGTGAGTAGATAAACCGTATGTAGGATACGTGTTATGCATGCACGAAAAACTGATTGTTATCTGTACCTTATTCGGACGTGCTTGATTTCTGATTATTAGAGTAACTAATCTAACCGAGCAAACCAAGGTGAGTTCACACACTTTCTGACGCATGGGATTCCCGGTGGTTGGGAATGGATTAAAGAATTAAAACGGAACCTACATATCCTCCTTGGGTAGGGTATGTACCGCCATCCTCCATGGGTAGGATGCCAATATTAATCCTGCGTATTCTCCTTGGGTAGAATACGTACGTTCGTCCTCCTTGGGTAGGACAACAACCTTAAACCTTACTAGACAAAACTCTATCATTAAGTCCCTCATTTTATATCGACTTAATCGCCGAGGCCAATGGCGAGCGGGTCATTAGTTAATAGCGCTATTAGGTTTAACAAACCTCACACCATGCCAGTCGGACGGGCGTGTACTAATGGACTATGGCAAACTGTCAATGATGATAGACATTGACGTAGGGCACAACTTACTTTCGTTAGTAGTCGATATGGTAACTGTCTAGTGGTTCACATGGGGAAGCCCCCACTGATTATGGATATGGTTTGGGTAATAAAGAAGAAACTGGTTAATCATATTTTCAACTATGGGGTAACCCCCACGGCAAGTAAGCCAGCAAAAGACAAACCATGTTTTCGGGAACAACTAAAAACTAAACAACCAACTGTGAACTCACTCAACTTTGTTGTTGACTCGTTGTTACATGCCTTACAGGTCGTTAGATGCTTATGGAGCTTGCATGAGGAGGAGGTCGTTGTGGGATATGGACTGTTATGTTCCGTGCTTAACATTTGAACTTTATGAACTTATTGAACTTATGTTTTGGTTTTACGTTTTATGCTTCTACTGTTCACTTAAAGTTGGATACTTTCTTTTGGTCACCAATTGTATTGTGGTTGGTTTTATTTACTTAATTACGTTGTTCAATATGATTGGTGGCTCGATCCTGGTCATGTCACGTCTCCAAGCGGTGATACTCCGCATGTGGATGATGGGGGTGTGACAGATTGGTATCACAGCCATTGGTTATAGTGAACTTGGTTTTAAAAAGGGAAAAGCTTTTTGATAAAACCAGACTATAACCTGTACAGTGCTCAACGATCTACAACGACGCTTCGCTCCACATGCAAGACTCGACACAATAGGTGGTATGATTTATGTTTATATTGTCTGTTTGATAGTTCACATAGTGCTTTTGTTAACGTGATAACTGCTATTTGAACCTTGTGTGCTTATTCTCTTCTACCGTCCCACGCTTACGCACTTTCGCGACACTTTTCTCACTTACGTTGCTTCGTTATGAAGATCATGAACGGACGCAGAGGACGTGGTGGTATCAACCTGACTCAAGCCCAGTTGACGGCTTTGATCAACGAACGAGTTGCTGAGGCACTCGCAGCAGCTCCAGCAGGAGGTATAACCTGCCATATCAACCCATATTAGGACATTTAGATCCTACCCTCACGAACCAACTCTTGTGCTTAACCTTGTCTTTTATTCTCGCGCCACAGGTCAACATGCTCAGCCTCCCGTATGTACGTTCAAAATGTTCATGGATTGCCGACCTTGTACTTTTAGCGGCACAAAAGGAGCTGTAGGTCTTCTTCACTGGTTCGAGAAGATTGAGTCTGTTTTTGAGATGTGTGAATACCCTAAAGATCATAGGGTGAAATATGCTACTGGAACACTCGAAGGTGCTGCGTTAACCTGGTGGAAAGCACAGGTTCAACTGCAAGGGCTGGCGGTTGCTAATGCCACCCCATCGAACGACTTCAAAGATTTGATCAAAGGGGAGTACTGCAGTTGTGACGACATCCACAAGCTAGAGGTGGAATTTTTCAATTTGAAGATGACGGGGTCTGAAATCGAGGCATACACAAAGAGATCGAACGAATTAGCTATCTTGTGCCCCACTATGGTGGATCCTCCTATCAAGCGTATCGAGCTGTACCTTAAGGGTTTGGTGCTAGAAATTCAAAGCCACGTGACCTCAGCTAATCTTGGTACCATTCAGAAAATCATCCGATTGGCTCATCGTCTCACTGATCAGGCAGTTGAGCAGAACAAGCTGCCCAAACGTATTAGCGCTACTACTTCTGATGCCCCCAGTGATAACAAGCGCAAGTGGGATGGAAATTCGGGCAAGGGTTCTACTTCAGTTCAGTCTCAGTCCCAGCAGCGGAAGATTGATGACTACTAGAGTCCTGGTTAGCAATCTTCTGGTAGTCAAGGACAGGGTGGATACCGAGGGAACCACCCCAAGTGCAACCGGTGCAACAAGCATCATAGCGGGTAGTGCCACAAGGGTCGCTGTCTGAGGTGTAACAAGTTTGGTCATGAAGCAAAGGATTATAGGGGCGCACGACCAGCAAATCAGAATCGCCAACAACAACAACAAGCTCCACAGAACCACCAGCAGCAACAACAGCAGGGCAATAAAGGATGCTTTCAGTGTGGCGCTGAAGGCCACTTTAAGAGGAACTGTCCTCAGCTGAACCAGAATCAGAACAACAACAACAACCAAGGAAACGGGAACAACAATGGAGGCAACAATAGAGGCAACAACTAGGGTAACAATAATGGCAATGGCGCCCGAGGTCGTGCCTTCGTGATTGGTCAGGGTGATGCGAGGAACGATCCCAACGTTGTGATGGGTAAGTTTCTTCTGGATGATTTCTTTGTTACTGTTTTATTCGATTCGGGTGCCGATACTAGTTATGTGTCCTTAAAAGTTAGTCAAATGCTTAAGCACACTCCAACACTTTTGAACACCAAACACACAGTAGAACTAGCAAACGGTAATAGTCTTGAAGCCACACACATAGTTAAGGGCTATAACCTCGTCCTAGCCGGCCAGACCTTCTCTATCGATCTTATTCCTATCGTTCTGGGTAGTTTCGATGTTGTTATTGGGATGGATTGGTTATCTCGTCAGCAAGCGGAAATTCTTTGCAATGAGTAGATTGTCCGTATCCCTCGTTCTGGTAAAGAACCCCTCGTAATTCGTGGCGACAAGAGTGGTGCTGTTGTAGGCATCATCTCTTTCCTTAAGGCCCAGAAGTGGTTGCGAAAGGGCCACACTGTTATTCTAGCCCTCGTTTCTGATACATCCTCGGAAGAAAGGAAGATAGAAGACAAACCTATTGTACGTGATTTTCCTGAGGTATTTCCTAAGGAATTACCAGGTCTTCCGCCTCATCGTCAAGTTGAGTTTCAAATCGAGCTAGCTCTTGGAGCAGCGCCCATAGCTCGAGCACCTTATCGTCTAGCTCCATCAGAACTTGAAGAACTGTCCACGCAACTACAAGAACTCTTGGAAAAGGGTTTCATACATGCTAGCTCTTCGCCTTGGAGAGCTCCAGTGTTATTCGTGAAGAAGAAAGACGGTACCTTCAGAATGTGTATTGACTACCGCGAACTCAACAAGGTGACCATGAAGAATCGTTATCCTCTCCCACGCATTGATGACTTATTCGACCAGTTGCAAGGGTCGAGTTTCTACTCAAAGATTGACCTGAGGTCAGGCTACCATCAACTGTGTGACAACTCGAGTTTCCAAGATTCCATCTCCGCATTCAATGCACGTTAATTGTTTAGTTGTTTGCTTGTTTGCCTTGTAATTGTGCACGTTGGATTATATGTTGAGATGTTTGTTTGATATGATTATCTATTTAATGTGATTATAGTGTTTGGTTACATGAACTTGTAAACAGTTGAGACTAGGAACTGTACCCGACGAAACAACTTTAGTTTCACCATAACCCACACGACGAAACAAGGATTGTTTCGCCGTCCTTATCTCGACGAAACAGGAGTTTCGCGGGCCCACTGTTTCGCCGAAGCCCATTAAGGGCCCAGTATGTTACGCGCATATTTATTGAGTTCTACTGTTTCATTCGTCACACTTTAGCAAATTTGAAACCCTAGAGCTCTCTCTCCCTATCGACGGCGATTGCAGAAAACTTCGAGCATCATTCATCTCGATCTATCTAAACTGTTCGACGTTGCGGTTAGTGTAAAAACCCTACAGTAGATCTAATTGCTATATGATGCTTTTGTGTGTTTAGGTTAGGGTTTCTGTAAAACAGTATAAACTCAGGATCGTTGTGTCGATAATATGTGATGTTGTTCTTGAAAGTTTGACGATTCTCTTGTATATGATTGTGATTGATTATGTTCACTGTCCATGATTCAATTCGATGTTCTATCATAAATCATTCAGATTGGATCTAATGTTATGAATGAAATGGTTTGTGCCCACTGTTCATGATCGATGTTGATCTTTATGAGATTCAGATGACGAGAAACTGATTGTTTATGGCATGATTAGGGTTTATGCTAGACGTTAAATACTGAGATGCTTTTAGTATGATAAATAGTATCGATGATTGATGTATGATTGTATGATTGTTGTGTGATGATGATCGGCGGTTAGGGTTTCTGGGTAATCATCAGTTACACGACGTAACTGATCTAAGGGACGAAACGCTAATATCGACGAAAAGGGGTGTTTCGCCGGAGGGTAAATACGACGAAACGAGTGTGTTTTGTCGAAGGGATGCACGACGAAACGTATGTGTTTCGTCGCTAAGGAACCAAGACGAAACAAGGGGTTTCGTCAAGGGTGAAACTGCACAGTAACTCAGTTAGCTCTGTTAAGGGTTAACTGGGTTAGTTAATTGTTGTTAAATGATAAGCATGACTTGCATGAACTTGTGTGACTGATAAATGCTATGTATTAGTTGTTACTTGCATATACGTTATGATCATGATTAGTACTTGAACTATGTAATTATCAACTGATTACACATGTATAAACACTCTAGGATTGGATTGAATTAATTGTGAGCGAGTAATAATCTTACCAAGCAAACCGAGGTGAGTTCACACTTTCTACAAGGCATGGGATTCCCAAGGGTTGGGAATGGGTTAAAGAACTAAAACGGAATACTACATATTCTCCTTGGGTAGAATATGTACGTCCATCCTCCTTGGGTAGGATGCCACTATATATCCTGCGTATTCTCCTTGGGTAGAACTACGTACGTTCGTCCTCCTTGGGTAGGACAACAACCTTAACTTACTAGACAAAACTCTATCATGAAGTCCCTCCTCTTTATATCGACTTAATCGCCGAGGCCGATGGCGAGCGGGTCATTAGTTAATAGCGCTATTAGTTTAACAAACCTCACACCGTGTCGTTCGAACGGGCGTGTACTAATGGAGTATGGCAAACTGTCAGTGATGATAGACACTGATGTAGGGAACCACTTATATTTCGTTAGTAGTCGATATGGTATGGTCTAGTGGTTCACAGGGGAAGCCCCCCCCACTTCTTATGGTCATGGTTTGGGAAACAAAGGCATTGGTTAACTCGTGGTTTACGAAAAAACTTATGATTTCAAAACGAACTGGTAAAACTAAACAACCAACTATGAACTCGCTCAACTTTGTTGTTGACTCGTTGTTACATGCCTTGCAAGTTAATAGGTACTTTTGGAGCTTGCACAGGGAAGAGCGGTCGTTGTGGGATTATGGACTGTTATGTTCCATACTTAAACATTTGAACTTTAAACTATGTGTTGGTTATTTAAACATTACTATGCTTCCGCTGATTTCGTAGACATGTTTGGTTTATTTTGAAACACCAATTATATTGTGTTTGGTTTTAAATAATTAATTGTATTATTCAATATGATTGGTGACTTGATCCTAGTCAGTCACGCCTCCTAGCGGTGATACTCCGCATGTGGATTTTGGGGGTGTGACAGATTGGTATCAGAGCCATTGGTTATAGTGAACTCGGTTTTAATAAGGGGAAAAAGTTTTGTTAAAACCAGACTATAACCTGTACAGCGCTCAACGATCCACAACGACGCCTCGCTCCACGTGCAAGACTCAACATTCTAGGTAATATGGTTTATGTTTGTGTTGCCTACTTGCTAGTTACATAGAACTTTGCTCATGGTATGCTTAAACGAACGTAATAACTGCTGTTTGAAAAACATGTGTGCTTACTCTCTTCTGTCATCGCACTTTCGCGAACATCTCTCACTCATGTTTCCTTTGATATGAAGATCATGAGTGGATGCGTTAACCTAACACAAGCCCAGCTAATGGCTCTAATCAATGAACAAGTTACTGCAGCACTAGCAGCCGCTCAGGCAGGAGGTATAACCTGCCATTGCAACTTACTCTAGGATCTTTAGATCCTACTCTCGTAAACCAACACTTGTGCTTAACTTTGTCACTTCTTACACACACGACAGGTCAACATGCTCAGCCTCCTGCGTGTACCTTTAAAACTTTTATGGACTGTCGACCAACTACTTTCAATGGCACTGAAGGAGCTGTTGGCCTCCTCCACTGGTTCGAGAAGCTCGAATCTGTTTTGGAGATGTGTGAATGCCCTGAGGCACGTAGGGTGAAGTATGCTACTGGTACTCTTGAAGGTCTAGCGCTCACGTGGTGGAACACTCAGGTTCAAATGCTGGGGATTGTTGCTGCTAACGCCACCCCATGGAATGATTTCAAGGAACTGATCAAGGAAGAGTATTGTAGTCGCGACGACATCCACAAGTTGGAAGTCGAGTTCTTCAACTTAAAGATGACGGGATCAGAAATTGAAGCGTATACGAAAAGGTCTAATGAGCTGGCAATTTTGTGTCCTACTATGGTGGATCCTCCCATCAAACGTATCGAGCTGTATCTCAAGGGTCTTGTGCCAGAAATTCAGATTCATGTGACCGCGGCTAATCTTGGCACCATCCAGCAAGTCACTCGATTGGCTCATCGTCTCACTGATCAGGCGGTGGAACAGAACAAACTGCCCAAGAGTATTGGTACTACTGCTACAGCCACTACTATTTTTGATGCCCCCAGCGACAACAAGCGCAAATGGGATGGAGTCTCAAATAAGGGTTCAACATCGGCTCAGTCTCAGTCTCAGCAGCGAAAGACTGATGACTACTAGAGTCCTGGTCAGCAATCGTCTGGTAGTCAAGGGCAGGGTGGATACAGGGGAAACCACCCCAAGAGCAATCGATGCAACAGGCATCACAGTGGGCAGTGCAACAAGGGCCGTTTTCTGAGGTGTAACAAGTTTGGTCATGAAGCCAAGGATTGCAGGAGCGTGCGACCTGCGAATCAGAATCGTCAACAGCAACAGCAAGTTCCACAGAATCAGCCGCAACAACAGCAGGGTAATCGGGGATGCTTTCAGTGTGGTGCTGAAGGTCACTTCAAAAGAAACTGTCCTCAGTTGAACCAGAACCAGAATAACAACAATAATCAGGGAAACAACGGAAACAACAATGGGAATAACAACGGGGGAAACAATGGGAACAATGGCGCCCGGGGCCGTGCGTTCGTGATTGGTCAGGGTGATGCTAGGAATGATCCCAACGTCGTGATGGGTAAGGTTCTACTGGATGACTTTTATGTTAATGTTTTATTTGATTCGGGCGCCGATACCAGTTATGTGTCTCTAAAAGTTAGTCAAATGTTAAAGCGTGTCCCAACACCTTTGAGCTCCAAGCATGTCGTAGAGTTAGCAAATGGTAAAAGTTTAGAGGCCACACACGTAGTTAAGGGTTGTAATCTCATCTTAGCTGGTCAGACCTTCTCTATCGACCTCATTCCTATTGTTTTGGGTAGTTTCGACATTGTTATTGGTATGGATTGGTTATCGCATCATCGAGCAGAGATCCTCTGTCAGGAGAAGATCGTCCGCATTCCTCGTTTAAATGGAGAACCTTTAGTGATTCATGGCGACAAGAGTGGTGCCGTGGTGAGCATCATTTCTTTTCTTAAGGCCCAAAAGTGTTTGCGAAAGGGCCACACTGCTATTTTAGCCCTCGTTACTGACACCTCGAAGAAAGAGAAGAAGATAGAAGATATCCCGATTGTACATGATTTTCTTGAGGTATTTCCTGAGGAATTACCTGGTCTTCCACCCCATCGTCAGGTTGAATTTCAAATCGAGCTAGCTCCTGGAGCAGTGCCAATAGCTCGAGCACCTTATCGTTTAGCTCGATCAGAACTTGAAGAACTGTCCACGCAACTACAAGAACTCTTGGATAAGGGTTTTATTCGTCCTAGCTCTTCGCCTTGGGGAGCTCAAGTATTATTTGTGAAGAAGAAAGACGGTACCTTCAGAATGTGCATCGACTACCGCGAACTCAACAAAGTGACTGTGAAGAACCGCTATCCACTTCCACGCATTGATGACTTATTCGATCAGCTGCAAGGGTCGAGCTACTATTCGAAGATTGACCTGAGGTCAGGTTACCATCAACTGAGAGTCCGAGACGAGGATATCTCTAAGACCGCATTTAGAACTCGTTATGGGCACTACGAGTTTCTAGTTATGCCTTTTGGATTGACAAACGCGCCTGCAGTCTTCATGGATCTTTTGAACAGAGTGTGCAAGCCTTACCTGGACAAGTTTGTTATTGTATTCATCGACGACATCCTGATCTACTTTAAGAGTCAGGAGGAGCACGAGCATCATCTACGGCTTATTTTGGAACTCCTCTGAACAGAACAGTTCTACGCCAAGTTTTCGAAATGCGACTTTTGGCTTCGTGAAGTCCACTTTCTAGGCCATGTGGTAAACAAGGATGGGATTCATGTTGATCCATCCAAGGTAGATTCGATCAAGAACTGGCCTGCACCCCGTACACCAACAGAAATCCGCCAATTCTTGGGTTTGGCGGGCTACTACCGAAGGTTCATCAAGGATTTCTCCAAGATTGCTCAACCTCTCACCTCGCTAACGCAGAAGGGCGTCACTTATCGTTGGGGTAACGCACAGGAATCTGCATTTCATCACTTGAAGGATAGACTTTGTAGCGCACCGATACACTCATTGCCAGAGGGCCAAGAAAGTTCAAGAAAGGAACTACACTACACACGATCTGGAGCTGGGAGCTGTTGTTTTTGCGCTTAAGATATGGAGACATTACCTGTACGGTACCAAGTGCACCATTTACACCAATCACAGGAGTCTCGAGCATATATTAAAACAGAAGGAATTAAACATGCGTCAACGTCGATGGGTCGAGCTTTTGAATGACTACGAATGCGCGATCAAGTACCATCCGGGGAAAGCCAATGTTGTGGCCGACGCCCTCAGTCGAAAGGATACTACACCTAGGCGTGTGCGAGCGTTACAACTCACCATTCAGTCTAGTCTTCCTTCCCATATACGAGATGCTCAGGTAGAAGCATTGAAACCAGAAAACGTCAGGGCTGAGGCCCTGCGCGGATCAAGGAAACGGTTAGAACAAACGGAAGACGACGCTTACTATGTAACGGGGCGTATTTGGGTCCCACTTTATGGAAACTTACGCGAGCTAGTGATGGATGAAGCGCATAAGTCTCGCTACTCGGTACATCCTGGTTCGGATAAGATGTACCACGACTTAAAAAGTACATACTGGTGGCCTAGCATGAAGGCGCACATAGCAACCTACGTTGGCAAATGTTTGACTTGTGCGAGAGTCAGGACTGAATACCAGAAACCATCAGGCCTACTTCAACAACCAAAGATACCATAATGGAAATGGGAGCAAATTTCCATGGATTTCGTTACTGGCCTGCCTATATCTCAATGTGGAAATGATACTATTTGGGTGATCGTGGATCGACTCACAAAGTCTGCACACTTCTTGGCTATCAAGGAAACGGATAAGTTCTCCACTTTAGCAGACGTCTACTTAAAGGAAGTGGTCTTGAGGCACGGGGTGCCAACCTCTATTATTTCCGATCGTGATGCACATTTTACTTCTGAACTGTGGCAAGCAATGCACAAGTCCTTTGGCTCACGTTTAGACATGAGCACCACTTATCATCCACAGACGGATGGGCAGTCTGAACGCACCATCCAAACCCTTGAAGACATGCTTAGGGCATGTGTGATTGATTTTGGCAACGGCTGGGAAAAGCATTTACCGTTAGTGGAATTTTCGTATAATAACAGCTACCACAACAGCATTCAAGCCGCTCCGTTTGAGGCACTGTACGGGCGTAAATGCCGATCACCTCTTTGTTGGGCAGAGATGGGTGATAGCCGAATCACTGGCCCAGAACTTGTGGTAGACACAACGGAAAGGATTGCACAGATACGACAACGAATGGCGGCAGCTCGTGACAGTCAGATAAGCTACGCTGATAAGCGCAGGAAACCACTCGAGTTCCAGGTTGGGGATCGAGTGCTACTCAAAGTCTCACCGCAGAAAGGTGTGGTTCGTTTTGGCAAATGAGGTAAACTTAACCCACGTTACGTTGGACCGTTCGAAATCATCGAGAAAATAGGCAAGGTGGCCTAGAAGTTGAACCTACCCGCAGAACTCTTGTTCGAGTTCGTTGGAACTCTCGTCATGGCCCAGAGTTCACCTGGGCACGAGAAGACCAAATGAAACTCAAGTATCCCCAGTTGTTCGGCAATAATGCAACTACTACTGAGGCTGAAGCTACTGCGGAATTCTGGGATGAAATTCCAAATCAACGGGGGGATGATATGACACCCCAGGAAAACCAGTAAACCACGCAACCTAACTAGCTTCCTCAGTAACCGCATGCTAAATTTCGGGACAAAATTTCTTTCAAGTTGGGGATAATGTGACAACTCGAGTTTCCAAGATTCCATCTTCGCATTCAACGCACGTTAATTGTTTAGTTGTTTGCTTGTTTGCCTTGTAATTATGCACGTTGGATTATATGTTGAGATGTTTGTTTGATATGATTATCTATTTAATGTGATTATAGTGTTTGGTTACATGAACTTGTGAACAATTGAGATTAGGAACTGTACCCGACGAAACAACTTTAGTTTCGCCATAACCCACACGACGAAACAAGGATTGTTTCGCCATCCTTATCTCGACGAAACAGGCTTTTTGCCGGCCCACTGTTTCGCCGAAGCCCATTAAGGGCCCAGTATGTTACGCGTATATTTATTGAGTTCTACTGTTTCATTCATCACACTTTAGCAAATTTGAAACCCTAGAGCTCACTCTCCCTATCGACGGCGATTGCAGAAAACTTCGAGCATCATCCATCTCGATCTATCTAAACTGTTCGACGTTGCGGTTAGTGTAAAAACCCTACAGTAGATATAATTGCTATATGATGCTTTTGTGTGCTTAGGTTAGGGTTTCTGTAAAACAGTATAAACTCAGGATCGTTGTGTCCATAATATGTGATGTTGTTCTAGAAAGTTTGATGATTCTGTTGTATATGATTGTGATTGATTATGTTCACTATCCATGAGTCGATTCGATGTTCCATCATAAATCATTCAGATTGGATCTAATGTTATGAATGAAATGGTTTGTGCCCACTGTTCATGATCGATGTTGATGTTTATGAGATTCAGATGACGAGAAACTGATTGTTTATGGCATGATTAGGGTTTATGCTAGACGTTAAATACTGAGATGCTTTTAGTATTATAAATAGTATCGATGATTGCTGCATGATCGTATGATTGCTGTGTGATGATGATCGGCGGTTAGGGTTTCTAGGTAATCATCAGTTACACGACGTAACTGATCTAAGGGACGAAACGCTAATATCGACGAAACAGGTGTGTTTTGCCGGAGGGTAAATACGACGAAACGAGTGTGTTTCGTCGAAGGGATGCACGACGAAACGCATGTGTTTTGTCGCTAAGGAACCACGACGAAACAAGGGGTTTCGTCAAGGGTGAAACTGCACAGTAACTCAGTTAGGTCTGTTAAGGGTTAACTGGGTTAATTAACTGTTGTTAAATGATAAGCATGACTTGCATGAACTTGTGTGACTGATAAATGCTCTGTGTTAGTTGTTACTTGCATATACGTTATGATCATGATTGTTACTTGAACTATGTGATTATCAACTGATTACACATGTATAAACACTATAGGATTGGATTGAATTAATTGTGAGCGAGTAATAATCTTACCGAGCAAACCGAGGTGAGTTCACACTTTCTACAAGGCATGGGATTACCAAGGGTTGGGAATGGGTTAAAGAACTAAAACGGAATACTACATATTCTCCTTGGGTAGAATATGTACGGCCATCCTCCTTTGGTAGGATGCCACTATATATCCTGCGTATTCTCCTTGGGTAGAACTACGTACGTTCGTCCTCCTTAGGTAGGACAACAACCTTAACTTACTAGACAAAACTCTATCATGAAGTCCCTCCTCTTTATATCGACTTAATTGCCGAGGCCGATGGCGAGCGGGTCATTAGTTAATAGCGCTATTAGGTTTAACAAACCTCACACCGTGTCGTTCGAACGGGCGTGTACTAATGGACTATGGCAAACTGTCAGTGATGATAGACACTGATGTAGGGCACCACTTATATTTCGTTAGTAGTCGATATGGTATGGTCTAATGGTTCACAGGGGAAGCCCCCCCCCCCCCCCACTTCCTATGGTCATGGTTTGCGAAACAAAGGCATTGGTTAACTCGTGGTTTACGAAACAACTTATGATTTCAAAACGAACTGGTAAAACTAAACAACCAACTGTGAACTCGCTCAACTTTGTTGTTGACTCGTTGTTACATGCCTTGCAGGTCAATAGGTACTTTTGGAGCTTGCACAGGGAAGAGCGGTCGTTGTGGGATTATGGACTGTTATGTTCCATACTTAAACATTTGAACTTTAAACTATGTGTTGGTTATTTAAACATTACTATGCTTCCGCTGATTTCGTAGACATGTTTGGTTTATTTTGAAACACCAATTATATTGTGTTTGGTTTTAAATAATTAATTGTATTATTCAATATGATTGGTGGCTTGATCCTGGTCAGTCACGCCTCCTAGCGGTGATACTCCGCATGTGGATTTTTTGGGGTGTGACAAACTGAGAGTCCGAGACGAGGATATCTCTAAGACAGCATTCAGGACTCGGTATGGGCATTACGAGTTTCTGGTTATGCCTTTTGGATTAACGAATGCACCTGCGGTTTTCATGGATCTCATGAATAGAGTGTGCAAGCCTTACCCGGATAAGTTTGTCATTGTATTCATCGACGACATCCTGATCTATTCTAAGAGTCAGGAGGAACACGAACGACACCTGAGACTTATTTTGGAACTCCTTCGATCAAAGCAGTTGTATGCCAAGTTTTCGAAATGCGACTTCTGGCTTCACAAAGTCCACTTTCTAGGCCACGTGGTAAACAAGGATGGGATTCATGTTGATCCATCCAAGGTAGACTCGATCAAGAACTGGCCTGCACCCCATACACCAACAGAAATCCGCCAATTCTTGGGTTTGGCAGGATACTACAGAAGGTTCATCAAGGATTTCTCCACGATTGCGCAACCTCTCACCTCACTAAATCAGAAGGGTGTCAGCTATCGTTGGGGTGATGCATAGGAATCCGCATTTCAGCACTTGAAAGATAGACTTTGTAGTGTGCCTATCCTCTCATTGCCTGAAGGCACAGATGATTTTGTGGTTTATTGCGACGCTTCCATCCAAGGACTTGGTTGCGTGTTGATGCAACGTGACAAGGTCATTGCCTACGCATCACGCCAACTTAAGGTTCACGAAAGGAACTACACTACGCACGACTTGGAATTGGGAGCAGTTGTTTTCGCACTTAAGATATGGAGACATTACCTGTACGGTACCAAGTGCACCATTTACACCGATCACAGGAGTCTCGAGCATATCTTCAAGCAAAAGGAATTAAACATGCGACAACGTCGATGGGACGAGCTCTTGAATGATTACGAATGTGCGATCAAGTACCATCCGGGCAAAGCCAATGTTGTGGCCGACGCCCTCAGTCGAAAGGATGCTACACCTAAACGTGTGCGAGCGTTACAACTTACCATCCAATCTAGTCTTCCTACCCAGATACGAGATGCTCAGGTTGAAGCATTGAAAGCAGAGAACATCAGGGCTGAGTCCTTACGAGGATCGAGACAGCGGCTAGAACAAAAGGAAGACGGTGCCTACTATGTAATAGGGCGCATCTGGGTCCCACTTTACGGAAACTTACGCGAACTTGTGATGGATGAAGCGCACAAGTCTCGTTACTCAGTACATCCTGGTTCGGATAAGATGTACCACGACCTAAAGGCTACATACTGGTGGCCTGGTATGAAAGTCGACATAGCAACCTACGTCAGTAAATGCTTGACTTGTGCTAGAGTAAAGACTGAATATTAGAAACCATCAGGCCTACTTCAACAACCAGAGATACCTAAATGGAAATGGGAGCAAATTTCTATGGATTTCATTACTGGCCTGCCTAGATCTCAACGCAGAAATGATACCATTTAGGTGATCGTGGATCGACTGACCAAGTCTGCACATTTACTGGCTATCAAGGAAACGGATAAGTTTTCTACTCTAGCATACGTCTACCTAAAGGAAGTGGTATCAAGGCACGGAGTGCCAACCTCCATCATTTCTGATAGTGACTCATGTTTTACATCTGAGTTGTGGCAAGCTATGCACAAGTCCTTTGGTTCTAGGTTAGACATGAGCACGGCATATCATCCACAGACGGATGGGCAATCTGAAGGCACCATCCAAACCCTTGAAGACATGCTTAGGGCATGTGTAATCGACTTTGGTAATGGCTGGGAAAAACACCTTCCGTTATTGGAGTTTTCGTATAACAACAGCTACCACACCAGTATCCAGGCTGCTCCGTTCGAGGCATTGTACGAACAGAAGTGCCGATCACCTCTTTGTTGGGCAGAGGTTGGCGACAGTCAAATCACTGGCCCAGAACTTGTAGTAGATACAACCGAGAGGATTGCTCAGATACGACAACGAATGGCGGCAGCTCGTGACCGTCAGAAAAGCTACGCTGATAAGCGCAGGAAACCACTTGAGTTCTAGGTTGGGGATCGAGTGCTACTCAAAGTCTCACCTTGGAAAGGTGTAGTTCGTTTTGGAAAACGAGGTAAACTCAACCCGCGATATGTTGGACCCTTCGAAATCATTGAAAAAATTGGCAAGGTGGCCTACAAGCTGAATCTACCGGCAGAACTCAGCGGAGTTCACAATGTGTTCCATGTGTCGAATCTAAAGAAGTGTCTGTCAGATGAGACCCTCATAGTTCCTCTCAAGGAACTCACTATCGACGATCAGCTGCGATTCGTCGAGGAACTAGTAGAGATTACTGATCAAGATGTTAAGGTTCTCAAGCGTACCAGAATACCTCTTGTTCGAGTTCGTTGGAACTCCCGTCGTGGCCCAGAGTATACCTGGGAACGAGAAGACCAAATGAAACTCAAGTATCCCCAGTTGTTTAAGAAAAGTGCAACCACTACTGAGGTTGAAGCTACTGCAGAATTTCAGGACGAAATTCCAAACCAACGGGGGAATGATGTGACACCCCAAGAAAACCAGGAAACCACGCAACTTAACTAGCTTCCTCCATAACCACGTGCTAAATTTCGGGATGAAATTTTCTTAACAGGGGGAGAATGTGACAACCCTCATGATTACATGTATCCGTATGATTTATTGATGTTAAATAAAGTGCTTGATGACTGTGCTGAATTACTTAACTGCTTTCTGATTACTGTGTCATACTTACATGTGCTCTTTAATGTACTAGTCTTGTGCAGAAAATTGATTAAACGATCCTGAATGTTTTCCAAAGTGTTGGGAAATAAAAGTGTTACAAAAAGATATATATAGGATACTACATGGAATAACTTAGCACTTTAACGGAACGATATCCAACCGAACAACCGGACATTACCCGGAACACCAAAATTTTGCCAAAAACATTGTTTCATTAATTCTTGGCTAGTCATGATCCCCGAGCACCCTAACACCCACTAAATTCTCTAGTAACTAACCATGTAATCATATACTTGGATTTGAACTTACATTTACCAACTAGTTACAAAATTACATCTAGACCCCCTCCCCCTAGGCCTAATCGGCCATCACCACCATTCCATACACCTTACCTCCAAGATTTGATCTTAATATTTTATTGGATCCTTGCTTGATGTTTTGAACAAAATATTAGTGAGATCTTTATAAGTATGGTGTGTAAGTTCACCACACCATTCCTTATTACTTCACAACTTCACCCATCCCTCACATCTCTCCTCTTTCCTTCTCGGCTCACCATAACCGCCACCACCACCACCTTAACTCAACCATCTTCATCCATTTTCAAGCTTGTTCAAGCACTAGAAGGTGATACATGAAGTTTGGAGCTTGAAGGTCTTGGATAATCCCTCTCATTTGCTTTCATTCACCACTTTTCATCAACATTTTTCATCATCTTCTCACTAGTGTTCTTCCCTAGCCTTTGTGCTAGTTGTAAGTTCTTGTTTAACTCTTGTTCATCTTATTTTTATGGTTAAAAGTTGTAGCATGTTAAGTATATCAAGAACACTAAAGAACAAGAACTAAAAACATGAACATAAAGCTTTACATAAAGTTTACATGAGGATGAAATGTTGTTAGTAGGATGTTGTTATGAATATGTTGTTAATTTCTCGTTGATTCTTGGTTATGTGGCGTTAATCACCATGTGGAGCTTGTTAAATTGTGACACCCCAGGAAAACCAGTAAATGATACAACTTACCTAGCTTCCTCAGTAACCGCATGCTAAATTTCGGGACGAAATTTCTTTCAAGTTGGGGATAATGTGACAACTCGAGTTTCCGAGATTCCACTCTCGCATTTATTGCACGTTCACTGTTTGTTTAGTTGTTTACTTGCACAATTGGTTTGCTTTAACTGTATATGTTTTGGTTCGATAAAGTGTATTGTAATTGTGCATGGTTATGTGTTACTTATGAAAGATTTGACAAATGCATGAACTTGGTGGTGAAACTGTAAATTACATTGTGATGGGTGTGCCTTATGTAAAAGATGATACTTAGGGGTGAGTAGAGTAGTTAGTGAAATTTCAATCACTCTTAACCCTAACCTCCTTCACTAATCACAACACAAAAATCAATATACGTACTTTCACATTCTCCAATCCTCTCTACAATCATCTTCTTCATCATTGGCACAAGCTCTCAATCATCAATCTTGATTCCTCTCTTTATCTTGAATCAATCCAAGGTAATTGTTTAATGATTGTTTGTTGTTAATCGTTGATTTATTGATTCATGCTAAAACCCTAGTTCTTCGTATGATGGTTCTGTGTAATGACAAATTTTGATTATTGTGAAATGTTTATGACTAGAAGTGTAATCAAATGATTGACAATGAGATGCCTGTTATGATAGAATGTTTGATTGTTGATTTGATTACTGCAATACAAATGTATGAAATTAGGGTTTCATGATCGTATAAACGTAACTGTTACATTGAGTTTATGTTCGCATGATTGATGCCCGATCTTTGATTTCACATATAGTCCGAATTCTTATTGTGTATGTGTAGTCAGAGTTTTGGTTATTATGCATGATGGTCCGACTTTTACATAAGATACAAGGGTCCGAATTTTATAAAGGACACAAGAGGTCCAAATTTTTGGGGTAACACATGATGTCCGAAGTTCGTTACTAGAAAACATAAAGTCCGACTTTTGTAACACATGAGATGGGTCCGACTTTTGTTTAATAAAGAGGTCCGACTTTTGGTTAATAAACATGTCCGACTTTTGTTTAATAAAAAGGTCCGAACTTTTATCATTAACATGTAAAGTCCGAGTTTTTTTAAATGAATGCAAAAGAGTCCGAATTTTTATGGTGGAGTGGGATCCGACTTTTGTATGATAAGGGAGTCCGAAGTTTATGTATGGATACTAGGGGAGTCCGAATTTTATAAGGAGAGGGGAATGGGTCCGAGTTTGTAATGGGGATTCTAGTCCGCCTTTTAGGCATGGTAACTAGTCCGACTTTATGCTCTATAACCTTGTCCGACTTTTGCTTGCTATATATTATCCGAACTTTCATGCCTTGATGCCTTGTCTGAGTTTTATGCTTTGATGGTGGTCCGAATTACATATGTTATATATAATCAGAACCTTACAAAGTAATGTATGAACCGAGTTACTTGTAAACACCAGTGTTAGAGCCTACTGTATGTTTCTGTATGTTTCTGTACATTACAACCTGCTACTTGCTACTGTATGCTACTGTATATGACTGTATGACACTGTGTGTATGAACAATCTATGTCACGCTATTCTGTACACGATTACCACACGGAATCACCGTTGTTTGGACATTAAGGAGTTGTAAACCCTAACTGAATATAAACACTTACATCGAGTTATGTGCAATGTACCCTAGGTCGTGTGTAAAGGACCTAACTATTAATTAACACTAGAAGCAATAACATACCGAGCAAACCAAGGTGAGTTCACACTCTTACCAAGGCATGGGATTCCCGGGTTTTGGGAATGGAATTGAAGGAATAGATTTGTACTTACACTGTTACTAGACTATCTACCATCGTCCTCGGATGCGCAGGATGCATACGTAAAACCTACGTATACTTGTACACATCATTGTCCTCAGGTTGCGAAGGACACTTACGTAAAACCTACGTAATCTTATACTCACTACTGCCTCGGTTGTGTCAGGCACTTACGTAAAACCTACGTAAACCCCCGCGTACCCCTGTCCTCGGTTGTGAAGGACACTTACGTAAAACCTACGTAAACCTTATACGTACTACTGTTCTCAGGTTAAGAAGAACACTCATGGTTACAAATAGTCTAGTGTATATGCAAACATGGGAAGCCCCCACCAATAGAACATACTATCGGCCCAGTAGAGCCACACGTTACAAACGAACTTACTATTGCGAACTTACTTTCTGTGAACTCGCTCAACTAGTTGTTGACTCTCTGTTACATGCCTTGCAGGTCGTTAGGTATACATGGAGCTTGCATGGGGAGGCGCGGTCGTTGTGGACAAGGATCGTGAATGCTTTGATTGAACATTATGACATTACATACTTTATTTATGTTGGGCTTTTACTCATACGCTTCCGCTAAACTTTGTTATTACACTTATGTTTTGGAACACCTTTCATATGGATGGGTTTGGTTTAATTACATTTACTATTACTATTTACATTGTTCTATATGATTGGTGGCTTGATCCTGGTCAGTCACGCTCCCAAGCGGTGATACTCCGCGTGTGGATTTTGAGGGTGTGACAGATTGGTATCAGAGCCATTGGTTATAGAGAACTCGGTTTTAATAAGGGAAAACGTTTTTATTAAGACCAGACTATAACCAGTACAGTGCTCAACGATCCACAACGACGCCTCGCTCCACGTGCAAGACTCAACATCCTAGGTAATAAGGTTTATGTTTATTGCCTACATGCTAGAATTACATAGAACTTTGCTCATGGTATGCTTAGATTACATTGCTCACTATCTGTTATTGCTTGAGAACACTTGTATGCTTACACTCTTCTGTCATCGCACTATTCGCGAACCTTTCTCACTTATGTTGCCTTTGATGTGAAGATCAATGGCCGGACGTATTAACTTGACACAAGCCCAGTTGACGACTCTTATCAACGAACAAGTTGCTGCAGCACTTGCAGCTGCAAACGCAGGAGGTATACCCTGCAGTCGTAACTCATACTAGGATCTTTAGATCCTACATTCCTAAACCAACTCTTGTGTTTAACCTTGTCCTATTCTTACACATTAGGTCAACCCGCTCAGCAACCTGTTTGCACTTTCAAGAATTTCATGGGCTGTCGTCCAAGCACGTACAGTGGCACGGAGGGAGCAGTGGGACTCCTCCATTGGTTCGAAAAGCTCGAGTCGGTGTTCGAGATGTGTGAATGCCCTGAGGCTCGCAGGGTGAAATACGCCACTGGTACTTTAGAAGGGATTGCGCTAACTTGGTGGAATGCGCAAGTCCAACTTTTGGGATTGGCAGCTGCTAACGCCACTCCCTGGAATGATTTCAAAGAGCTGATTAAGCGAGAGTATTGCTCACGAGACGACATCCACAAGTTAGAGGTGGAGTTCTTCAATTTGAAAATGACAGGGTCGGAGATCGAGGCTTATACTAAAAGGTCAAATGAGCTGGCCGTTCTGTGTCCAACTATGGTGGACCCTCCTATCAGACGCATTGAGTTGTATCTCAAGGGGTTGGCACCAGAAATTCAAAGCCACGTAACATTGGCCAACCTTGCTAACATTCAGGATATTCAGCGCCTTGCTCATCGCCTCACGGATCAGGCAGTGGAACAAGACAGGCTGCCTAAGCGCATCAGCGCTACTGCTACCGTTACCACTTCTGCTACTCCTGCTACCTCCAGTGGCAACAAGAGAAAATGGGAGGGGGATTCCAGCAAAGGTTCAGCTTCAGTTCAGTCTCAGGTGCAGCAGCGTAAGACTGACAACTATCAGAGCCCTAGTCAGCAATCTACGGGCAGTCACAGGCAGGGTGGTTATCGAGGGAACCTTCCAAGGTGTAACAACTGTAACAGACACCACAGTGGCCAGTGCAACAAGGGTCGCTGTTAGAGGTGCCTCAAGATGGGCCATGAGGCCAAGGATTGTAGGAGCCCGCGGCCTGCGAATCAGAATCAACAGCAGCACCAACCACCGCAGAATCAGCAACAGGGCAACAAAGGATGTTTATATTGTGGCGCTGAAGGTCACTTCAAAAGACACTGCCCTCAGTTAAACCAAAACTAGAATCGCAACAACAACAACAACAACAACCAGGGCAATGGGAACAACAACAACGGGGGAAACAACAATGATGGGAACAACGGCGCAAGGGGTCGAGCATTTGTGCTGGGGCAGGGTGATGCCAGGAACGATCCCAACGTAGTCATGGGTAAGTTTCTCCTTGACGACTTTTATGTTACTGTATTGTTTGATTCGGGTGCGGATACAAGTTATGTGTCTCTTAAAGTTAGCTAAATGTTAAAACGTGCACCAACTCCCTTAAACACCAAACATGTCGTAGAGTTAGCTAACGGTAAAAATCTAGAGGCCACACACATAGTTCAGGGTTGTAATCTTATCCTCGCTGGTCAAGCTTTCTCCATCGACCTCATTCCTATAGTTCTGGGTAGTTTCGACATCTTCGTTGGTATGGATTGGTTATCCAAGCAGCAAGCAGAGATCCTATGTAAAGAGAAGATCATTCGTATTCCCCGTTCTGGTAAAGAACCTCTCGAAGTTCAAGGCGACAAGAGTGGTGCTGTGGTTGGCATCATCTCCTTCCTGAAGGCTCAGAAATGTTTACGAAAGGGTCACACTGCCATTTTGGCACTTGTTACTGATGCATCAACGAAAGAGAAAAGAATAGAGGATATTCCATTTATACGCGATTTTCCTCAAGTGTTTCCTGAAGATTTACCTGGTCTACTGCCTCATCGCCAGGTCGAATTCCAGATTGAACTAGCACCTGGAGCAGCACCAATAGCCCGCGCACCGTATCGATTAGCTCCAACCAAACTGGAAGAACTATCAAAGCAATTGTAAGAGCTCTTGGATAAGGGCTTTATACGTCCTAGCTCTTCACCTAGGGGAGCTCTAGTATTATTTGTGAAGAAGAAAGACGGTACATTCAGAATGTGCATAGACTACCGCGAACTGAACAAAGTCACGGTGAAGAACCGCTATCCTCTTCCTCGTATTGACGACTTATTCAACCAGTTGCAAGGGTCGAGCTACTACTCCAAGATTGATCTAAGGTCAGGTTACCATCAGCTGAGAGTCCGGGATGAGGATGTCTCCAAAACAGCTTTCAGAACTCGCTACGGCCACTACGAGTTTCTAGTCATGCCATTCGGGCTAACGAATTCACCGGCAGTCTTCATGGATCTTATGAACAGGGTGTGCAAGCCTTATTTAGAGAAGTTCGTGATTGTTTTCATCGACGACATTCTAATCTACTCCAAGAGTCAGGAGGAACACGAGCAGCATCTACGACTTATCTTGGAACTCCTTCGAAAGGAGCAACTGTACGCCAAGTTTTCAAAATGCGACTTCTGGCTTCGTGAAGTCCACTTCCTAGGCCATGTGGTAAACAAGGATGGGATTCATGTCGATCCATCCAAGGTAGATTCGATCAGGAACTGGCCTGCACCGCGTACACCAACGGAAATACGCCAATTCTTGGGTTTGGCAGGTTATTACAGACGGTTCATCAAAGACTTCTCCAAGATCGTACAGCCGCTTACCTTGTTGACACAGAAAGGTGTTACCTATCGTTGGGGTAATACACAAGAAACGGCTTTTCAATACCTAAAGGATAGGCTCTGCAGCGCACCGATTCTCTCATTGCCAGAGGGCACGGACGATTTTGTGGTTTATTGTGACGTGTCGATTCAAGGTCTTGGTTGTGTATTGATGCAAAGGGATAAAGTCATTGCTTACGCTTCACGGCAACTTAAAGTTCATTAACGAAACTACACGACGCACGATTTAGAGCTGGGAGCTGTTGTTTTCGCGCTTAAGATATGGCGACACTACCTGTACGGTACCAAGTGCACTATTTACACCGATCATAGGAGTCTCGAGCATATCTTCAAGCAGAAGGAATTGAACATGCGTCAACGACGATGGGTCGAGCTACTGAACGATTACGAATGTGCCATCAAGTACCATCCAGGCAAAGCCAATGTTGTGGCTGACGCTCTCAGTCAGAAAGATACTTTACCTAGGCGCGTGCGAGCACTACAGCTTACTATTCAGTCTAGTCTTCCTGCACAGATACGAGATGCTCAGGTAGAAGCGTTGAAACCAGAAAACGTCAGGGCTGAAGCCTTACGCGGCTCAAGGCAACGATTAGAACAAAGGGAAGACGGCGCCTACTATGTAACAGGACGCATTTGGGTTCCACATTATGGCAATTTATGCGAGCTGGTAATGGATGAAGCTCATAAGTCCCGCTACTCGGTACATCCAGGTTCGGATAAAATGTACCACGATCTTAGAACTACATACTGGTGGCCTAGCATGAAGGCCCACATAGCAACTTACATCGGCAAGTGTTTGACCTGTGCGAGAGTCAAAACGGAATACCAGAAACCATCAGGCCTGCTTCAGCAACCAAGGATACCAAAGTGGAAATGGGAAGAAATTTCCATGGATTTTGTTACTGGCCTGCCTAGATCCCAGCGTGGGAATGATACTATTTGGGTGATCGTTGATCGACTCACAAAGTCTGCCCGTTTCTTGGCTATTAAGGAAATGGATAAGTTCTCCACTCTCGCAGACATATATCTTAAAGAAGTTGTTTCGAGACACGGCGTACCAACCTCTATTATTTCGGATCGGGATGCACGATTCACTTCAGAACTATGGCAAGCAATGCACAAAGGTTTCGGCTCACGGCTAGACATGAGCACAGCTTACCACCCTCAGACAGATGGGCAGTCTGAGCGCACTATCCAGACTCTAGAAGACATGCTTCAGGCGTGTGTTATCGATTTTGGCAACAGCTGGGAAAGCATCTCCCGTTAGTGGAGTTTTCGTACAATAACAGTTACCACACCAGCATTCAAGCCGCTCCATTCGAGGCATTGTACGGACGTAAATGCCGGTCACCTCTCTATTGGGCAGAGGTGGGGGATAGTCAGATCACAGGTCCAGAAATGGTAGTTGATGCTACTGAACGAATTGCACAGATACGACAATGCATGGCGGCAGCTCGCGACCGTCAGAAAAGCTATGCTGATAAGCGCAGGAAACCGCTCGAGTTCCAAGTTGGGGATCGAGTGCTACTCAAAGTCTCACCCTGGAAGGGTGTGGTTCGTTTTGGTAAACGAGGTAAACTCAATCCGCGGTATGTTGGACCGTTCGAAATCACTGGAAGAATAGGCAAAGTAGCCTACAGACTAAACCTACCAACTGAACTCGGTGCAGTTCACAATGTTTTCCACGTGTCGAATATGAAGAAGTGTCTGTCAGATGAGACCCTCATAGTTTCTTTGAAGGAACTCACTATCGAAGAACAGTTGCACTTCGTCGAGGAACCAGTTGAAATCACGAACCGGGATGTTAAGGTCCTCAAGAACACCAGAATACCTCTTGTACGAGTTCGTTGGAACTCCCGTCGTGGCCCAGAGTATACCTGGGAACGAGAAGACCAAATGGAACTCAAGTATCCCCAGTTATTCCAGAACAATGCAACCACTACTGAGGCTGAAGCTACTACAGAATTTCGGGACGAAATTCCAAATCAACGGGGGGATGATGTGACACCCCAGGAAAACCAGTTAACGATACAACTTACCTAGCTTCCTCAGTAACCGCATGCTAAATTTCGGGATGAAATTTCTTTCAAGTTGGGGATAATGTGACAACTCGAGTTTCCGAGATTCCACTCTCACATTTATTGCACGTTCACTGTTTGTTTAGTTGTTTACTTGCACAATTGGTTTGTTTTGTAACTGTATATGTTTTGGTTCGATAAAGTGTATTGTAATTGTGCATGGTTATGTGTTACTTATGAAAGATTTGACAAATGCATGAACTTGGTGGTGAAACTGTAAATTACATTGTGATGGGTGTGCCTTATGTAAAAGATGATACTTAGGGGTGAGTAGAGTAATTAGTGAAATTTCAATCACTCTTAACCCTAACCTCCTTCACTAATCACAACGCAAAAATCAATATACGTACTTTCACATTCTCCAATCCTCTCTACAATCATCTTCTTCATCATTGGCACAAGCTCTCAATCATTACTCTTGATTCCTCTCTTTATCTCGAATCAATCCAAGGTAATTGTTTAATGATTGTTTGTTGTTAATCGTTGATTTATTGCTTCATGCTAAAACCCTAGTTCTTCGTATGATGGTTCTGTGTAATGATAAATTCTGATTATTGTGAAATGTTTATGACTAGAAGTGTAATCAAATGACTGACAATGAGATGCCTGTTATGATAGAATGTTTGATTGTTGATTTGATTACTGCAATACAAATGTATAAAATTAGGGTTTCATGATCGTATAAACGTAACTGTTACATTGAGTTTATGTTCGCATGATTGATGCCCGATCTTTGATTTCACATATAGTCTGAATTCTTATTGTGTATGTGTAGTCAGAGTTTTCGTTATTATGCATGATGGTCCGACTTTTACATAAGATACAAGGGTCCAAATTTTATAAAGGACACAAGAGGTCCAAATTTTTGGGGTAACACATGATGTCCGAAGTTCGTTACTAGAAAACATAAAGTCCGACTTTTGTAACACATGAGATAGGTCCGACTTTTGTTTAATAAAGAGGTCCGACTTTTGATTAATAAAAATGTCCGACTTTTGTTTAATAAAAAGGTCCGAACTTTTATCATTAACATGTAAAGTCCGAGTTTTTTTAAATGAATGCAAAAGAGTCCGAATTTTTATGGTGGAGTGGGATCCGACGTTTGTATGATAAGGGAGTCCGAAGTTTATGTATGGATACTAGGGGAGTCCGAATTTTATAAGGAGAGGGGAATGGGTCCGAGTTTGTTATGGGGATTCTAGTCCGACTTTTAGGCATGGTAACTAGTCCGACTTTATGCTCTATAACCTTGTCCGACTTTTGCTTGCTATATATTGTCTGAACTTTCATGCCTTGATGCCTTGTCTGAGTTTTATGCTTTGATGGTGGTCCGAATTACATATGTTATATATAATCAGAACCTTACAAAGTAATGTATGAACCGAGTTACTTGTAAACACCAGTGTTAGAGCCTACTGTATGTTTCTGTATGTTTCTGTACATTACAACCTGCTACTTGCTACTGTATGCTACTGTATATGACTGTATGACACTGTGTGTATGAACAATCTATGTCATGCTATTCTATACACGATTACCACACAGAATCACCGTTGTTTGGACATTAAGGAGTTGTACACCCTAATTGAATATAAACACTTACATCGAGTTATGTGCAATGTACCCTAGGTCGTGTGTAAAGGACCTAAATATTAATTAACACTAGAAGCAATAACATACCGAGCAAACCAAGGTGAGTTCACACTCTTACCAAGGCATGGGATTCCCGGGTTTTGGGAATGGGATTTAAGGAATAGATTTGTACTTACACTGTTACTAGACTATCTAGCATCGTCCTCGGATGCGCAGGATGCATACGTAAAACCTACGTATACTTGTACACATCATTGTCCTCAGGTTGCGAAGGACACTTACATAAAACCTACGTAATCTTATACTCACTACTGCCTCGGTTGTGTCAGGCACTTACGTAAAACCTACGTAAACCCCTGCGTACCCCTGTCCTCGGTTGTGAAGGACACTTACGTAAAACCTACGTAAACCTTGTACGTACTACTTTCTCAGGTTAAGAAGAACACTCATGGTTACAAATAGTCTAGTGTATATGCAAATATGGGAAGCCCCCACCAATAGAACATACTATCGGCCCAGTAGAGCCACACGTTACAAACGAACTTACTATTGCGAACTTAGTTTCTGTGAACTCGCTCAACTAGTTGTTGACTCTCTGTTACATGCCTTGCAGGTCGTTAGGTATACATGGAGCTTGCATGGGGAGGCGCGGTCGTTGTGGACAAGGATCGTGAATGCTTTAATTGAACATTATGACATTACATACTTTATTTATGTTGGGCTTTTACTCATACGCTTCCGCTAAACTTTGTTATTACACTTATGTTTTGGAACACCTTTCATATGGATGGGTTTGGTTTAATTACATTTACTATTACTATTTACATTGTTCTATATGATTGGTGGCTTGATCCTGGTCAGTCACGCTCCCAAGCGGTGAAACTCCGTGTGTGGATTTTGAGGGCGTGACATAAATGATGTTTAGAAATAAGATTTAATAAGATTAGAAGGTAATTAGGGGATTATATGAAATAATCACCTTCTAGTTTAAACATGAACTTAAAAGAAACTGATTTTCTTGAAATATAATTAAACAAGTAGGTTGATGATCATGTAGATCCGAGTTTTACAAAAGACTTTTCTAAATAAACCAAGTTCGAGAATCTATTTTGGAAAATCATGACTTTTACATACACTTACACCATTTTTGGAAATAAAATAAGTGTGAAGACATTTTATTTACAAAAAGAGTTCAAAAGGTTAATTTTTGTAAAAATTGTTTACAAGTTGTAAACACTAAACTCTTTTAAGGAAATGATTTTTAAAGAAATAAATACACTTTGGAAGGTAACTAAGTCCACTAAAAGCTTTACCAAGTTACTATGCGTTTTTGTGATATATCAAGTTCATGATTAATATGTAACGTATATAGTTTTTGCTCTTGGTAATGTAAAATTGTTTAAGGATTGATTGTTGATTGATTTTGAAAAAAAAAATGATATGCTTAATAGCATGGACACCTCCGTTTTTAGGGGAAACTCTGGCGAAATTTTCTTAAAATTCCAACACATAGAAAATATTTTCTAACAAGTATTACAAGTGTATTTTTAACTATGATCTTTCCACAAAAGTCAGAGTGTGACATTTGAATTGTGTGGTATGTGATAGAAGTAGTGAGAAGATAAACCGTACGTAGGATATGTGTTATGCATGCATGAAAAACCAAGGTAAGTTCACACACTTTCTAAGGCATGGGATTCCCGGTGGTTGGGAATGGGTTAAAGAATTAAAACGGAACCTACATATCCTCCTTGGGTAGGATATGTACCGCCATCCTCCATGGGTAGGATGCCAATATTAATCCTGCGTATTCTCCTTGGGTAGAATACGTACGTTCGTCCTCCTTGGGTAGGACAACAACCTTAAAACTTACTAGACAAAACTTTATCATTGAGTCCCTCATTTTATATCGACTTAATCGTCGAGGCCAATGGCGAGCGGGTCATTAGTTAATAGCGCTATTAGGTTTAACAAACCTCACACCGTGCCAGTCGAACGGGCGTGTACTAATGGACTATGGCAAACTGTCAATGATGATAGACATTAATGTAGGGCACAACTTACTTTCGTTAGTAGTCGATATGGTAACAGTCTAGTGGTTCACATGGGGAAGCCCCCACTGATTATGGATATGGTTTGGGTAATAAAGAAGGAACTGGTTAATCATATTTTCAACTATGGGGTAACCCCTACGGCAAGTAAGCCAGCAAAAGACAAACCATGTTTTCGGAAACAACTTAAAACTAAACAACCAACCGTGAACTCACTCAACTTTGTTGTTGACTCGTTGTTACATGCCTTACAGGTCGTTAGATGCTTATGGAGCTTGCACGAGGAGGAGGTCGTTTGGGATATGGACTGTTATGTTCTGTGCTTAACATTTGAACTTTATGAACTTATTGAACTTATGTTTTGGTTTTACATTTTATGCTTCCGCTGTTAACTTAAAGTTGGTTACTTTCTTTTGGTCACCAATTGTATTGTGGTTGGTTTTATTTACTTAATTACGTTGTTCAATATAATTGGTGGCTCGATCCTGGTCATGTCACGCCTCCAAGCGGTGATACTCCGCATGTGGATTTTGGGGGTGTGACAGAGTGGGACACTGAAGCACTCAAGTGATCACATGAGGACCATGAGTGGGGCTCGGCCGTACCCGTTAGATCTAACCTTCGTCCCTAATTAAGTATTAATGGCATTTCAATATTTAGTCTATGCTCACATGATCTAGTAGTTCATTTCATAGGCAATTCACACCGTTTAAGTATTCGTAACATGTATTCCACCCCCGAGAGTTATAAAACCAAAAACAGTTAAGAGAAAAGGGGGACATGAACTCACTGTTTTGCGTCTTCAGTACTCGTAACTCAAATCTCATCAGCAAACACGACTACCTACAGTGTGCTAGGGTCTATTAGACGAGCGGACCGTGCCTTGCCTTAGTATTCATGTTTTGAGTTACGTTTCTTTTATGTCTTTAACATTATCCAAAGTTATACTTGTTAAAATAATGATTATTTTAACTTTGAATTATATTTAATTTCAGAATAATTGTTAAACAAAATTTTGTAGCAATACTTCTCAAGTATTTGTCTTCGTATTTCCTTCCCAAGGGTGGGAGTATTTCATACATGTATTTTCGTATTCTTGTATTTGTAATCCCAAAATAATATATTTTCAAGTCCCACTTTAGAAAATATATATAACTTATTTTGTCCAAAAATAATGCATTTCAAGAAAATATATATTTTTCCCAAAAATCATATATCTTCTAAATATTCTAAGAAAATATATTTTTACTTCCAAAATAATATATTTTCTCTTTGTCGAAAATATGATATACTTTGTAATGATAACGAAAATCATATTTTCATTTCTTGTGTCCAAAATAATATTTACCAAAAATATATTTGTAACGGTATTTTCCGGAATATTTTGTAAGTTACGTTCTTGCGTTTGATTTCACAATATTAAGTGTGTAACTTATATATTTATTCCTTGTGATTTTTGGTATTATATTGGATTGTAGGTTTCTTGGTATTTGTTAAGTTATATTACTTTAAATTATAAAATAACATAACTATTACACCAAGTATACAAATAATCACACACAATGTGTTATTAATGTAAATATATATATTCTAAATACATATTTATCCATTTTTATTTATAAAAACCAACCTCCGATACTTGTATTTTTGTAAAAAATCTATGGCAAAGTTTATATTTGAAAACCATGGTTAAAACTCACTTGTAAATACTTGCTTAGAAAATATTTTTCTAAGTGTTTGTATTTTTAGAAAATTTTGCCATAGTTTCCCCTAAAAATGGAGGTGTCCATGCTATCAAAGCATATCATTTTCTTTTCAAAAATTATCATAAACAATCAACAATCAATCCCTAAACAACTTACACTTACCGAGTGCCAAAACTATGCTATAATCATGAACTTGAGTTTTCATAAAAACTTGTAGTAACTTGGTAGTGTGTTTAGTAGACTTAGTTACCCTTTAAAGTATGTTTATTTCTTTAAAAATCTTATTCTTGAAAGATTTGAGTGTTTACAACTTGTTAGATGATTTTTCCAAAAATCATTCTTTTGAATTTTTCTTGTAAATATTGTATTCTCATACTTGTTTCAACAATAGAAACATGATTAGTTCTTTTAAAACAATGTTCATGTAAATCTTTGTGATTTATCTTGGTTTCTTTGGAAAACTATTTGAGAAATCATCCACTCACAAGACTTGTATATTGTTTAAATCATCATTACATGAAAACATCTTTTATTATTCAAGTTCATGTAAACATAAGGCATGATGATCTTGGTCTTTCACAAGATCATCACATCAACTTACTAGATCATGTGTTTAATCACAATCTAGTAGGTTCCCTATGGTGTCTAACATCACTAACACTAGTAACCAATCAACAATAAGCAAACAATCACAAATCAACAAGTATTCATATGTTTATAAGCTTATGTTAGAGATTCATGAATATGTCTTTTAGTGTTCATCAAGTTTCTCAATGTACAACATCTTTTAACCATCAAAATGTGAAGAATCAAGAGATCATGAGGCCCTTACTACTAGCACAAGGCTAGGGAAGAACACTTGAAGTTGTAGATGACAAAAGTGTTGGATAAAAGCAAATGATGAAGGTCCTTCAAGATCCAAGAGCACCGAGCTTCCTTAAACACCTTATTACACCTTGGAATGAACTTGGAATGAACTTGGAATGAATGGATGATGGACGAAAAGTGGTGGTGGTGTGGGTGTGGTTCTCGGCCGTGAGGGGGGAGCAAGGGAAGGAGGAAGATGGTGTTGTGAAGTGTGAATGATGAATGAGATTATGGATCTTCTTATAGCCATGTGAAGCTTTTACCCTTTGTGTATTGTGTTTGCTAAGTACAAGACCATATCTTGATCAAATCCAAGTGAATCAAGCAAGAGCTAAGAAAATCAAAGGAAGATTATGGTAGTGTCACTTATATGACCGTCCACTTAGGGGTGGGGGGGGGTACTTGGGTTTCAAATGATGATTAAGTTAATCTAGTTAGATCTTAAATATATTAGTTAGGTGTTATGCATAAGAGGTGTTATATAGTGTGTTAGGGTGTTCGGGGATCATAACTAGCCCAGAAATAATAAAACAATGCTTCTAGTATAATTTTGATGTTTCGGGTAATGTCCTGTTGTTCGGTTAGGTACCGGTTCGTTAAAGTGTCAAACTATACCGTTTAGTGATCTTTATGTACCCTTTGTGACCCTTTTAATTCCCGACACTTAGGAAAGCATTCAGGACCATTTAGTCATATTTTTGCATGTAACAAACTTGTTAAAATGCTGAATTTTGCTGATTTATGCAGAATTCTGCACTTTATGTGGGTTTTAGGCACTTTGTCTATCACCTAGAAAAGCAGTTTTGTGGTCCTTACTTCCCTACACACTATACTAGTGCAGTACGTAGTCTCTGGCTCATACTGGGCCTCAAAACACTGTCTGTCTATGTACTGGACTCCCGTCAGTGTTTTTAGTTTGTCTGATAATGGTGCCAATTCTGTTCTGTGCATTATTAGAACTATATCGTGTTGCATGTAGTAATGATAAAAGTCTTGCAACATGAAATGCCATTGTATGTATATAACAGTAATCAGAAATTCATTTGTCTTGTAAACTAGATCATGCACAATTATTAAGGCACGGATTACTGTTTAATTAGTGTACGGAATGTACGGAAAAGTCACAGTTATCACAGACTCCCCCCGTTAAAAGAATTTCTTCCCGAAATTCAAGTGATGCCATCGGTCGCAGGGGAGTTGTGAATCAAATGTGGTCACTTAGGTTCAAGATTTGTCTTCAAGTTCCCATGTAACTCTGGGTCATGATATGAATTCTAACGTACTCAAGTAAATCAACTATGTCTTCTCCGTGTTTTGTGGACTCTTAGTCCGCATCCTTAGGTTCTATAGTAAATTGGAGTTTGCTGTTGATGTGAATCTTGTTTGTGGGAACAACGACTGTTCCTTGAGTCAGACTCCTCTAAAGACTAGACACGTGGAATGTGTCGCGATCTCTACTGATCTTTTCTGGAAGTTTCAGCTTGTGAGAAATGGTCCCGATCCCTACCAGGATCTCGAAAGGTCTAATATACCGGGGGGTCCAACCTTCCACGTTTTCCAAATCGCATCACGCCTTCTCAAGGCGAGGCTCCCATTAAAGCCATACTTCTTATCTTAATTTCCTACGATTTCAGCCGCTCGTCGGCGCGAGCTTTCTTTATTCCGCGGGTTGTCTTGATATGATCACATATCTGAACGATATTGCCTCTAAATTTTTCCTGAACTAACTCGGGCCAGTAGATTGTTTATCTCCGGTCTCCGTTTAACACAACGGGGATCGACTTATTATGTTCCATCTAAAGCTTCACACGAAGCGATTTAAACAGCAGTGTGATAAATACTGTTGTAGGAAATCTCTACTAAGGGCTAGTGAGTGTTCCAACTTTTCATCAAAGTTTATCACACAAGCACGTAACATGTCCATACAGTCTGCATCGTTCAGTAGCTCAGTTCATCTTCGTTAATATTCAAGTTCTTACGATCGACGGTGTGCTGCAACCCTTGCGATTAGTAAAGGTCGTGCAGCGCTTTCTTGCTGGTAATGACGTCAAGTTTGCGGCGCACAATTACTGTATCTAGATCAAGGTTTCTTCTCATAATCCTTTAATCAGCGTGACGCGTATGCAATGTCGTGGTCTCGTTGTATCGACGCGTAATCGACACTTTGTCGAGAAGCGTCCCATAACTGCAACTCTAACTCCTTAGCTCTCGATTGCAGGGTTGGCATGAATCTCATTCTTATCCACCATGTATCCTAAAGTTCTTACCTTGCGAATTCAAAATCCGCTTTTTGACATCTTAGCACATAAATGTTCTTTCTCTAAGAGTCACAAGGTAAATTGCAGATGTTGCTCACGACCTTCCTTGGTCGTTGGGCACATAAGAATGTAGTCAATAAATATAATCATGATCTATCAGGTACGGCTTACACGTTCGATTTATGAGGTCCATGAATACTGTCGATGCATGTGTTAAGCCAAACGGTGCGACAAGGAACTCGTAATGCTCGAAGCGAGTCCTAAAGGTCGTTTTAGGGACATTTTGTTGGATCGTGTATGTGACCCGAACGAGTCGTTCAGAGGAGTTTTGATCTGTTTCAGGTGCGGAAAACAAGAAACAGACTTAGAAACAGCTTGTACTTCACTTTAAACTTCTATCTGATTCATATAACAATGATTACAACCAGAATTCAAACCGGCAGCACCTCGGTATGAATTTCAGCAACTCCTCCATATGATTTCGCTTGACACCTATTTATAGCAAACAGATTCCGCTTGGAATGACTTCAAGCGGAATAAGAAACATGTTGATTTCGCTTGAAATGTCACAAGACACTTTCAAGCAGAATCATCTCTTCAAGCAAAATTAGCACTAATACAACCTTAACTCTCCTATTTTCTCGTACAACTTGCCCTGATCTAACCTATCTAGTATAGGACTCGATACAAGACGAAGACGATAGATGTATGCACTAACAGACTCCCCATCAGATGTTGACGAGTCTTTCGTGTCGAGTCTTTACATCTTCAATCTTGATCAGTCTTTGGGCTTCACTCTTTCTATCAGCATCAACAGACTCCCCCTAACAATGTATTGACATTCCTTAAGTTCATCAGCATCATCTGCTTCAGGATAGTAATCTGGCTTTCACATGTTCAAGATCGTTGCCTGGCTCAACCTTTGTCCATAGAATCGAAACCTGGCTCATGCTCATCCACAGAATCCTCAAGTATCGGAAACCTGGCTCTCTAAAACATAAGCTTCTCAGAATCGATCAGCCTGGCTCTACTAATGTTGTTCCAAGATCGTGACTTAGCTCTCATCCAGCTCAGGATTGTCACCTGGCTCAGACTTACACCTGCACAATCTCTACCTTAAAGTAAATCTCACACATTTAAACATTTCAAATTTAGGCATTCAAACTCTCTCTCAAAATTAACTATAATCTTGATGAACCACTTTTAGATTTGATCAAAACACATTTGTTTTCAAACACATACTCTCCCTCACAAAAATGTCATTATGTTTAGCATTTGGTACTTTGAAAATCAGCTTTTCAACACCAGTTGTCAAAAATCTTTTTGAATTTTTCAAAACTTTATGCTAAAACACACTGAAAATATTTTTGGATTTTTTTAGAATAATGAAATGCAATAAAGAAATATTTACAGACAATATTTTTGTGAGTTTGTGTAAGAGGATCATATCAGTTTTTGAGACAAATCACCAACACCGTTAAGCTTCATTTCATTTTAAGTTCTAAACAATTCACTTAGATTGTCAGTATATTGGTCCACTTTAAATTTTCACACAGAGTTCAATTGTTTCGAGATACGATATTAATGTCTTAAGCACATAAACTTATTCGCGTGTCCCATTACTTGAATATACTCTCGTGTCCAGATCCCAATATTCAGTCTTACAGGTGAGTATACCACAGATGATATCTGTAAAGGGTTAGATGCGAAACCGTGAGAGCTCAGGTCAGAACTTCCGTTCAGCAGAGAGATGACGGCACGACTTTAGGTGTGTCCCCTTTAGAGGATCTTTTCTTCAACAGCAATGATTATCAATTTTATTGTTTCATCATTTTTGCTGAGGGCGATGCTATGTTTCAAGTATTTGCAGAAAGTATTATACGGGGACTAGGTCAGAATTTCCATTCAACAGAAGTCCTAGAATAATACCCCAGATATTACTGAGCATAAAGACCTAGTATCTCTAAAAGAGAGACCTTTCAAACAAGATTTCGGGGGTTACCCATATATCCAAGAAATTGTTCCCCACAATATAAGCAAGTTTGAAAATTTAGGTTTATATCTCGTCACAATTTACTAAATGTGCAAAAACCTACTGGCATATCATCAGTGAGATTGTTTATCACATTTTTAACTTTCCATTTCTTTAGCATGTTGTGACAGTCCACTGATGTACTATCATTTCCTCTTTTTTTAACAAGACTCGTTTTTTTCATTTTATCATGTTTTTGTATTTTTCAAATTTTCTAATGTTTTTGGATTTTCTGAAATTTTTACTCCCCCGAAAATGTAAACACATTTAAGAAATTTGAAAACAAACTGTACAAGTAAAATGACAACTGATATCGAATTGCTTCAATTCGCCATCCACCAGGCATAAACAATCAGAACTCCCCATTTCAACAAACCATTTTCTCATTAAGATTTCAAAACACTTGAGTTTGTTTTAATCAAAATGATTTTTCCGGAAAATAAGTTTGTTTTTACCACTTGTAGGGTTGGGTTCATCATCTTGTTCATTTAATCACTTGTAGTAAATCAAGTACAAATTAATATCCCTGATTTACCATTTGCAAGTATGCACAATGAAACCTCTGTACCAGTTGTAAAATCAAACCTGTACCAATTGTAGGATAAATCAAGTACAACTTAATGTCCTTGAGTTACTACTTGTAGGAATATCACATCTACACAGATACATGTTACCAATAAAGATGTCGATTCCTGCTTCACACTTACCAATCTAGAAGCTCCGGCATAGTTTTGCATGTAACAAACTTGTTAAAATGCTGAATTTTGCTGATTTATGCAGAATTCTGCACTTTATGTGGGTTTTAGGCACTTTTCGGCACTTTGTCTATCACCTAGAAAAGCAGTTTTGTGGTCCTTACTTCCCTACACACTATACTAGTGCAGTACGTAGTCTCTGGCTCATACTGGGCCTCAAAACACTGTCTGTCTATGTACTGAACTCCCGTCAGTGTTTTTACTTTGTCTGATAATGGTGCCAATGCTGTTCTGTGCATTATTAGAACTATATCGTGTTGCATGTAGTAATGATAAAAGTCTTGCAACATGAAATGCCATTGTATGTATATAACAGTAATCAGAAATTCATTTGTCTTGTAAACTAGATCATGCACAATTATTAAGGCACAGATTACTGTTCAATTAGTGTACGGAATGTACGGAAAAGTGACAGTTGTCACATAAATGTTGTGGCTGATGCCCTAAGTAGACGGAGCTATTTGCATAGCGTTCGTAATACTCACGCCCAACACGACCTCGAAGCCTTGATTCGTGACGCTCAGCACGCCTGCTTCGTTGAAGATACCATGCGAGAAGAAATGAAAAAGTGTGGTGCTGAATCGCACTTTGTCACCAAATCAAACGGTATCTAGTATTATCTAGATCGCATCTGGATTCCTAGTCGCAATAACCTTCGAGATATATTATTGACTGAAGCGCACAAGTCTCGATATTCCATTCATCCTTGTGCCGACAAAATGTACCATGACCTTCGTCTACGGTATTGGTGGCCTGGAATGAAGAAGGATATCGCAATCTATGTTTCGAAGTGCCTGACTTGTTCGAAAGTCAAGGCCGAACAACAAAGACCCTCTGGCTTGCTCGTATAACCCAAGATCCCGATGAAGAAATGGGAGAGCATATCCATGGACTTAATAACGAAACTTCCGCGTACACCATTTAGGTAACGATAGCATCTGGGTTATCGTTGACCGTCTAACTAAATCTGCTCATTTTTTGCCGATACGAGAAGACTTTAAGGTAGAAAAATTAGCCCGGATCTACACCGACGAGATCATCTGTCGACACGGGACGCCTCGTGATATCATCTCTGACCGCGATGGTCGGTTTACCTCACGTCTTTGGGAAACGTTTCAATTTGCTCTCGGTACTACACTAAACCTAAGTACCGCTCTCCATCCCCAAACCGACGGTCAGACTGAAAGAATGATTCGTACCCTTGAAGACATGCTTCGCTCGTGTGTCATAGATTTCGGTGTTAATTGGGACACGCACATACCTTTGGTCGAATTCTCGTACAATAACAGTTATCATTAAATGGCAACATTTTAGGCACTATACGGAAGAAAATGTCGATCACCGATTGTGTGGCATGAGATCGGAGATTCGCAAATAACCGGTCCTGAGCTGCTGCAAGAAACGACTGACAAAATCCTCCAAATTCGAGACAATCTGCTGAAAGCTCGGAGTCGTTAGAAAAGTTACGCCAATAGACGCCGCAAGCCACTTAAATTTGACGTTGGCGATCACGTACTTCTAAAGGTCTCACCTTGGAAGGGGGTGATCAGATTCGGCAAGAAAGGGAAACTCGCGCCTCGATATTTTGGACCCTTTAAAATTCTTGAAAGGATTGGGAAGGTGGCCTACAGACTCGAACTACCGGAGGAACTTAGCAACGTCCACCCGACTTTCCATGTTTCGAACCTCAAAAAGTGTCTGGCGGAGCAGAATTTACACGTACCACTCGAGGATCTACAAGTGGACGAAACATTACACTTCATGGAGAAGCCTGTCGAGATCATGGATCGAGAAACCAAGAAGCTCAGACACTCACGCATTTCCATTGGGAAGGTTCGCTGGGAAGGCAAACGAGGCACAGAGTTCACCTGGGAACTCGAAAGTGACATGAAGGTGAAGTATCCACAGCTGTTTGTTACGCCTACGGCCTAATTTTGGGACGAAATTCCCTAAGTAGGGGAGGTTGTAACAACCCGCGTCTTTGAAGTAAAAGTCAAAGTCAAAGTCAAAGGAAGAAAAGATTGCTAAATGCGATCTGTCATTCCTTGCTTAATTATTGATTGCACTCTTTGACTGGTTGACCAATGTCTTTAATTTGTGTACTTTAGTTGTACTATGTGGAGTAAATGCTAATAATCGCAGTTTAATCGCTAATCTATTTATTGCTAATCGCATCGCGATCGCAACTTGAACCATAGGTTCTGTATATTGTTTTACGTGTGTGTGCTATTTATGTGTTACTTGTGCATGTTTATATTATGTTTGTGGTGATTAATCGAAAACGCAATCGCAACTCTATCGCAACGCAATCTAATCGCGAACTGGAAACGTAAGTTTAATTATGTTGTTGAAAGTTAGTTATGTTATTTGTGTGACTATTATTTAAATCTATCACATCGCTTAATCGACACTCGCTTAAATGAATCGCAACGCTCAACGCATGAAACGAAACATCGAAACCAAACTCACCCGAGCCCTTCGATCGAATGGCCATCCGATTGGATTGCCCTCCGATCCGTCACACTACACCGCTTTTCTCTCCTCTTCACCTATAAATATCACCTGTCACATCGCCGTTCAAGTGATGTGACAGCTCTCGTTCGACCAGCACCCTTCTTGGCTATTTTCTCTCGATTCCTCGCGATTCTTGTGAGTTTCTTCCTCAAATCTTGTACTTCTATGATCTACACACACTTCTTCATCATTTTCACCATCAAATCTTAACTTTTCACCATGAAATATGTCTGATTTGGGCTGTTCTAGGGTGATGTCATCATGGGTTCTCATGAACTTCAAAGTGTGACCTCATTCCACCAAGAATAACTCAGATCTAAGAGATTTCAACATGTTTACACACTGATTTCGCGTAAATCTAAACATCTTCAAACTGATTTAAGTTACCTTCAATTCTTTTACACTTTTACACTTAAAACCGATAGAATCGGAGCTCATTCAGGCATTCCACTCTTTCTCTAGTGAAGTGTCGGTCTGGGAACTGATTCCTATCGACGAGATGACCGATTTAGCGGATTGAACATGAACAAACATCAAGAACAGTTAACTGATCAAACGGGGTGATTCCCATCCGATCGGATAACTTGGACTTGGTGGGGTTATGTTGTTTAACACGTTGTCATACCGTCTCGGCTAAACCGCAAACTTTTCAAGTGTAGCAAAATATTTCAAGTTTCAAACGATCAGGTTGTTGGACGGACTACCGTCCGATCGGATTGCCATCCGATCGAACGACAATCCGATCAGATTGCCATCCGATCGAACGACAATCCCATCGGATGACTTGTGGTCTCAACACTTAAACAATTTTACAAAAATTTCAATATCCAAACAAATGGTCATCCGAACGGACGACCATCCGATCGAATGACCATCCTGCTGTGAACTTGTTCTTGAGAAATGTCTCACTTGGAACGGATCACCATCCGAGCGAACGGCCATCCGACCGGACGACCGTTCGACCGGACGACCTGAAGGGTAGAGATATTTCTCTCATTTTAAAATGCTACAACGAAAACTTCAAAGCCATCATACACAAACACATCCATCCCAAACGAATAACAATCCGAACGAATGGCCATCAGTCCGGATGACCATCCGTCCGGATTGTCATCCGATCGAATGACCATCCGTCCGGATTGTCATCCGATCGAATGACCCCTCATCACTCAGTTCACGCGACACCGTTTAACGCACTGTTCATCGCTTATGCTATCGTTCTGTAATCAAGCTAACTTTCCAGCGCTCCCTTCAATCCAATCCAAGGCTGTGTTATTCATTTAACACAATCTGTGAGTATACTCGAACCCTTTTTGCTTTAGGCACTTTTGGGTGTCACATACGTTACCTATTTCAAATCACAATCGACACACAACGCAAACACTCTTTATAAGCTAATCGTTATTGCATGTTATACGTGTTATTCAATGAATGCTTGTATGTTATGTTTACACAGTGATTGTTGCCTGACACCTTAGCAACGATAGTACTATAGTTTGGACTCAGCACCTGTCGTGGACAGGGGTTGTTAAGGGCTTTACTTCACGTGTCACAGTGGTGATATGTGTTGCGCATTCTACAATTCGCAGTCACGTCTGTGCATATTCATTGTCGATAACCTACTAGCTTCACATTACTACATGTTACATGTTGGTTATGCGTAAAACGATTTCGCTATCTATTATTCTATTAAACTTGTATCCTCACCTTTACACTATGTGTATTGACCTCTATTTTAACGTATGTGGCAGGTGTTTAGGATGCTTGTGATATGCTCGCTGTTCAAGAATCAAGTAGGAGAGTCTAGAAACAAAAACAATTAACATTTTGAGTTGTCGGAATAGAATTTTATTTCTCTTTGAGATGCTCTGTCTGTAATAATTTTTTTTGCTAAATATGTTAAGGTGTGGGACGTAACTTAAGAATAATTGGTAATATTAGTTGTTATGGATTTCTCTTGGACAATCTGTTTCGCTCAGTGCCGCGCCCCGATGATTCCGCCATCGGTTGGGGTGTGACATCCACGACGGCGGGCGGCCGTGATACGATGGGGGTTGTAGTGTTATACAGAGTTATAATAAGGTAATATGGTGTTATATATTATTCATAGTGTTTTATAGTGATTTGTAGTGTTATATCTTGTTTTTGCAGTGTTATGTACTTATTGTAGTGTTATGAACTGTTGAATGGTGTTTTGTAGTGTCTTTAATAGTGTTATATATTTATTGAATGGTGTTATATACTTATTGAATGGTGTTATATAATTATTGAATGGTGTTGTATACTTATTGATGGTGTTATATAATTATTGAATAGTGTTATATATGTGTTGAATGGTGATTTGCAGTGTTATTTATAGTGTTTTTATAGATATCTTTAAAATGGTGTTATAGACTTACTGAATGGTGTTATATACTTATTGAATGGTTTTATATAATTATTGAATGGTGTTATATATGTGCTGAATGGTGGTTGCAGTGTTATTCGTAGTATTTTTATAGAGATTTTTTTTTAATAAATCATGTTCCTATAAATAAGGTGGCGGTTATGGAAGGTTTTGAATTAATTGAATCAATGATAAAAGTACTTGTTTACTCTTTTGAATTAATTTATATTGAGGATAGATGTCATCTCCACAATATTTCCCACACTTTTAACCTTTTTTACAATAACCTTATCCGTTATGAACCACCCTTTATTGCAAGAACCGCGAGAACCAATGTGAACACAACCAAAAATACCTAAAAAACACACAATTTTTTTAATATTTTTTATAAAACAATCGCTACTTTTAATAGAAAAAAAAAATAAAAAAAATTAAAAAAATATTAATGTAAAAAATAAAAAATAAATAAAAATTTGTGTGTTTTTTTTATTTTTTTTAGATTTTTTTAGGTTTTTTGGGGGTTTAGTTTTTAGCATTTTAGTTTGGGGGGTGGGGGGTTGGGTCGGGGGGTTAGGTTTTTTTTTTTTGGGGGGGGGGGGGTGGGGGTTAGGTTTTTTTAGCTATTTTAGGTTGTGTTCACATTGCAATAAATGTGTTCACATCCTGCCCAACACGTGGCGTGGGATATGATCAGGGCGTGATGTGTTTTTTTGTCTTTTCAATCTTCTTTTATTTTCTCAATTTATGCTGCTTTATTTTTGCGTCTAAGATTATTTTGGCGTTAATTGTATTCATTAACTAATTGGCGTTGAATTAATTGTTGTTATGTCACATAGATAATTTTTTTGGCGTTATAGCGTTTCTCTAGTCAATTTTTTTGGCGTTTTGTGGGGTTGTATAATAATTCACTACGAGTCATTAATATTTTCATAAGATTACAATAAGACCAAATGTTTTTATGGCGTTTAGTCAATTTTTTGGCGTTTAATACATTGACAAGGTGCTTTGCCAGCACCCGTTCTCACAATTTTCATACTACTAGCGTTTTGGTGTTTGTAGTTTTTGGCGTTTTATATAATAATGTATTTTATTTGTAGAGAATTAGATAACAAACAACAAATAATTTGATAATAAAACACTATAAAATGAAAAAGAAAAAAAATTAAAAATGGTAATATAAATTCTCATTCAAATCTTCACTGTCATCATTATTTTATTCTTGAATTTGTTTTGGCGTTTTGAACATTTAAATATCTTAGCTAGATGCCAACTTTTCTACATAAACCCTGACTTTTTTAGACGAAACTTGTTAATGACATATTGTTTATGATATTGTATAAAATAACACATTAAACGTGTTGTCTTTTTCAATTATCACATGCGGATATATTTCACCACTCGTAAGTTCGGCGATTTGTTGAAGATAAGACCTAGGACCCCTAAGGCCTATGTGTCATCTACCTCTTCTAAAATATATATCAGCAAATGCCACATATTAAGACCTAGGACCCCTAAGGCCTATGTGTCATCTACCTCTTCTAAAATATATATCAGCAAATGCCACATATAAATATAAAAATTTGTTCAAAAAGTATATCCCGTGATTAATCTATTTTTCTTCAAATATACAACTCTCACCATTTTTTTTCTTCCTTCAACTAATCACACCCATCAATTTTTTGAATAAAAAATAATAAAGCTGTAACTATAAAATCCAACATGCAATTCTCCTTAATCTTTTATTTCACGATCGTCCAGTTACTATATAATTTTTTTTATACATGATAAAATTATCGTCAACAAACTACTAATTATTGATTTAGTGTTTGAGTTGGTAGATTATGACATTAGAAGAACCAAATGTAAAAGCGTTTAACAGGAGAGATTGAAGGTTGAACGGAAGGTGCAAAGAATGTGAATGCTCTAAGACAGGGTTAATAGAGTATACTTGTTTTTTTCTTTTAGCCTCCCACCCTGTATATATGGCCCTCTCTTTCTCTAACTCCTCTTATACTTAGCCAATTACTTTAATTTTTATATTGAACATATTTTGTGTATTGTCACATAATTTGATTGGAGTGTTGTTCTATTATATCTTTAATAATTTTTTTCTGCGGTATTTGTTATTTACTTAAAACATGTAATTTGCATTTACGGAAAATCATAAAATTTTTTATTATATTATACTTTTTTTAGAATTAGACGTCACCAACAAACAAAACACGTAGTCCCTAATCCTTCGGTGAAACAAACGTCGCTGATGTTATATATGACACTAATCCATGAGTTAAAATCGTCGTTGATCTGCTGGTGAATTTGGCACAATTTTCTGACATAGATCGTGTTGGTAATTTGTTCTTTTAAGCTTCTATCTGGTCATAATCATTCCATAAGATCTATCTATGACCCGTTAGTTAACTTTACCCGCATCCCTTTCCCTCAACCTTTACCAACAGTTCATACCTTCACGAGGTCATTAAAAGTCTTTTGATTTGTGGAGAGTGTATCAGAACGTCCAGAGCATGCCACATTTCTTTCACAACAAGGGTTTATGGCGAATTCACTAGTTGGTTGAGCTTTAAGAAGATGTTAATGTTTGACTTGTAGGGTTATGTTGTAAAAGTTGAAAATTTTGCTTAGCTCACGAAACTCAATAGTTGTAGCGCATGTTATATACTAGCAAACTATAATAACAAAAAAAGAATTATAAAGGTGGTTTATGATAAGCTACGGCTAAAAAACCGTAGCCTATGGGGCCTTATCTTCAGTGCGAGACGCTAGTGCCCAGTATGCCCCGTGTTCAATTTCTACTGACAAGTAAATGTCAGTGTCTATGTGACGTCAGCGAAGAGAAGGCAATGTCCTTGATTACGATTCGAAAGCATCATGATGTTGAATAGGGAAACCGAATAAAGATTCTAACCAAGAATTGTATCAAATTAGCCTAAATGTTTTGTTAGTGTCAAACCAGTAACATTATGATGAGGATATGTAGTGATAGTTATAATCTCCAAGACATATAAAGGATGCATCTTAGCAAGAACTCTAAAAGAAATGTTTTGTAAGATATGGGTCACAATATTAATAAAATTATATAAATAAAATACTAGAGATACTCTCTCTCTCTCTCTTCATATTTGGGAATTTTTGTATATGTACCGTGTACATATGCTAACGAAAATAACATATAATATGTTAAATCTGATTTAGGATCGATTCCTTAACCGTTGAATGTGTAGGGACACGTGAAATGTGCGGAGTCCAATCACGTGTGTGGATAGAACACGGAGATGTAATTATAAGATGATTTCTATTGAAGATATAACAATGTTTATACCGCGAAATCAAACGGGCAGAGTTCGCCTCAAGAATACCCAAAAGTTACAAATGACAAGACCCTACTCTCCTGTTTATAGGCAATGCTCATCCGGATCAACCAGGCTGGCGGATGGACTCCATCCGGACGGATGGGCCTCCATCCGGATGGATGCACTAAACTATTAAGAATTCCGGATGAACAATTGATGCATTCGTTCGGATGGACTCTGTGTCCATCCGTCCGAATGTACTATAACATGTAACAACTTTGTCTTTTTCTCTGTTCAGCACCGGTCTTGTATCATCTGATTAAGCTACGATACGTGATTGATGCAAGCGATAGACATATGCACTCACAGACTCCCCCTTGGATATTGTTGCAGTCAATCTCGTACTTTTCTATCTCTCTTTCTCTGAGTCTTCACGAAGTGTTGATATTCTCAGCACCACAGACTCTCCATTTTTACTCTAACAGCTCTAAATGCTCCCCCTTTCGTTCAACACAGGCTCCCGCTTGCTTTAATCTTCCGTGCTTTCAGCTACAAGGATCATCACCTGGCTTTAACTCTACAAGCTCCTCCAGTATAGTTACCTGGCTTTCGCAAGCTCCCCCTTGCTTTGAGCTCGTCTTCATACTCCCCCTTAGGATTATAATCTGGCTCTTTCATCTGCAAATCTCAAACCATTTATAAGATATTTGACAATTCAAGTTCAATATTCAAAAATCTAGCTCTAAACATGTAACATGGATAAGCTGGAGCATTTCAAATATGTGACTGAACAGGACATCGTTTGTTCACAAAAATCTGGATTTATCATCTAACAGTGAAAGATTTTTGGTTTTCCAGAACCGATGACCTGGCTTAGTTATATTGTTGGATCGAGAATCTTGCTCACATTTAATAATTTTAAAACTTCTCTCAAAAACAATTTTCTGGTCCTTTATCACAGATGTGTTTGACAATTTTAGAATCCAAAACTTTTATCAAATAATCATCCAAGTCTAACTTAATAACCTTGGAGATTTCACAGACTGTTTTTGATTTTTCATTTAAAACTTCAAAATGAACTTGTTTATTATTAATTTTTTTAGAAACATGTTCAGCATACTTAGATTTTAAAACTCAGCTCTCAGACATCGGTTGTCGAAAATAAAGTAGAAACAAAATCTTTTTGTATTTTATAAAGCATAAATCAGTAAAGAAATATTTATAGACAATATTTTTGTTTGAGTTTGCGTCAGAGGATCATATCAATTTATGACAAATCACTAGTACCATTGAGTTATAAACACTTTAAGTTCTAAACAATTCACTTAGATTGTCAGTATACTTATCTACTTAAATTCTTACATAAAATTCAACTAATTCTAGATACGAGATTTAGTGTTTTAAGCACTTAACTTATTCGTGTGTCCCACCTCAGAATATACTCCCGTATCAAGATTCTCTAGATTCAGTCTTACATGTGAATATGCTATAATCATATTTGTACTCTGGGTTAATACGAGACCTTGAGAGCTCAGATATGAACTACCGTTCAGTCAAAGAGATGAAGGCAAAATAGAGCAAGGAAAACAACTTAGGCATATTGCATTCTAAACACTCACCAAATGTGATCCATAATGATAAATGCTCATATACTAGGGCTTTACAGCAGGTAATGATGAACTGATACATCATACGGAAGAACTAGTAAACTCGATATAATCATGAGTTAATTCATTAAATATGGTGTAGATATTTAGGTTGCTTTAAACATGGACAACTACGGATAAGGGAAAGTGACCCTATTACCCCGCCAGCGGCTGCCGCCCCTGGGACCCCGCTACCAGGGGCGCTGCCCCCGGACCCCGCCAAGATCGTAAAACGCAATGACTAAATCAAAAACCCAGATCGGTAAAATGAAATTAAAGAATTTCTACATGGATCGAAGTGATTTCTTCAACAATTGACGAATTTTGAATGATTGAAACACTTACCAGCCCTCGAATCGAACGAATCGAGTGATTATCTTCAAAATCACCGGAAAAAAAACGAGATTTTGTATGAAATTGAACTGAGTTTTCTTCAAAAAAGCTGAAGAATACGTTGATCGGGTGTTTGAATCATTGATTGGTGATGAAAATCGCACTATAATGTAGTGATTATTAAGATAGAAAGTGAAGAAATGGTTGAAGATGGTGGGTTTTGAAAATGGTGGGTTTTAAAAATGGTGGGTTTTGAAGTTACTGGGTTTTAAAAAGGAAGTAGAAATGGTTGGATTGACTAAAATACCCTTTTTCTTTATTTTAAATGTTGCCACATGTCCTAATCTTATTGTTTCCTACACTTCCTAGCCAAAATAAACTTCCTATTTGATCTTTTCCCTTATAATATATGTCACAATTTTATGAGTTCAAAGTTATTTTCCCCATTTTACTTATTTTATTTTTTCGTATTTGTTTCTTAATTTAAAATTTTAAAATATAAAAAGAGTAACTTATACATAATTTCATACATATTTTAAAATATCATTTTATGATTTCTAAATCTTAATTAAGAATTATTTCATATTTCTTTTATTGAATTTGTGTAATAGAATGATTTCTAACCTAATAGTTTATGAATGGGTTGCAACACAAGAACTTCCTAGGAGGTCACCCATTCTAGTAATATACTGTCGTCCAAACACGTTTACCTGCGAAGTTCTGATGGGATCCGGTGCATTAGTGCTGGTATGATCCCAACCGCTCGCATACTGGGAAAGATGTTTGAAGCAGATACGATGTTGTACTATAAAAGATGCAACAACTTTTTGGCAATGGAATGGCGCAGGGGATTCAACCATTCACGGTACGTAACCCCGATTGGAACTAGACTCCACTGAATGCATCCCTGAAACAAAAGTATTACCTTGGCTCAATTGGATCCATTATATAAATTAACTGTTTTTTGTGGTGATTCGTCCTTAATCGCATCACAACTCGAGACGCATTGCTAATCAGAAATATTTCAAAACCCACAGCCTTGTTTCCCTTATGTAACACCCGCCAAGAAACTATCGACCACCTATTGATTACATGTGATTTTGCAAGGTATATATGGCTGCAGATTTTCACTTGGATAAAGGTCTCCATGCGGAGGTTCCCAGGGCCAGCTCCATAGGCTTGGTAACCTAGGCACGGGCCTAGGGTCAAAAAAAAAAAAAAAAAGGGGGCCTCCGAATTTTTAGAAAGTTTTTATATATAGACATATAGTTATATGTATCAAATATTGTTTGGCAAAAAAAAGGCCAAGTTTGAAAGTTCATTTCGCCTTGATTTCCAGCTATTACAACACAACCACCATCGACCTAATCATCATTATTTAGCGGCCTAAAGCCCCAAAACGTTCCCAATTCCCATAGCAACCTGCTTTCAATTTCTAGGCTATCGGCTATCACTAGGCGAAAAAGTAAGGGTAATCACCCATGGCGTCTGGATTGGAGGAGAGTTTGTCGGCGAAATTAGGGCCCCCACTTTATAATTCGCTTAGGGTCTCCAAAAATGTAGGAACGGCCCTGGAGGTTCCTACTCAGTGTTGTGGAACTTTTTGAATTCATTCGCTCGCATCAGACTTGAAAAGCCAAAAGAAAAGCGACGTATCTTATCTTACCCACAACCTGCTGGTTGATTTGGAGAACACGAAACGAGCTCATTTTCAAAGGCGTTAACTGCTCCTTTTCAAGAATCGTCAGTGAGATCAAATCATGCTCTTACCTATGGATACGTTCGAGGGCCAAAGTGCAGGAGTTGGATTGGGCGAAGTGGAGAAGTTTTGATTTTAAAACGTTCCCAATGTAATCAGTATATGGTTCCTAATGTCGTAAACACATGGAACCTTTTATCTTTCATTTACTTCGTGTACTTTGCATTTTCACGCTTGAGAAACTTGCTTAAGCTTTGATAATAAAACAGCCGTTCAAAAAAAAAAAAAAAAAACTAATTGAATGAAAAGCAAATTTGTAAATGATTATGTTTTCAATATCCTTTTCTCAAAATGCAACTTACCAATGTAAATGCATATATTTTAAGAAAGCCACACAGGATGATACAATGGTTGATGCCCACTTGTGCGTATGTTGTGGGAATAAGATTATTTTATCTACGGTATATGATCCAAACCATTACGCTACAGACGTTTATTGACTTATTATTATTAACATAAAATATACCATTGTTTATAACGTGGAAAATCCATAAGCCTTTATATATTTATGTAAGTTTAATGGCGGCTCATTGGCCACTACCAACTCTTTGCTAAAGTCAAACAGCCGTTTTATATATATCCAACACAACAATGTCCTAATTTTTCTCAAACAGTTTTGCATACATAAACCAATTACAGAAAAGAAGGGGAAAACACAAATCAAACCTCATATATATCTCTATCTCACACATATATAATATGGGAAATCTAATAGGTACTTGTTGCATGGCAAGCAAAGAGTCTTTTGTGAAAGTTATATATTGGGAAGGGAACACCAAAACCCTAACTGGGAGAAGAAGATTAGCTGGCGAGATCATGTTTGAGTTCCCAGAAAGCATGGTGTGTGATGCCGATCGCTTCTTTATCGGCCACGCGATACCAGCTTTGGCCATTGATGACCAGCTCATTCCCGGCAAAACCTATCTCGTTCTTCCACTTGATATCTTCTCTACCGAGATCCTCTCAGTTTCTTCCATATCTGCCTTTGTTGCGCTGAACCATAGGCGTACTGCAGCCGATCTCAAGGATGGTCCTTTAGAGTACATAAATGGATCAAATGGGAGTATTTTGATGAAGGTGAAACCTGAGTTTATGGCAAGACATCTTAGTTGTAGAGGTGGTCATGGTAATGATCAAGAAAATGATGTTACAAGCATTCATGCGCCTACTAGTTTGTGTAGTACGCCTGAGTTACAGAAGGAGTATAAGCAGTTGGTTAGATCTAAGGATCAAACATGGTCACCTAATCTTGATACCATTTCAGAAGCTAATAAAATTAGGTATTCTCCTTATAGAATCATAGGGTTGGAGTAGCAATAGACAAGACTGGATCATCAATGGTATCTTTCTGATGAATTCATCAATTCTTTATTCTTTTAATTGTTTATTTATCGTATTATAAGTATGTGGATATAATTTTATTTAACTTGTTTATGTAACTATATTGTATATTCTATTTGTATTCATTGATTATTTATTGTATTATAAGAGGAGGAGGGGTGGTTCACTAGTGATAGTTTCTATCACTCCCACTATCCAATCAAATCATACCATGTCAGCACTCAATATTCTATCACTAGTGATAGAAATGTAGGGGGGTGGTATCACTAGTGATGGGATTCCAGTGTACAATTATTAATGCACAATATACAAGATACACATTCATCACCAAAGTTTTTCAACGCGTTATATATATAACGAATGATACTCTATCACTCGTTATGGAAGGGCCGGCGGCGGTGTTCCACGAGTGATAGAAATGTATCACGGATTATAACGTTCCCACCTCGTGTCACCTAAGTATGTGAATATAATTTATGTAACTATATTGTATATTCTATTTTACAGATAAGAATTGTATATTCTATATTACGAATAACATACAATCTCCTAAAAATAGGTAGTTATTGAAAAGATATCAAATAAATTTCGATTAAACTCATTCTAGCGTTATTCTAAATGTCTCGTCGAATTCTACGATCAGATTTTGAGTTTTTACTTTTAAATTTTTAGCTTGTAGATTTTAAAACTTTTTTCTAAATCATTGTGTCTTTCTATATGAAATTGTTTTATTTGTGTCAATTGTGTATTTTTTTGCGATTCATTCTATGTTTTTTCCTCGGTATTGTGTTATGTTTCCCGACATCATGTTATGTTTCTTAGCATTTTGTTATATTTTTCGATCCATTCTGTCTTTTTACCTTCCTAGATATATGAGACTTTGTAAACTATACCCTATAGTAACATCTTTAATCGGATTCTTTCATGTGGCCATATTTTTAATAATATTTCATTTATTATAAAAAATTATTTTTTAATAACTTGTGTTTGTTAACTTTTAAAATTTAAAAAAACACGCTCATGTTTAATTTTTTTATCAACATTCCCATGTAAATTTTAATTGAGAACATATTGTATTCAAAACAATTTATGGTATCCAAAGCTAGGGATTAACATTTTTACAAAGTCCGGTACCAATACCAATTGACCAAAATCGGTACCACTTTGGTAATCATTTTTATGGTTTTCGATTTCGATACGTTTCAGTTATGGTATTTTTCCATATATTTGCATTATTGGTATTGTACCACTTTAAGCAGTATAGTATTTGGTTTGTACTTTTACTCATTTTTGGTTTTGGTATTCCATTAGAGTACCTATCTCTATGTTGTTTTCAAAATAAAGGATTTTTGCATTAGCAGAATATAATTATGCACTTCGGCTATCCGAAGACGACAAAACTAGACATTTAGTTTTTTTTTTTGGTTCTTTATATTTAGGGACGCAAACGAACTGAACGAACACGGACAAGACCTTGTTGGTGTTCGTTTGTTAAGAAATATATGTGTTCACAAACTGTTCATGAACACTTCTCAAACGAGATTTATGTTCGTGTTCGTTTGTTAAGGAAATGAATTTATTCGTGTTCGTTTGTGTTTGTTTGTTAATTCTAGGAAACGAACGTTGATCAACGCAAATGAGCATAAACTAATGTTCATGAGCATAAATGGAAGCAAACAAACACATACAAGCATTCATGAATCGAATATATAATACATTAACACTCATTAAATATTTATTTGTCGGAATTTGAAGTATTTAAATAAAATACAAAAACTAAAAACTTGTTCGAACACATTACCGAACGTTGATGAACATAAATGAACAAACACGAACTTTGTTAATGTTCGTTCATTTAACTAACTAAACGAACGGAATTTCTTGTTTGTGTTCATTTGTTTGATAAATCAACGAACTTCCCACCGAACGGTTCACGAACTGTTCATCGAACGTTTGGTTCGTTTGCAACCCTATTTACGTTAATGTGTAGCAAATGTTCTTTTGTTAGGTTATTGTTTTAAGAGTGTTAATATTGTTTGTATTTAAAAAGATGGTTAATGAAAACAAAGTAATATTCAAAAGAAATTATTTATTGTGTCGTACACTAGGGATAAACAATTTTTTATCGAATGCTAATAGCGTATGGGTATGGGTATCATACCGAAACGATACTGATCAAACGGATTTGGGGTATGTTTGGCATGGAGCTTTTAGGAGCTTATAGCTTTAGGGTATGGTTGGCAAAACTAGCTGGAAGCTGATGGCTGCAAGCTGATAGCTGTTAGCTGAAAGCTGATAGCTGTAGCTAGTAGCTAGAAGCTGTAAGCTGGTTAGATATTTAGGTGTTTGGCAGAGTAGCTGAAGCTTTTAATAAAATGTATAAAATGACCGAATGAGTACCGTGCTCATCCCTACTGTGAATTAACGAAACAATATAAATATGACATTCTTAAGCAATGCTATACGATTATGACTTATGAGCACAAAAGATTAAGGAATTACCTAAGATCGTTTAGTGATACAAGATCCAGGGAATACAACTCCTCAACCTGCATAACAAATTCATTTTAGAAATCTTTAATGTAGATATTTACCATTATCAGTATTTATGATATAACCAAGACACATCAATCAAGTCCCTATGTTTCTTCAAAATAATCTGAATAAACAGTAAAATTACCAATATTAAACAGAAAGAACCTAATTAATTGTGTTAGAATCTAAACTAATAGTTTCAGCTCTTTTAGAATGTGTGAATCAGATCAAACACAACTAATAGCAATGAATTGCATGCTTCAAGAACTTGAATTAAACAGGAAATAAATTTTAAGATCACAAATTAAGATCACTAAAGTGGATAAAATTTGTGTTAAAATCTTAACTCGGATCAACATAAATCACAGTGGATACAGAAAATTTAAGGTATCTTAGAATATTAATGAATTGCATGCTTCAAAAAACATGAATAAACAACAAATAAACTTCAACTGAACTCAAGAAGTACAAAGACTTATTCTCTGTTCATAAACTGTGGCGGTGACAACGTAACTATAAACAACACAAACTATGAAGGTGATACAGAGAGAGGGCCCCTCGTCATATAAATAATTAAGAACCACTAGTGTAAAAAAATCAATTGATCATATACAATTGGATTAAACGAATTACGCTATACAGATACACATAAAATTTTGACTTGTAATCAAACGAATTACCTTTGCGCTACTTGCGATCGGACCGTTCTTCTAGGGATGATGCGTTCTTCCAGTTCTGGGATCAATTGTAGGATAATAAAGTAATTTTAACCCTAAAAGTTTGTAGGGGTTTTAAACGCTAATTCCACCAGCGTTTCAAAAAGAGTTTTTCAACTAATCTAAAAGCCTTAAGCTTGTTTCAACCAAACAAGGCTTTTATTGGGCCTGGAGCTTTTTCTTAAAAGCTTGAAGCTTGAAGCCCCTAAAAGCTCCTAAAAGCTCATTGCCAAACATACCCTAAGGGTTGAGGGAGTTTGAAGCTTTTAGGTTAGAAGCTTGAAGCTTTTGGTTGAACGCTCCTACTAGTAGCGTTTAGAAGGAGCTACAAGCTTTTAGGGAAAAATTTACTATTTTAACCTCTAAAGATAATGAATCTTTTAATGCACAAACTTTTTAAATTTTTAGTTATGTCCATTTTGGTCATTTTATACATTTTATTAAAAGATCCAGCTATTCTGCCAAACACCAAATATATCTAAAAAGCTACAGCTACTAGCTACCAGCTATAGCAACCAGCTTTCACCACTAGCTAGCAACTTCCAGCCACCAACTACTTTTGCCAAACATACCCTTGGTAGTCTACCGTCTTAATCCATGTGATATCTGGGTTCTGTTTACACTCATGTTCATTGTATTAAAGGAAACTAAAAACTGGTTTAGTGGGTTCTTTAAGCTATAGGGTGTGGTCATGACCCTCATGACCATCATGATCCTCCACATAGACCCCATGTTATCCATTTTTAATCCACCATTCAAAACCACTACCCTAAAGGTGTGGTCATGACCCAAACCACTATCCCCTTTATTTTTTTAATTTATTTTTGTTTTAAAGTTATCAAATGGAAGGGTCGTGGTAATCGTGGTTTAATCCATGAGAACCACCATCAATCAAGAAGGGGGTGGTGCATCATTTAATTAATGATCCTATGTGAAAATAATATTACAATCCATGCCCCCTACACCATAGGCTTAATAATACTTTAGGATTCTATATATGACATATTTTTAATTTATATATTTAAATTAAATGTAAATATCTCATCTTTGTGTTGTATGGTATTATACAGGCTTCCCGTTGCATCGCGCATGGAAAACCTTATAGTTTTATAACTAACAAATACTAAACTTGATATTTGAACAAGATTTAGTATTTGTGGTTGTTTGTCTTTAAGTGACTTTTGTTTTTATCTTTATTGCTTCAATCTTATTGTTAAACTTTATAAATTGGTATTTGAGGGAGATTTACTATTTGTAGTTGTTTGTCTTTAAATGACTTTTGTTTTTTTATATTTATAGCTTCAATCTTATTGTTAAGCTTTAAATAATAGAGGCATTTAACGTTTAATTCAAATTTGATGTAATTGCTCTTTCGTTTGTTAATTTAAAAAAAAAAATTGAATACACAACTGTATAGAAAACTCTATTTAATATCTTCCATTTGTTAACTCTTTTAAAAACTCTATTTAATATCTTCCATTTGTTAACTCTTTTAAAAGGTTGGATACATAGTTCTATTGAAGATATATTTGAATTTAAAGTAGAGTATTTTCTGATATCATAAACTATAATGAGTGTTGCTATTGGTGATGACTCACACTGAAACCGACTGGACAACATCGCTAGGGATATCGGTATTATTGGTATTATTGAAATCAATACCAATATTCGTTTTTATGGTTTTCAATCGATGTAAAACACGTGTAGATATCCTTTTGGGTACATGACAACATTATTTTTTGTTTGCTATTCCGAGTGCTAGTATCTTACGGCTATTAGTTATATAACCAATACTAATCGAGTTTTTGCCGCATCCCGCGGGGAACCATTTGCAAGATTTGTGAATAGTAGATCCCCCCATTATTCTATGTGTGTGGATCATAAGAGCCTTTTTTACCATCTATTATCTATGTATTATTAATCTCACGTCTTCCTTTATGATTCTCTTTTTATATTATTAAGAGTAAATTATGTTTTTAACCTTGTGGTTATTTCACTTTTACTATATTAACCTAAAATAAGAATTTTTAACATATTTGCCCCTATGGTTTCTATAACTAACCATTTTGGCCCCTAAGTCTAGAGATCATGGGGGCCAAAATGGTTAGTTATAGAGACCATGAGGGCTAAAATAATTAGACTTAGGGGCCAAAATGGTTAGTTATAGATACCATAGGGGCAGATATGTTAAAAATTCTTATTTTGGGCTAATATAGTAAAAGTGATATAACCACATGGGCAAAAAACGTAATTTACTCTATTATTAATATATTACTCTTTAAATTTTAAAGACAATCAAAATTTTGTTAAACAAAACTAAAAATTCCTTTAAGTTCTAAAGTAGATTTTTTTGTAAGTTTTCCATTATAAATTTTAATCTATATGCGCATACATCCTAACGATGAAATTTATTGCTTTGTAATTAACTTTTCAGTTATCAATTTTTTTAATAAGGATAAAAAATATCATCCAAGAAAAACATGTAAACTTAGAACACATGTCACACCCCGACTAGCAGCGGAAACAAAAGGGATGCAAAAGACACCTCTAGTACAAGCACATTGTTTATAAAGATACTATATTAAATGTTAAACTATACATCGTGTTACAATGTTGTTTACATACTACGAGTATTTTACAACGGCATGTTCCCACGAACCACGTTATTCTTCTAGGAGATATGCTTCTGTGCACGTATTATCCGTAAAGAAAAACTTGAAGCAGCAAACATAGGTATCATACAATGTCCAAGTTTCCTGAAAATCATGTTTAAAATGGAACGGTCAACTAAATTTAGTTGGTGAGTTTCACCAGTTTTATTCCTATCAAGTCAGTGTATACACAAATCGAGTTTAGCACATGCGATGTAATTATACCAAGCCCACAAATGAAACCTCGACAGTTCATCCATAACCCGTAGCCCACATAAACCACATCAACAACATTCACGCCCCAAGTAGTTATGTCTAACAACACATAGCGTGTGCAAAGTATGTGGATGGAGATGTGCAATTGCAGCATAACCCATGGCATCTATGCTAATGCAGTTCTGTTTGTCAGACCAATAGTACTATTCACACATCAACAGACCCATAGTTGATCAGTTGTGTTTGTGGGGACTTTCCTTGTGTTTGTGTTATCTTAGATAAATCACATCAGATCATATTCTCATATGCAAGTATAAACGTGCGTAAACATGCTTTTCATCCCAAGTAAAACAGTTAGAAAAAGGGCAATGAAACAGTTAGATAATTTACATTAGATCACGTTCTCAAGTTTCAGGTGAATAAGTGACTTGTTTTATGAAGAAAACCCGAGGTTTAAAATGTTCTGGTTTGCCCAAATGGTAATTGTCGGTCAAAGACCGTGAAAACACGTATAATTCACCGAAATTGTCCGAAATAACCTCAGAAAGTTTGGATTCCCTCCAAATTTCCTAAAAGATGCCAACTAACCATCGGATTACCCAAAAGGTGCAACTAGGTCAGTTTGGCGACCAGGTCGACGGTTTCGATAAAATTAGCGTTTTAAGTGTCGATTTTAATACACATGCTTCTCCATGTTATTAATTCTTGAAATTATTTATGGAAGGTCCTACTAATATGAAAACCTTAGGAAAACTGATTTTATAGAAATAAAAATTTATTTAATATTTTAAATAAAATACGTTTAAAATAGCGATTAAACGTTAATTCCCGACTTTCCTATCCGACATCCGATTTTTCCAAACATTTTACCCAATGGTCAATATTTTCCCAGAAAGTCCCTGTAAAAATTTGAAGTCCACGCTCATTGTCTAGCTACTGTAACTCGCTTACCAAAATTTACTAAAAATTCAATGAAACCTGAAATATAAACCATATCTAAGGTTAACCAATAAACTCCAAATGTGTGGAAAATTCTTATATCAAATAAGGACCCTCTACAAAATTTGGGTGTTTATAGAATCCGTTTGCTATTTTTCCTGAATTAACGCCATTAAAAACCAATAAATTCACCAGAAATTAGAAATTCTCTGATTATCGAAAAATTCTCAAACTTTGTAGAGACCCTTATTTTACTGTATGTGATCACCCTATAAATTTTCATAAACTAAGAATACACACGACAAAAATTAAGATAAAAAACCCGTAACATGTTATAATTTTGACTTTCGATTGTTATACCTTCCATTTCTCGCTTGTTTGTGCACTTTCTACCCTTCCAGATCCTGTGTAAGTCTAGGTACATTACCTACAAACAATATACAACACAAACATGTGTACAACATCCCATATCATGCCTTGTAGATTATCTTTTTCGGTTAGAGTTTTAAATGCGTGTTTCTTGCCGAACCATTGTGTTTTTTATCCGTAAACCACAATTATTCACCACCAAGCATCATATATCAACTTGATATATATAATAAAAGTTTAAACAATTCTCATATCCAAAAGATTAGGATCTATGGATTAAATTGTTTTTCTTTTTGTTAATAACACTTTAGAACATACAAACTTATCAAAACTCACTTAAGAAAGCTTTGATACCATATTTTTTTTGCTCGGAAATAGGCTGAGATGATTAAGAAAAGAAATGAAAGTGCTATAGGAATGAAATTGGTTATTAAGAAAACAAAGTGGGTGGGTGTGCTTGTTTGGTTTTCAATCAGAACTAGTATGTTGCCTACCGCGCGTTGAGGTGGCGCACAGCGGGTTGAACCGTGCAGTCACACACGAAGTGTAAAACACAATACGTAAGACGCATTGCACTACACATAATTCGTAAAACACAATGCGTGAGACATAACACGCTACACATAATTCGTAAAACACAATGACTAAAAGACAATTACTTAAAGGTGTATAATATAAAGCTTTTAACCATGTGCATAAAACATTAAAACACACAAATATGCGGCATTGCGTGAATGCTTAGAGGTTAGACTTTGTAGGTGGCTAAAGAGCATGGTGCATGTAAACAAAGATATATAGAAAACATCATAATTCTTGAAAAACGCGGTATACGAATTTGAGAAAAGCAATTTAGTTGAAGAAATTATAAGGAAAGGAAAAAAGAAGAAAAAAAGCAAAAAGAAAAATAGTTAGAAGGAATAGGGATCGAGCTCATGACTGATATGTTATCCAAAATCGTATTTACCAGTACCACCATGCAGCTTTTGGTGTGAATTATTATAGTTAAATTTACTTAACAACTCACAATGTCGGTGGGGAAACCTACCGACATTTGTGCTTAAGATATATTAGATTTTTAAGAGTCCAGCACTTACAGAGTTTCGTTCAAGCCCCGCCACTAAGATTATGCAAAAGTAATGGTGATGTAGTTATTAGGTGGAACGCTCGCGAAACGAACAAACTCAGGTTTGATTCCGTTTCTTTATAACCACAATGCTTTAGATTGGATACGTTAAAACACGTGTTTTCATATTATTTACGTCTACATAACATGCCACAAACTACAAAACAACTAAGACGTCGCCGCCACAACACACAACCTATAACAACAATCTAGTTGTCCTTAAACAAAAAACATATTAACTATATTATAATAGTTTCTTAAAGTCCTAACTTTAAGTATAAAATAAATCGTATTATTAGACATTAAAGTTGTATAGTGGTTATGAAGTGTATAGTGGTTTATGACAAAACCATGTGCTCTACTACGGTGACTCACTTTTTAACACTTGTGTGTTTCAAATTTTGTCAGTCACTCACATTTGTTTAGAAACAGGCATGGGAGTCCCTCTCATATTTTCTCTATCAACCCTCTTCACACTCTCGTGGCCCTATAGGCTGATACCCGCCACCGCCTTACCCTCACCACATCACCTTTTGTACTAAAGGGTAGAGACGGTGGCATGGTGGCGGTGGTGCGGAGGAGCCGGAAACAAAGTTAATGAGGCGATTGTGGTGTGAGGATGATCGCGATTGTGATGGTGGTAGAAGAGAAAGGTTCTAGGTGAGACAAAAGGATTCATGTTTGTTTTTCACTTGACCGGTGTGTCAGCTGTACCGAAACGTATCAAATCTCCGTTAACAGATCCGTCAAGTTTTCGTCACTTATCAAATCTCCGGCCACAAATCCGTTAGGTTACCGTCTGTTATCAAATCTCCGACCACAGATCCATTAGTTTTCTGTTTCTTATCCAATCTCTGGCCACCAAATCGGTTAGGTTTTCGATTAAATTGCCGTTGCTACCAGATCTGTTAGTTTCCAATATGGAAGACGATGATGAAACTCACTCACATCAATCTGTCGGATCTGGATCTGCATCTGAAGATTCACAGCGATCTAATCCACGGATCTCCGTCACATTGGCGTCCGCCGCACCGCTACAGATGACGTTAACCTTAGTGCTACCGATTCGGTATATAGCTTAATTCATTTTGATTTCAGATCGGCCATAATTTGAGAATTGGTTTTGTTGAGAATTGTTGCGTTTGACCACGTTTTTGCTTTTTAGCCTTCATTCTTCTTACAAAGCAGATAAGGACAAAAGACGGTAGAAATGGATGGGTGGCAGTGTCGTAGTTAAGTCGCCTTTTTAGGACATGTATATATGACAAAAACGGAGAAGATGTCGGTGGCAAAAGCCACTGACTTTCTCTTTTAAGATAGTATATAATAAGAGCATATGGCGGTTAACATTATTATTATTATTATTATTATTATTATTATTATTATTATTATTATTTTTATGTTATAACTAATTCAGTTGCTTTAGTCATTTTACTCCTGTTACTAACACAATATAGCGTTTTATAAAATTATGAATATACAATTGAGACGAACTTATTTTTCTCTACGCTTTGACCTAAGTTTCGCTAAAAATGAAGTAAGGTAAAATATAATATATTTTATTATTATTATTATTAAATGGGCGCTTATACTTCTAAATATCTGTCAAGGTATCTCATGGCTTGAATCGTCATTTGACCTGTTACTTACTTGTTTGACAACACGTGAAATATAAATTTCATATTTCTAGCTTTTATAATTATTATCTTCAGTTACCACTGGTTGGAAAAATTAAAAATGTCAACACGTTTTTATAAGCATCTCAGGATATTTTATGGTTTCAAGGAATTTTCGGTTATTAACACACACCTAATTTGGTAAATAGAAACGAAACGAATCTGTTTTCTGATTATTTTTGGGTTTAAAAGATTACCGATCGTACCTTTGTGAAAAATTCAATCACTTTAAGGTTTTGCTCGAAATATCTTAAATAACTATTTGATAAGTTTTTTTAAGCTTGACAGATGATGCAATGCATGTTTGGACGATACTGTGCACGTTTAAATCGAAAGCGTTCCTTTAACCGGAAAATGTTTCATTTAACGTATATGCTACTAGTTAAGGCCACAAAGTCCCTTATGTTATTGTCTAAAGATCATGTCTACGCTAAGTCGTATACCCAAAATCGTCGTTTACGAAACGTAGGGTTTTGTTTCGTTAGTCGTCTACACACAACATTTCAGTTAAAGGTTTACCTAGGTGTTAGGATCTGAGGCTCTCATGATTGTGCTTGTTTGTACAAAATGAACATTCAGTGAATATAAAATTATGTAAAGTGCAGCGGAATTGTATACAAACTTTGTAAACACAAACATATAAGAGAGTAGTATGTTTAAACACTTGTTTCACCTTAAGTCGAATGATTACAATGAAAAGTAAAAGGTTACAATGCAAGCTTACAGACTAAACTCCCCCTCAGCCTGATACTCCAGGGTTGGTTGCACAAGATGAAAGGATTGAATTGAGGAGAAGAACTCACTCAAAACGAATCAAATATAACAGTACAGAGTACTGTTATATTTATAGGCAAACCAAACTACTGATGTACTTCAGCTGACGTCACCATGATAGTGACCTCTAACAGCCTAACAACCTATAGACACTGATCTATACAAAACTACTGATGTCTAACAACTGATTGATAGTACAATACAAAACAAGTCTAACACTGTTCACGTTCCACTGTTGTGGCCTAAGCACTGATTACTTGAACATCAGTGCTTTCTTCAAAAGGTGATCAGTCTTTGAATGAGCAGTGCTTGAATCTTCAGCAGTACTTAAGAGATAGCAGTAGATAGAGCTTAGCGTTTGCCTTTTAGCAGTCTTTAGTTGTTTCATCAGTGTTTGGTTCATCAGTTGTTCTTCTGAGCAGTGTTTAGAATGTATCAGCAGATAGGTAGCCACTGTCAAGGAGAGAGCTTAGTGTAAACATCTGCTTATTGTGAATCCACTGTTGTGACCAGGTTTTGGCTTTACATTATCTGTTCCTCTGGTAGGGTTCAATCCCAACAATCTCCCCCTGGAACAGATAATGCCAAAACCTGTCATTATTCTGGATTTTTATTCCTCATCAAGAGTTCCTTAGCTTGTTTCTTACATTCAGCTTCAAATTCCTTGGAACTCTGGTCATCCTCATCCCTACACAATGTAAGTTCAAGGAGATCCTGCAGATCTTCAACACCAAGACCAAGTGCTTCTTTCCTTGATATGTACTTCATTTCACCACTGGATCTGACCAAGGTCAATACGTGGGCCTTTTGATCAGACATCCACTTTAGTATTTTAAATCCTAGTGGGTTTCTTGGGATAGATTTATTCTTTGATGAGTTGGGGATGATGGCCTTGTAAACACTTGCAAGCTCTCAAACATTCTTTTGAAGGCTTCTTCAATAACTTTGTTTGCTGCAGCTATGTCTTCTGCAGTTTCTTGTTCAATAAGCTCTTGCCTTTCGATTTCTGACATGTCTGTTGCAGTGTTTGGTGATGCAGGCTTGTTTAACACCTTCTCAAAAAGGTTCTGAAGCTTTGTTGAGCTATCTTCTTTCAGACCCATTTTCATGATGGCGTCCTTGAAGTACTCTGCTTCCTTTTCTTTGACCTCTTCCTCAGACAGCTGTTTACCTTCTTTTTGGTCTGACACAAAAATAGGATTGTATGCTGATTTGAACATTGTTCTGAGGTTTTCAATCTGCTGTTCAAGTTTCAACATATGTTCTTGTTTCTTTGAAGCACTTGAAGCAGTTATCTTTCTTTTCTTTAGCCTTTTATAGGCTTCATCAGTCTGCTGCCTGGACCATTTTGATATGGCTTCAGCAGTGTCCATTTTTGCATCCACCAGCTCCTTTTTCTTTCCTTTGTACTCAGCAGTGAGGTCAGCAATGAGCTTTTTGTATTTGCTCCAGTTTGGAGCATTTTTCTTCTTTGTAGAATCATTTTTGATTCTTTCAATCCTCTCAGCTTCATGCTTTAATGCAACTAATGGCCATTCTTCAAACTGTTGTTCTTCAGCAGGATAGAATTTCTCTTTCATGATGTAGGCTGGATACTGTTTCCTTGACTTTTTCTTTCGATCAGCCTTTTCTTTGATTAGCTTTTGTGCAAATTCTTCTATCTGCTTTGCTTTTGTGAAGTAGAACTCCAGTCTTTTAGCAATGCCTTCGTCGCTTAGACCTTCACTTTCACTCTCAACCTTAGCTTTTACTTTAGCTTGCCTTGCCTTGATCTTGAGGTAATCATCCATATCCTCTGGTGGCATGTAGCCTATGAGTGAGGAGAATCTTCTTTTTGAAGGATCTTCTTCTATATATAATTGCCTCATCTCATTTTTGAGAGCTTCAATTTCCAGTGGATATTTTGCAGCATTAGGATCATGTATTTACTCATTTGCAGGGATTGGCTTTCTTTTTCTACTGAGGAGCTTTTGTTGTGATATAGGAAAGGTGATAGCAGTGGTGGATGATTGACTAACAGCTGCTGAAACAACTGGTGTCTCAACTGCTGTTGTCATTACAACTACTGATGTATCAGCAGATGTCTTCTGCTTTTGAGCAGGGGTTATGATGGCAGTTGTTTGAGTGGTGATCAGTGGTAGACTAACAGTTGTTGAAATAACTGGTGTTTCAACCACTGTTGCCATTACAACAGATGTTGTAACATCTGTTGTCTTCTACTTTTTGGCAGGGAGTGATAATGGTTTGGCTGTTTGTGATGGTAAGGGTGGTGGAACAGTGGTTGTGATGGTATGTGATAGAGTGGTGTGTGTTGGAGGTGTGTGTGTTGATGATATGGTAGTTGTTTGGCTACTGACAACAGTTTTTGTAACTACTGATGTATCAGCTGTTTGAATTGAAGTTTTGGATTGTGTGGTTTGAGATGATGACTGTTTTTCTTCTTCTGGTTCAATATACAGCCCATCTTCTATTCCTTTCTTTCTCAACTTGATTTTCTCCCCCTTTTTGGCATTATCTGCAAGGGGTGTATCCATGAAGAGGATGGAAGATGGAACTTTTTCACTATGAGCAGTCTTTTGTATGCTGGCCTTTATAGCCTTGATATCTGCTTGAGTGTCTTTAAACCTAGATTCCACAATGTTGGTCAGCATTTGTACTTGAATAGCATGCTTTTGATCAGCCATATGTTGCTGTTTTTCAAGCATGGGTTGAAAAATATTCCAAAGCTCATTTGCAGCAAATGCATGTTGTGCAGGTGCTTGAGCAGGAACAGCAGTAGCTTGTGCTTTCTGAGCTTTTAAAATCTCTTGCACCATATCTTTAATCTCAGCAACTGAATCTTCAAGTTTTTCAACTCTTTTCGTCAATTCCTGATATTTTGAATCATCACCTACATTAGTAGGATCATCTGAATCCCCACCAGTGGTGGTTGTACCAATGTGTGACTTAGGAACTGAGTCCCAAAAGTCATCCATTGATGCCCCTTGTTCTTGGTACTAGGGACTTCTTTCTTCAGCACTCGATAGACCTTTGATGGTACCGGTGGTTAAAATCAACTCACTGGTGGTTACCGATGTTGCCATGGAAGAAATTGCCTTCAAGGGAGTCTTATTGATGAAACAACTATCCAACTGAAGATCTGTTGATCCATCAGTTGTAGTTGCTGCTCCACTTGAACTACCACCGAGAGTTACTTGTAACTCAGGGGGTGTAACCTCCTCAGTTGTTGCTGGGATAGCAGAAGTATAAGCATCAGACCCAGTCACTTGTGGTGGTATACTCTCAGTAATGGGTGATAGAGAGGAACTGGTTTGTGTCTGTGCAATATCAACTGCATGCAACAGGGGTATTATTGATTGTGGCATTATGATTGGTGAGGGTATGGGTGTTGAAAGAGACATGTCCTTGGGATCAGGACTGTGGAAGATAGATCCGAGTGGATCCAGAGCTTCATAATTTGGTGTCCCTGTGGTTACAACCTGATCCTTTTGTGAGGATGCAGGAGGAGTTTGAGGCTGGGGTTGAGATCTTTCTTCCACCTGCTGTGAGGAAGTAGCAGCAGTGGTTATTGGTGACTTTCGTGCTGTCACTGGCATTGTCTTTGGGATCTCATCTTCCAGAGATGCCTTTGTTTTGGGTTTGGTGGGTTTTCTGGATGTTTTTCTTTTGGTCTTTTTGGTAATGTCAGGTGTGGGTTTCAGAGCAGTGGTTGTGCTGCTCTGATCACCTGAGCAGTGGGCTCAGCAGAAGTTGCCTGAGGATCAGTGGCAGTTTCTAAAATCTGCTCAGGCTCTTTAGCTTTTAATTTTATTGGTGCCATTATTCTTGAAAATGTTTCAATTGTTAAACCTTTTATTTGAAAATGAACACCTTGTTTGGGCAAAATTTCATCCTCTTTTTCAAATTTTTGTTTAAAGTAATAGCTCAGAAATCTTGGAAAAAGAAGAAATGATTTGCTGTCAACATTCTTTACCATGTCATTGAAGATCTCCTGGGAATAGTTGTAATCTTTATTGTTTAGAATAGCATATCCCAGGCATTGAATCTTCAATGGTATTTCATTAAACGCTGTTGTTTTATTAGAAACACAACTTAAAAGTGTGTGGAATAAAAATCTGGGTGCAGATGGAAAATAACCTTTTTGTAAGGTATCTACCTTTGATTGTTCTGCATACCCTCTTTTCAGAAAATCAGCTTTTAACTCGGTTTTAACAAAAGAAGTTTTACCTTTCAGATCATCGAGTTTGAAGACCTCTGAGATTGATTGTGGGGTGATTTGAAATGCTTTACCCTGTATCGAGGAGTTAATGGCTACTACTTTCTTGTCTTGTTTTTCAAGATTTGCATTTTTCCAAAACTCTCTCTGGGTTTGCAAGTAAATGGGAGCATCTGCTGTCAACAAAGTTTTATACTTTGATGCAGATAGTGTATCAATGATGGAGTCGAAGGTGTGGTTATCGGTAGGTTTTGTGAGGAGACCCACGTAGTTATGAGGTGATTTGTATGGGATTTCAATAGTTTCTTCGGTCGTTTGAGCGACCTCTTTTGAAGATGATGGTGATTTTTGTTTAGATTTTGATTTTGATTTTGACTTCGTCATTTTGATGAAGAAGAATCAGAGAATGTTTTGAGAAGAAGGGTTGGAAACTGCTATGAGAAGAGAACTTTGGAATTCAATTCGACAGTGTAAAACCCTGTTTGGGGGTTTAGGGCAGGGTTTTATTTAGGGAAAAAAAATGATCGCTGATGTGACAGCGGTTATTTTGATCTGAAGGCTAAAAACTGACCACGTGTCAAACATTGATGAAATGGATGAAGAGTGGAGAACAGTAGTTTTAAGAGCCACTGATGAATCAAGCTTCAGTGGTTACAACGGTAAAAATGTGAAAACAGTGGAAGATTTCTACTATCAGTGGATAGTATATCAGTGGATAAGACACTGATTTTGAGCATCAGTGCTTGTCTTAGCAAAATGAGAAATCAGTGGTTGACTTTCAGCAGTGGATAGTTTTTAGAGATCAGATGTTTGAACAAGATAGTGATTAGAGTAAATGATACAGATTTGAAGAACAAATATTTCAGCAACTGTTTTGAGAATTTTCATTCAAGGTTTTGCCACATGTCAATTTTGAAGAACAGTGGTTGAGTACCCCAGATGATGAAAACTTTTTACTAAGGCATCTCATTATCGTTTAATATTCAAATTAAAACATAAATGCCTCAGTAGTTTAAGCACTGTTTAGCAATCAACCTTTGATGTTTAAAACAACCCTAAAAATGGCATGACCTTGACATTTGTACTTTTTCCTCTTGACCCATTTATGAGGACAATAATACCAACAAAAATAAGGTATTATATCCTGACAGGTAACAGAAACAATTGCCAACAAAAACAAGCAAAAGTTCAAAATACATTATTCTTTTTAAAAAAAATAGAACAATATATCCTAGTTATTTGAGAAAATCCTTTGAAGGGAAAAAAAATGATTAAGGAATTTTCTGAAAACAGCATCAAGGAGGATCTGGTAAATTTTTCAATAAGATACGTAATCATATCATTCTTAAGTTTAACAAAATGGTCAGTTGATTGCAAACATGAGGACACATGGATGAAAAATTTGTCTAGTCCTCTTTGGAGTTCATTCACCGGAATCAAAAACCTTTTCCTGAGCAAATGGATGCACATAGTTGCTTAATGATCATTATTACTCTAAACTATGACTCATAAGTGTTTTAAGTTTATACTCTTTTCTTTTGATTTGAAAAGTTTTGATATAAACACACTTCTGAGTTTTTGTGAATTTTCTTCTTCCCTTTTTACCCTTCCCAATCATAAGTATTGAAATACTTACTGAGGGGTATTTATTTAAAGGAATACTTGTTCCAGAATCATTTTGCAGTAATGTTTTGAGAGATTTGGTCATTTCTGCACATGCTTATGCCAACCTTCTCATTACCTATGATCTGGACATTTTTGACTCCTGGTTTTCTTAATGTATTTTAACATAGTTGATTTTGTCCTTTTTAGGAACTCAACCTGTTTTCAATACATAAGATCTGAATGACTAAAGTTTTAATTTCCCTCTTTTAAGTTATCAAAAACACTAATGTTTTTAAGAACATAGGTTTTTGTTAATCTGTGGTTCAAATCAATTTGAAAATATTGAACGATCCCATAATTTATCAGATATTTTACAGATCTGAAAACTATGAGTGACTTGTGCATGATATCACTTGTTGCGTGAAATTTGTGTGTCATATGACATCTTGGTTGTTTTACAGAGTTCCTAAATAACCATTTTGATCATGATTCACTTGTTACTCTGTTTTTCAACTGAATACAACCAACCTCAGTATCAATGAATTGTGAGCTGAACTGTTATGTCAAATTGATTGTTAGATCGAATTTGACTGTCCAAGCTCTGATACCAATTGTTAGGATCTGAGGCTCTCATGATTGTGCTTGTTTGTACAAAATGAACATTCAGTGAATATAAAATTATGTAAAGTGCAACGGAATTGTATACAAACTTTGTAAACACAAACATATAAGAGAGTAGTATGTTTAAACACTTGTTTCACCTTAAGTCGAATGATTACAATGAAAAGTAAAAGGTTACAATGCAAGCTTACAGACTAAACTCCCCCTCAGCCTGATACTCCAGGGTTGGTTGCACAAGATGAAAGGATTGAATTGAGGAGAAGAACTCACTCAAAACGAATCAAATATAACAGTACAGAGTACTGTTATATTTATAGGCAAACCAAACTACTGATGTACTTCAGCTGACGTCACCATGATAGTGACCTCTAACAGCCTAACAACCTATAGACACTGATCTATACAAAACTACTGATGTCTAACAACTGATTGATAGTACAATACAAAACAAGTCTAACACTGTTCACGTTCCACTGTTGTGGCCTAAGCACTGATTACTTGAACATCAGTGCTTTCTTCAAAAGGTGATCAGTCTTTGAATGAGCAGTGCTTGAATCTTCAGCAGTACTTAAGAGACAATAGTAGATAGAGCTCAGTGTTTGCCTTTTAGCAGTCTTTAGTTGTTTCATCAGTGTTTGGTTCATCAGTTGTTCTTCTGAGCAGTGTTTAGAATGTATCAGCAGATAGGTAGCCACTGTCAAGGGGAGAGCTTAGTGTAAACATCTGCTTATTGTGAATCCACTGTTGTGACCAGGTTTTGGCTTTACATTATCTGTTCCTCTGGTAGGGTTCAATCCCAACACTAGGTTATCACAAATGCCACAATCTCCCCTGGTTAAAAGAATTTCTTCCTCAAAATTAAAATTAGATCGTCTGCTTTGTTAAACCAGAAGAGTCCAGTACCCATACTTGGGTTAAGCACAAAGCGAATATGTAATTCGCGTCCGTGTTACGTTTAATAGATATTGTGATTTTACTTCTCGTTATGTTGTAGTCCTGTGATAAGTTTGTCTACCATTTCTATGATTCTATCATAAGTGGAGTTTGTTATTTAGATGCACTTATTCTAGTGGGACGATTGCATCATCAATAAGGCACTTTTTTCAGGTTTAAAACGTGGAACACATCATGAATACTGCCCAGTTCTTCCGGCAATCGTAACTTGTATGCAACCGGGCCTATCTTAGCAATAACTTCATAAGAACCGATATACCGTGGAGTTAACTTGTCCACTTTGCCAAATCTAATAACTCCTTTCTAGGGTGACACTTTCCAAAAGTAGTTTATTTTCTACTGCAAACTTTAAAGGTCTTCTACGATGATCAGAGCAACCCTTTTGCGGGTCCCGAGCTGCCTTTAGTTTTACTTTGTAGATTTTTTTGGTGGTTTCTTGAATAAGTTCAATTCCGGTACTTTGTTTATTACCAACTTCTACACATGATAATGGGGATCTATACTTTTGTCCATATAGTACCTCGAATGGTGCAACCTAAATGCTACTATGATAACTGTTATTGTACAACAATTCAATTAGTGGAAAATGTTGATCTCGGCTTCCTCTAAGATCCAACACACAGGCTCGGAGTACTTTTTCAAAAGTTATCGTTCGTTTTGATTTCCCGTCGGTTTAAGGGGCGGTATGTTGTACTTAAGTCGGTTTGGGTTCCCATTGCTTCCTACAATTCTTGGAAGAAATGTGACGTGAAATGACTATTCTAACCTGAGGTGATCATGATAAGTATACCATATCGAGCCATGATTTCTTCAGTGTAGTTTAGTAAGTTTCTCCATCTTGTAATTGGTGTGAATAGATATGAAGTGTGCAAATTTGGTTAGCCTTTCTATGACTACCCAAATTGCATTATGGTCACGAGGTGTCTTAGGAAGATAGGTTACAAAATCCATTGGGATTTATTCCCACTTCCATTGGGGAATTTTGGGCTGTTGTAACATTCCTGATGGTTTTTGGTATTCAATCCTGACTCGATCACAAGTCAAGCACTTACTAACGTACGTAGCTACATCCTTCTTCATGCCTGGCCACTAGTAAAAATCTTTAAGGTCGTGTAACATCTTATATGTACCTGGGTGAATAGAATACTTAGATTTATGTGCCCTATCCATAATCAGTTCTCATAGGTTTTAAAGAGTCGAGATCCACATCTGATCCTTAAAGTAATATACTTAGTCGGTTTTGGTTTCAAAATTGCTTTCATTCCCGTGTAAGCCGTTTACCAACTTGGTTTCACTAAGTGCTTTATCTTGGGTAACATGGATCTAGTCCTTAAGACTTTTATGTACAATCATTCTTAGTGCTCGTACACGAAGTGGTTTAACTCGTTCCTTTTGGCTCAGTGCATCAGTTACCATATTAGCCTTACCTGAGTGGTACCGAATCTCACAATCATAATCATTTAACAACTCCACCCATCTCTGTTGCCTCATATTAACATTTTTGATCAAAGATGTGCTGCAAAATCTTATGGTCTGCGAAGGTCATGTACCTTGTCCCGTATAAGTAATACCTTCAGATCTTAAGTACAATGGTTACCGTTCCCTGCTCTAATTCATAGGTGGTATGATTCTGTTCATGTATTTTAAACCATCAAGAGGCACATGCAATAATTTTTTTCTTTTCTTCGGTATACACCCTAAGCCTTTACAGGATGCGTTACAATAAACCACAACTCATTGGGTTCAACAGGAAGATTGAGAACTCGTGCGTGGCATAGCTTCTGTGTTCACAGTTGAAAAGCCTTCTCATGTTCTTCTCTCCACTCAAACTTTCTATCCTTCTGAGTTAGGAGAGTTAAGATTTGTGTAATGCAAAAGTGGTTCTAAGCAAAATGTCGATAATAACCAACCAAGCCCAAATACTGATGGGTTTCGGTGGCCATCTCAGGCGTATTCCAACTCTTAATGGCTTCCACTTTGCTGGGATTTACATGAATTCCTCGTTGATCTACAACGTGCCCTAAAAATTGCATCTCCTGCAACCAGAACTCACACTTGGATAGTTTTGCGTATTACTTCTCCTGCCTCATCAATTCAAGAAACGTTCTTAATTCTTGCTCATGCTTTTTTTTGCTTTTCGAAGATATCAGGATGTCATCAATGAAAACTACAACGAACTTGTCAAGATAGGGTTTACAGACTCGGTTCATGAGATCCATAAACACTGCAAGTGTATTGGTCAACCCAAAGGGCATAACTAGGAACTCATAATGTCCATACCGAGTTCGAAAAGCTGTTTTTGGGATCTCTTCCTCTTGGATTTTTACTTGATGATAATCTGATCTAAGATCTATCTTGGAAAAGTAACTTGCTCCTTCAAGCTGATCAAACAGATCGTCTATTCCGGAGAGTGGATATCGAACACTTTTTCCCTCTTTTTAACAAACAACATCGGTGCTCCCCACTGGGAATAACTTAGTTGTATGAAACCCTTGTCTAGCAACTCTTGAAGTTGGCTAGACACTTCTAGCAGTTTGGAGGGCACTAACCGATAAGGTGATTTGGCGATAGGTTGTATGAAACCCTTGTCAAGCAACTCTTGCAGTTAGCTAGACACTTGTAGTTCATCCAGGAATATATCGGGATATGCACATACTATAGGAATGTCTTCGATATGCTACTCTTCTGGGTCCCTGGTAGCCACGTTCACCACGTACGCCATACATCCTCTGCGAAGGTACTTTTGCATCTTTATATGAGATACAAGCGGTAACACTTGACCGGGCTTTTCATCTTTAACCACGATTACTTCTTCACTTAACACTAAGACTTTAACAACTTTCTCCAAGTACACAATCTCGGCCTTGTACTCTGATATCCGATCCATTCCCACTACCACATCTTCCAAGTTCTTACAATAAGAGATTATTATCGAAATGTTGAGTATTAAAAATTAAGGTACAATTAAAGATCATTTCGTTAGTGATTATCAGTTTATCATTCAGCAAGTTCTATAGAACATGGGTTTGTTAATTCACCAAAGAACACATCGGGGAGAGATTTGAAATTGGTAGATATAAAGCTCTTGTTAGTACCAGTATTAAACAGTATGGAAGCGTACTGATTAGTGTTGGCTCATGCAATCCTTCCTTGAAGAACAGATGAAACAAAGCCAAAACTGGTTCTCAATAGATGATCACCATTAACAGTGCTTGAAGATTAATTCCCTCCAATGGTAGTGGTACTTAACAATTGATGAACTATAAAGACTGTTGCTTGTAAAGACTGTTAAAGCAAAGCCCTGTTGGTTGCAAAGACTGTTGAAGACCAATCAACTGCTGGTGTCAAAGTGCTGCTGAAGACAAAGTACTGCTTGAATCAAAGGCCTAATCAACCTTAGAGGAAAGCACTGCTCAGCCTCATCAGTGTTTAAGCATCATCAGTGGATTGCCTCATCAGAGTTTTGTTTAACCTTTGTATTAATGTATCAATGTTTTGTATTGCATCAGTTTTATAGGTTGTTAAGATTGTTAGATGTCATTATCTAGGTGATGTCAACAAAGATGCCACAGTGTTTAGGATCGTACTATAAATAGACAGTGCCTGTACTGTTCTATCAGCTCTTTGCACACACTCATCTTGTACGAACTAACATTGTGAGCTCAGGCTGAGGGGGAGTTAGTGTTCATGCATGCATAAGTCTAAACATTGTATTTTCAATCTTTTGACTAATGAAAGCATTGTATGACGAAAGCTAATCTTTCCTTGATTGTGTTATAAAGTTTTACATTCATTCCGCTGCAAATTATTCCTTTGTTTTATCATCTTCCATTACCATCTTATTAAAATAACAAAATCAAGTCAAACTCAGATCCTAACAATTGGTATCAGAGCATAGGTCAGTCAAATTCGATCTAACAATCAATTTGACATAAAAGATCAGCTCAATTTCATTGATACTGTGTTGTTTGTATTTGTTGAAAAAATATAATAAAGTGTAATCACGTTCAAAGTTGATTATTCAAAAACTTCTGTAAAACAACCAAGATGTCTTCACAATCACAGGACCCTCACAACACTGGCACACTCTACAAGCCACCTATGCTTGTCAGATCTGAATACAATATCTGGCAACATAGGATGGGCCATGTGTTAGCACAACAAAACAACGGTTACTGGAAGTCTGTCATCTTTGGACCTCATGTTCCAATGGTGCCAAGCATAGAAGATCCCAAGGTCCAAGTACCTAAAAGCCTTGAAAATTACTCTGAGCAGGATTTTCAAAAGATTGAGTTAGATGCTAAGGCATTTAGTATTGTGGCCACAACACTACCCAATGACATATATGCTAGTCTGTTACACTGTAATAGTGCTAAAGAGCTATGGGATGCGCTGAAAGAGCAATTTGGTGGGACAGAAGAGGTTATTGAAAACGACAGAGAGGTCTTAAACCAACAATACGAAACGTTCTATTATGTTAAGGGAGAGTCATTGACCCAACAGTTTGAAAGGTTTAGCTGTCTCATTAGTGAACTAAAACTGGTTAATGTTGAATATGCTAAATTCACTTTAAATAGTAGGTTTCTTAGATCATTGCCAAAAAAGTGGGACATTATAGCTTTTGTGACCATAAATTCTGTGGGGTTCAAAGAGTTAAGTCTGACCCAACTTCAAGGTAGGCTTCTCACATATGTAAGAGAGCTGAACCAGAAAAAGAAGTTGCAGGAATCTGGGAAAGTGGCTGATGATTACTCTTTTGGTAACACAACACTTTTGGGTCAAGAAGAGTCATCTGGTGGTAGTAAGGACCAAAGTTATGATCATTACATTGACATAACTGCAGGTGGAGCCTTCAACTCTGAGCCTTACTTACCCAATTATGCTTTCACGGCTAATGGGGAAAACCAGATCTCTGATAACTTATCTTTGGAACTCAATGACCTTCAACATTTTGATCCCACTGATCTGTAAGAGATGAACATTTTGCATCAATTGGCCTTGTTGAGTGTAAGAACCAGCAAGTTTTACAAAAGGACTGGTAGAAAGTTTCCAAGATTGCATGGGAATTTGAAGGTGGGGTTGGATAAGTCAAAAATCAAGTGCTATAAGTGTAATAGGCTTGGTCACTTTGCTAGGGAATGTAGGAGTCAAAACAGTGGTCCAATCATTACTCACCCTAGTCCAAGAACCCAAAACACTCAAAGCACTATGCACCGTTCCCAATATACCCATGTTCCTCATATGCTATCCTGTAAACACTGTTCCAGTGCAGTATGTCCAAACCACTGTTCCACAGATTCAATATGTTCAAGCCCCTGTATCTCAGGTTCAAGTGCAACCTACACCACAACAAACTGCACAAACATCTGCCCCAGTAGAGGCCAGTCAACAGAGTTTCTTTACTCAGGGCTTTGTTGATTGGAGCAGTATGCCTGATGATTTAACTGATGAAAATTTTGCTCTAATTGCTAATCCTGATGTTTCCCTTGATGAATTTTGTTTCATTTCATTAGAGTCAATACCAAAAAGGCAAGAATCTAAGGAAGTGGAGTCCAGATCTGAAGAAGTGGATGAAATTGCTGAAGCAGTGGTTACTGCTGTTGTTGGTTAAGCTTCCACTCGATCTTGAGGCTTCAAATCGGTCTGATTAGGAGAGCTTCGGAACCCGGAAATCGCCCAGAAACTTTGAGAAAAACCCAACACTTTAACTAGTAGTGAAAGCTGCTATTTATAGGGAAAATTTCGATCCGCACGGCCGTGTAGTTGGCCGCACGGTCGTGTACTGGCACCTTTCGGGTGACTTTATTTATTTGTTTGGGTCAGACAAGTGGACTAGTGGACAACTTGGTTCCGGTCATCAGATCGGCACGGTCGTGCATCTGGCCGCATGGTAGTGCGGGGTCATCAGAAGTATCAGAATGTCATCAGAATGTATGGTCCAGGTAGTGCACGGTCGTGCACTGACACGCAGGACCGTGCGTTTAGAGTAATTATTGGCACAACCACTTGAACTGGCAGTGCTTCCGAGGTCGGAGACCATGCACGGTTGTGCATGTGGACCGCACGGTCGTGCTTGATCTGGCAGTTCACCAGAATCTTACCAATTTCACCAGAAACGTCCTTAAATCGCCCCATTTTCACCAGATTTATCTTTTGCACATTGTTTAAGACATGAAAATAGAAAGTAGCTGATTGGTATATAAACATCGCAGTTTCGGTCAAAAACGCTTAAAATGGAAGTAAATTGTGGGATAAAAACATGTATAATTTAAGGTATATCAATTTAAAGTTATCGTGGGTGGCTGACATGACGTCTGTGTCGCTTGAACCGCTAGCTCTATTTTAATTTTTTAAGTCAAAAACTTTTTGTTAAAAAGCCTCTGTCAAACGGTCAAGAGAAGCATCGCCACAATAGAGCCAATGCGCTTGACAAGATCTCCTTCTTTAATAGCAGTATCACTATCAAAGACAACAATCCCTACATTCTCATTCTCAAGATTCAAGGCTCTGTGACTTTTCCTCTTTAGCCGGCTTTCAGGCATGAGGACTTGCTTTCCTCTTTTTGGATACAAGCCCACAAATTTCATCTATTATCCACCGCTATTGCAATGACGAGGCTTCAATAGCGCTCGCGGGATGGTTAGGAACGGGGGCACTATTGATGAAATTTGGCTGAGGTGGCTTGGTAAAAACACCCCATACCAAGCAGCCTTAGTGTTTAGTAGCTAACGCTTGAATCTATGGATGTGATTAAATAAATTAGTGGAATAACAAAAGACCTCAATTGGTCTAGTTAAATTAGTTAATCAATAGTGTGTTTTTTTGTTTACCATTTTGATCGAATTTTTGCACCCAGACGAGTATTTAAGCACGCTGATTTTAGGCTTTCATTCGTCTAGCTATTATATTTTGTTTTAGGATCCAAATCAAAATACTTTTTGTTTTTCTGAAAAGGGTCCCAATTTCGTCATCCACTTCAGGCCTCCAAAAAGCTTTAGACAGCTCTGGATCCAATCAGGTATAATAAGAACCGTGTTTTAGCAATAACCGGATATGAACCGGTACCAAATATAGGTATTTTTATTATAACGCATTGAAACCGATTCGGGTAGGAATGGGTCCAGGTGACCCGGAAATCGGGTACAAAACCGGGTATGCTTGTTTTTTTTAATTTTACCGTTAGGAACCGGTTCCTAACGGTAAGGAAATATAGCCATTTGGAACGGGTTATTTACCATTATAACCCTCTAACTTAGTATAAATAGATCTAAAATGTTTAGTTTTAACCATACAACTTCTCTAACTCTCAAATACTCACAAAAACACAAAACCAATCAAGTTTTTTTCATGTCTCCAACACTCCAACGATGACAAGGAATGAAAATGTTGTTTTGGTGCTTAAAACCAAAAGAAACCCAGAGGTTTGGAAGCACTAAGATATGTGTCTTATGTCGGACAACACCGAGATAGCCCGTTGCAAATATTGTGAAAAGTTCTTAAAAGTCGTGGCAAACTCGACTTTCAGAAAACAAACATACGGACAAACATTGCCCAGTGAAAAAAGCAAAAAAATAGAGGGGGAGTCGTCTAGATCCGCCGCCCAAAAGTAGTGGTAGTGTTTAACTTCCACTTTATGTGTTATTTGTTTAAGTTTATTATTAATTTTAATGTTTAAGCTTAGGATATTAGGATTTAATGTTTAGTGTTTATTGTGTAATGCTTGAATGTTTAGTGTTTTAGTGTGTACTGTTTGAATGTTTAAAGTTTTAATATTACATGTTTATTTTTTTAATGCTCAACTTAGGCTGGACGGTATGGGGACCGTCCAGCATCGTCCACCTTGAGACGCCGCCCCGTTCTCCATATCGAGACCTCCGTCGTCGTTCCTCCATCGTCGCCATCGTCGAGTTCTCGACGCCAAGGACGGTCCTCCCCCTCTCTCACACACCAATAAACCCCCAAATCCAAAATCAAACCCTTCTCCCAATTCCAAAATCATACCCTTTGAAGATGGCGGCGGCGTTATCTCGGTGGCACCGATTGACTGAGTTGATGATGGTGATGGAGTAGGGTGGTAGTGGTTGAGAAGATGGTGGTGGAGCCGACAGCAGTAGCGGCCGCCGGAGCTCCGGCTCATGACCCGTAGCAGCGGCGGCAAGCATTCAACAGAATATTTTGTGATTCTTTGGCCGATTGTTGTTATAAAAAGTTGCCCTATCATACCCCTTTGACCTTAAGTTCAAAACAAATTTCTCCCTTTTTGAATGATTTACTGAAATTGAAGAAGGAAGGATGTATGTAGATATTCATCACTGTAAGTGTGTATATAGCTCGATATATGTAGATATTCATCTGTGTAAGGATATATGTAGATATTCTTTTGTGTAAGTGTGTATATAGCTCGATATATGTAGATATCCATCTGTGTGAGTGTGTATGATAGATTGATAGGTCAGCATATGTTATCTTTGAGAGTTTATATTTTGTGATTCTTTGGCTGATTGTTGTAAAAAATATAAAAGTGGTGGGGTAGGATCATCTAGGACCATCCTCCATACCCTCTAGTTTTATGGGATGGACCATCCTTGGGAGGACTATGATGTGGCGCCTACGTGGCGGATCATCCTCCCTTGGAGGACCATCACCATACCCTCTAGCCTTATATAAAATAACATCAATATTAAACATATTTAATATTATGCATAAGATATTAATACTAAAATATTAACTAAGTACTAATACTAACTACAACTGAACATCCATTATAAGCTTCCAAATTTCAAGCTTGGTAAACGGTCGTCCATTAACTTGTTCATACTCGACCGTCGATTTATCAATAACTTACTCATAGACATTTGCATCTTCCAACTTGTCCATTTGTCGGCGGCTAATTTCGTGAAATATTCCTATTGGTTGAGTCCTGTTTATGATCTTTGCTTCAAGAGTATTACTTCTACACACCATTTGATAACCCATTTCATCGTCATACCTCTCCTTAACCCTGGGACCAAAAACCCCTACAAAAATTATTACTAAGATCCTCTCCGTGTAAGTTTTCGATCCTAACGTGTACAACAGCTAGACCCAACGTGTACTCCTCATTTTCAATCCAAGCTTGAGATATTTTTGTAAGTTGTTTGTTTTGCGGTGTTTTGGGTTCATTTCAATGTTTTCAAGTTGGGTAATCAGCGAATCCTTCCAAAACTATTAAGATTTTGGATGTCCAAGTAGCGGTTCCAACGATCAAAATAGTAGGAAAAAAAACCAATCAATGTACTATTTTTAACGCTAGAAACTGATTTGATTTTTTTTACCGTTGAAACTGGTTCTTATCCGGGTAAATCCAGATCGGGTAGGAACCCATGTTAGGAAAAAGAATGTGGAACCAAGTAGGACCAATAGGATACAAAAGGGTTGGGACCGGTTCCTCATACTACCCTACCCGGTAGGAACTGGAACCGGTTCCAGATTAAATACGCCGGGTCAGGCATGGAACTGGTTTTTTTCGCACTTCTATATATACCTTATAAGGACTTCACAGAGAGCCAATGTTCGTCCTTTGCATGATGGGCCTATTATATCCCATATTGGTCTCTTCTAAAGGCCCAAAGTTCCAATCCTTGGATCAATTCATTAAAAATTCTAATCCGCTAAAATGAGGCGTCATTTTTACTTATTCAAGGGCAATCAATAATAATAATATTTAAATCTCAAATTTCAATAATACAATTCAAGAAATAAGTTTTTAAGTTCTAAGGCTTACAAACTAATTAAAAAATACAAATAACTATCTACACGTTCATATCATTGATGCCAAAATGACATTTATATCGAGTCCCAATAATAGTTGTCTAGTTATAGTAAAACGAATTGATGCTTATAAACAAATCAAAATACATAGTTGAAGTCATTGTAAATGATATGTAGTCATACTTGAAACTTCAATTAATATAGGATATCGAATCAAATATTTTGGAAAAAAAAAATGTTTAATCTAGTCAAAGGTAGGGGTGTTCAAAAAAATCCGAATCCGAAACCGAATCCGAAATATCCGAAAACCCGTATCCGAAATATCCGAAATTTCGGATATCCGAAATTTCGGATATCCGAATTTTCGGATATCTGAAAATCGGATAATCCGAAAGTTCGGATTCGGATGTTAATTCTAAAAATTTTCGGATATTCGGATTATCCGAATCCGAAACTTAAAGAACAAAAAAAAATAGAAATATGTTAATGTATGTATTATATGCATTACGGCCCAATGGCCCATTATCCATTTTAGCTTTAGGATACTGGATGCATCAAGTCATTAAGCCTAAAATATGACAGTACGCACATATTGAAAAATTAGGGGTTCTTGTTTAGTGTTCACACCATAACAGTGGTCGCCTTCTCCCACTTTCGATCTCACCTTTGTTCCACATTCCATCTCCGGTCAATGCCTCTTTCTCCGCCGATAAAGTATAAATCTGATTGATTTCTCCGATCGAACACCGCTCTTCATCATCTGTCTTGGTTTCTCCGGTCACGCCGCTCTCCGTCATCTGTCTTGGTTTCTCCGGTCTCCGTCATCGGACGCCTCTCTCCGTCATCTGTCATCTGTCTTGGATTGTTTTAAATATGTGGTGGTGTTTTGAAACTTTGAACTTTTTAAGCTTTGATTTTATTATCAATTTGTTGAATGTTTTAGATATTATAAACTCGAAAAATTGGATACAAAACATGTTTAGTTTTCATCTAATTAGTAAACAGATTTTTTGTTTTTTTTTAAGTTCGGATATCCGTTTTGATATCCGAACCCGAATCCGAAATTTCGGATATCCGAAAATCGGATATCCGAAATTTCGGATATCCGAAAATCGGATATCCGAAATTTCGGATTCGGGTTCGGATGTCAATATTCACTATCCGAAATTTTCGGATATCCGATTTTCGGATATCCGAAAACCGGATTATCCGATGTTGAACACCCCTAGTCAAAGGTAATATATGTTGTCATTTAGCTATAGTAACTTCATAACAAGACTTCTAACTAGTTGCAATATAATAAGAATCTCTACTATGCAAGTTAAGATATTATAACGAGTTAAATTTGTTTTGCTCCCGAAGGATTGACAAAAAAAAAATATTAAACACTTGGATTTGCATGAATAAGCAAACACTTACTCGGATATTTTGCACAACTAAAGATAAGACTGTATTGGATATTAATTTTATGAATTGGTTACTTGTTTTATTTGATTCGTGTGTTGTCTTACTTTTAGTTAGTTTATCGTATAATTTTTTTAAGTGATTAGTTTGTTATTACTATCTATGAACTTAGTATACTAACTTATATTTATATGAATATTTTTCTTTCACATGTTTTATTCCATTTATGAAGCTTCTATATTTAACTGATGCATATACTTTATCCATAATTAAAACTATATTATGATACAAACATTTCATAGATTCTAGATATATTAACGAGTTAAATACGTTACATTTGTTTGTTTATACCAGCATACTATAGTAAGCAATTTAAGTGTGGGCAACCCAAGAAGAGTGTGACCCATATCCATATCGGAAATCAAAAACAAAGAAAACTTAGGTGCCAATAGTTTCAAGAACATATGATAGTGTGTGTTTTTGATAAATCAGTTGAATAAATTGAACAATTCAATCAAACAGTGATAATAACACATCAATCTAACACAACTAGATTTCACAATGATTGCTAAATGATGTCATATATTATTCGATTATGTTTAAGTACAATCAAAGGTACAAAATCTCCACCTTACTAGGTGCACTTTCTTACTAAGTTCTTCTACCTTTTAGCTCATAGCGTTACCTACTGAATCATCAGAGCTATGTTACCAAACATGTAATCATCAGCGACCTTACCAAATCACATCAACTTTGTTGACTTTAGTCTGGTGTGTGGAAGCATTTAAGAGAGTATGTGGCACAGTGGATTAAGAATACATATTTTGGTTAGGTGAGTAAGTATCCAGAGCAGATGATAACATAGGTGATTGAGAAAAGTAAGATGTTTCTTTTGTGTTTGGATAAGGGGTATTTCAGAAAGATTTTGATATGTGTTTTATACATTTGATTGTCTTGGTGATTTTGAATTGGATTTCTGCTTTCTCTGGCAAAATGCCCTAGTCTATGACATCTATAACATTCCACCCTGGATTTATCTTTCTCAAATTTACCATTTCCTTCTGAACCTGGAAATCTCCTACAAGTTTTATTGTACAATTGATTAGTTTTGAAACTCAGTAAAGAAAATTGGTCAAGAATATCAAACTCTTCTTGATCAATTAGATCCATAGATTATTGATCATTCATCACAAGAGCAAGGTTCTTGTTTCCATCAGATGGTGAGTTATTAAGTCCAGTAGTATGTCAATAAATTGATCATAACTCTGATCACTCCCATGGTTGGTTGATGATGATCCATCATGACTCATTAGTGTTGTGCTACTAAAAGAGTAATCATCAACAACTTTTCCTGATGACATCAACTTCTATTTCTGGTCAAGTTCTCTCTCAAAAGTGAGGAGTCTGCCATGAAGTTGTGACAGAGTCATTTCCTTAAATCCAATAGAATTCCTTAAGACAATTGCTATTGTATTCCATTTGTCAGGGAGAGATTCCAAAAATATGTGACTTAGAGCAGCATTTGTGTATGTTTGATCAACAAGCCTTAGCTCGCTGATTAAGAAATTAAATCGCTCAAACTATTGAGTCAGAGATTCCCATTTGACTTGTGTGAATGTCTCATATTGTTGATTCAAAATCTCCCTATTGTTCTCCTACATCAGTGCCACCAAAGTTCAAAGCATCCCACAATTCCTTGGCATTCTCATAGTGGATCAATCAAGCACAAATTTCATTGGGTAAGACCACAGCTAGTATCCCGAATGCCTTAGCATCAAGTTCCAATTTTTGGAAATCCTGCTCGGAATAATATCTGGGATTCATAGGAACATTAACATTTGGTTGTTCAGCACTTGTTGCAAAGGGAACATACGGACCATAAAACCACACACCTCCAACAACAACTGTTCTGCTGCGATAAGTGGTGGCACATCCTTCTTTGACATATTTTGAATTCATGGCGAATGAGTATTGGAGGCTTGTTTGCCGATCCGATATTTTGAGGATCATGAGTAGTTGACATTTCTCTGAATTCTAATAAGAATTTCTCAGAAAACAAAGTGTTAGAACAATTGAATGTTCCGACTAGTCTAATTCTTATCAAGTCATTTGATCACTCAATTAGTTATCAATATGAGCTAGTTTGTCTTCTGAATCAACGTTTAAGTCAGTTAAGTGTAACCTGTTCTATTACCAATTGTTGGATCTGAGAGTCTGTGATAGTGTGTGTTTGATAAATCAATTGAATAAATCGAACACTTCAATCAGACAATGAGAATAAACACACCAATCTAACACAATTGGATTTGGGAATGATTGAAGAATGATTTCATATATTATTCAATTATGTTTAAGTACAATCAAAGGTACAAAATCCCCCCCCCCTCACCAGGTGTACTCTCTCACTAAGTTCTTATGCCTTTTGGATCTTAGTGCTTCGTAATTACATTGACAGGGTGAACTATATATATTAGAGAAAACTGTTGGTGACGTCACCATGGAAGCGACCCTAAATAACCTCATAAATGATGTAATTGCCAGTACTCCATAGAACAGCTGGACAATTAGAGAAAACACTGTAACATTGAAACTACTGCTAACAAAGAATAAAACCGCTAGATTTCCAAAACTATTGGAAGGGGTCCAACACTATTGGAATCTAGTACTTCTGGTCCTGTGTTGACTTGTGGACTTGGTCTTCTGGTCTTCAGCTTTGACTTGTTGACTTGGCTGTTGACTAGTTGACCCAACACTTTCACATTCCAACACTTTGTACTTGTCTTCATGATTGTTTGATGCAACAGTTATGTTCCGGTAGTTTGGATGATTGTTTGGGAAACTTTCAAGGGGGAACTTTTGGACTCATGTTTGTACTTTAACTTATTCCATTAGACAGGGAAGATGGTTTCCTTGGGGTTTGGCTTTCATCATCAGCAGATCTTACATAACCCAACACCTAACCCCTACTAATCCTTGGCTGCCACATCATATTTACCTTCAACTACCCTCAAAATATCAAAACACTTTCAGTACTCTTTTCAACTACCCTGTACATTTTTTTAAATAAAAAACAAATTCAACAAATTAAAATTACTAAATTATAACTTAATTAAAAAAATAAAATGATACATAACTTGGAAGTAACAAATAACATAACTTAAAATTAATAAAATATTGAAAGTGCAGGATCCGATGCGTTTAGACGGAAGTTTGGATAAAATACTAGTTCGGTAGAAATTTCGGTAGCATAACGTTTAAATCAGTCCGTTTGTATGAGCTGCCATTACATACCGAAAGAGATACATCATTAAAATAGGGAGAGACCACACAGATTTTCTCCTCTAAAATCCAAAACTTATGGACTCATGTTCACGAACGACTTATATATAGGCTGGACACTTCCATGAGCAGCACTCGTTCGTGAGCAGGACTCCTTCGCGAGCACGACTCTTGCTCTCCATATTTCACACAAATTTATACAATCTTCAACACACGCTCTATCTAGCTTATTTGCACAGTGGCAGACATACACAATATGCACTAACAAATTCCCCCTTGTACATCATTGTCGAATCTTGATGTCACACCCCGACCACGTAAAACAACAAAGCGTGGCGGAAACGTCGGGGAGTGTTGTAACAGAATCATTGTTTCATAACACATGGAAATTGAAATGTTGTTTTATTGATTAAAAGAAATTACAATGTCTTAACAACAAACAAGCATAACATAATTAACTAGTCTTGCATCTTTTAATGTCACTAAGGCCCAAGTCCGCCTATGTGTATCTTGATCAATCCTATGCATCATCTCCTGAAACACATGTGAAAATAGGTACGTCAGCATAAAATGCCGGCGAGTACATAGCTTTTATTGATTTAGGATTCATGATTTATAAGTTTAGAAAAAAAGTTGTTTAACAAAAATTCAGTCATGATCTTTGTAAAATGTTTTGTTTTATAAATCATTTGAAAAGCGATGATAGATATGTATATTTAAATGAATAATGTAAGGTTAAATGAATAACCAAGTAAAATGAGTTTGTATAAAACAAACTGTTTTGTAAAACAATGTCTTGTGAAAAATATGTTATTTGTGTAAAATGTATAAGTCCAAATTGAATGATTTAAATAACGCTACGACATGTAACGTAATACAAGCACTTATATATAGGAAGTACCAGCGGCGTATCCACCATGCTTGTACCACATTACACACGCCTCGTTACTTAAATCACTTACCCAAATCAAAACCACCAATGTAAATTGCCCATGTCTAAACCATTTGTCAAATGTCTTTGTGAAAACCATGTCAAAATGTTTATGTCAAAATGTTTATGAAATGTATATGTCAATATCAAAATGCCCATGTCAAATGTCAATCATGTAATGTGTAAACAAAATGTCATGTATGGCAAGTGAAATATGTATCAACTAAATCATAGGTAAAAATGCACAAAACAATGTATTGAAGTAAAACGTGGTTTAAATCAATGTTATGTTTTGTGGAAATGCATGCTATACTGAATACAAACATTTATGCGGTATTGTGAAAATGCATACATTCAAGCCTTGCGACTGTGGTGATAAACCCCTAAACGAATTTAAAGGTCTATCTGTGTTATGTTTTAATCGAATTCGGCCATTCCTTCCATCCAAACATACCTAGGATGTCAGGAACGGGAGTTGTCAATTCCTATGGTACCATTACCTACTAACGAGCAGCGTGATCAAAGTTAATGAATGCATATGGTCCCACTTAAACAAACCAAATGTCATACCCAAAATGTAAGCATGTGATGAAAATGTACTAAGCATGATGAACATATATAGCATGTGATGTAAAACAAATGTACTAAGTATGATGAACATACATAGCATAAAAAAGGTAATGTAAAAGAATGCACTAGGTATGCACTAAATGGACATACATAGCGTGAAATGTCATGTAAAATGATGTACTAAGTATGCACACAATGGACATACATAGCAAAAATGTAATGAAAACGAGGTTATGTTAGTTTCAAACGGAAGGGTCCCTCCTATATATACCCTTCAAACTTTCATCATTTGTAACTTTCCGGCTAGAGCAACGAAGTGTTGCCGAAGTGTTGTCAGGTTGTAAAACGTCTTTATATCAATCTTACAACAGTTTATAGTGTGAATCTTGCTGAATTGAACTCTACACGTCTGTTTCCGCCTTTCGTTTAGAGATAAACTCTTCTGATCGACTCGTTCGGGTCTGAAAACGATCCTACACATGTCATTCTTAACCAGATTCTGAATTAATCATTAGACTTAGATCCTTCAAAGGGTCTCTTTTGAATCATGGAATGGTACTATATAATCCAAGGGTCTTGACTATCACGTAGAAGCCCAATAAGGATTTAAGGTAATACCTTTTTGAATATCCTACTACGAATCCCTCATATGAAGATATGAAAGGTTCTACGAGGATTTGGATAACGAATATCCAGAGTATACAAAAACACAAAATGCATAAAAGAAAACACAAAATGCATAAACACATAATCACATAATTGTTTAACTTGATTTTAAATTTGTCATCATTTTGTTAATTGCGCACAAGTATTTAAAGCACACTAGGAATCCATTCCGTGGATTTCATTTGGTACTTTAAACATTATCAAGAATCTAACTTATGAAGATAGAAAGATCTCCATATGGATTTTAGAAGTTGAAGATGTTTTGAAACCTCGCACTGGATGTGCTCAAGTCAAAACATGAAGTTAAAAATGCTTATGAAATTGAGATGCTAGATATGCCAAGGCGACATATGAAGCGGAATTTGAAGGTTAAGTCAATGTATGAGGAAAATATTTTGAAAACTATGCATGGGGTTCTAAAATGTTTTTGGAAACCTTATATATAATACTTTTGAAATCATAAAGTAGGTGTATTAGGTAGGTATATTTATAAAAATGTTTTAAAATCACGCGAGATGAATTTTGAAATTATGTATAAGGTTTTTGAAAACATGAATGATGCTTTTGAAATCATGCACTTGATATAAGTAATTATACTGTATTAATATTGTTTTCAAACTATATGAAACATTTTGAAAACATGAAGGTTGTTTTTGAAAACATAGACAATGTTTTTGAAATCATGCATTTGATATGTTAAGTAATTACACTATATTAAAAATGTTTTCGAACAATATATAAAATGTTTTTGAAATCATGAAGGTTGTTTTGAAAACTTATGTTATGCATGTTGAAAAAAAAATCAGAACGTAATGGGTATGAGATTTGAAAATGCCCTTAGTTATCTAACCAAGGATTCAAAGGCGCAGATGTGCAAAAAGCACGATTACTCATAATTTCGCTTTATTTCTTGTATTTCGTCTCCTAGTGTGACGACCCTAAAAATTACGAGTATTCGTACAATTAAGTTATATTTAATTAATGCTTAATTACTGTGCTTGCTTACAATTGTGGTTAAACTGCTACTTGATTTCTGATACATACATGTTCATGCATCATACTTTACTACTGTCACTCCATTACTTACACAAAACTATAGTGACAAACTTGATGCACAAAAGCACAGTAGCACAATGAACGGATAACCCAGTAAACATGCTGACATAGCTAGCACTAGACAGACATTGTCTCTAAGGCCAGTATGAGCCGGGAATAGTTTACTGCACTAGTAGGGAGTGTAGGGAAATGAGGATTGTAGAACTGCGTCACTAGGTGATAGTTATAGTGACCAGATGTGCCTAAAACATGCTCTAACTACAGAATCCTGCACTTTAATACAAAATTCAGCATTTAAGCTAACTAGTAAAGTGCAAAAACATGGGAAAATAATACTAGACACTTTCCAAAGTGTCGGGAATTCATTGTGTCACTAAAAATAATATTAAAGACACTTTAAATGCTTATTAAGCACTTTAACAGATCAGTATCCAACCGAACAACCGGACTTTACCCGGAACATAAAAATATTGACAATAACATTGTTTTTCCTTTTCTGAGCTAGTTAGGGTCCCCGAACACCCTAACACCCGTTATAATACACTACACACTAATAACTAATTTTAATTCCTAAGTAAACATACTACCTACTAACTACATCATTCAAATCAAACCATAACCCCCCCTGACCGAATCAGTCCCCCAAGGGGACACACCCTTACACTTTTGATTATTTTATTAGCTTATGTCTTATATCTAGATTACATAATACCCAAAGGATTTTAGTGGATGGTGGTTTATAAATAAGAGCAAGATATCAATTTCATTCACAAAAACCCATCAACAAAATTTAGCTCTCTCCTTTCCCTCTCTTTGAAGCTCGGCCGAGAACATCCCCATAGCCACCACCATCATTCAAGTTTGATCAAGTCATTCCACTTACATACAAAGGTGAAAGGTCACACACAAGGAGACTCGGTGCTTACGGAATCACAAGGACCTCTCTACATCGCTTTTGTCCACCTAGTTTTCGCTTTGATTCTTCCCTAGCCTCGAGCTAGTTGTAAGTGCTTCTACACACCCTCTTGATCTTGTCTAAAGTGGTTAATAAGAAGTTTAACGGATAAAAATCAAGAACACTTAAGAACAAAACTAAAAGTCTTGTTAGAAAGATGAACTTGATGGTTAAAGAGAAATTAATGGTGTAAAACTTATGAAACTTGTTTAGTTATGGTTATTTTATGTTGTTTGATGCTAGTAGTGGAACGGATCGTCATCTAACCAGGCTAGGACATGTTCATGAAACATGGACTAGTGATATGTTAAGTGTAAAATGGTAAGATGATGAACTCTACTACTTATGAACATGAAATTGTGTAAAAGTGATTTTTCTTGTAAAATGGAGTTCTAAACTGGTAGATCTAAAGATCTACAAGTGGTATTTTCGAAGAACCAAGTGTAATATGCAAACCACGTTTAAAAGCCGGATCTTTCATGAACTAAAAGCATTTTTGTGAACAAACAAGTGTGTAAACACTTGTGTGATAAAAAGATTTAACAAAGAAATATTTTTGTAATTTTTGACTAAGAAGTTGTAAAGTTATATTTTCTTTAGAAATAAAGTTTTCAAGAAACCGATTTTATTTTTAAAGATAGAGAGATCTGCTAAAAAGGTTGGAAGGTTACTACATACTTTTACACAACTTACAAGTTCATGAGATTGCGTTTTATGCGTATGTTTGACTAGTTTGATTGTTTTGATATTGAATATGGATGATTGGAAAATTGTTGATTGAATTTTGAAAAGAAAATGATACGCTAGTAAGCGTGGCTACCTCCAGTTATAGAGGAAACTCTGGCGAAATTTTTTCAGAAATATAACACTTGGAAAATATCTTTGCAACAAGTGTTATGAATATATTCTTTTAACTTGTTTTCTCAAATAAAAATTCGCCACGATTTTTATTACAAAATCTCCAATGTCGGAGGTGGATTTTCGTAAATAAAACTTTCTAAATATATATTTAGAATATATATTTCATAGATAAATGCTTGTGCGATTTTATGATTATTTTGTGAACTACATAAATATTATTTTTAGAGTAAAAATAATATTACTGAAATACACTGAACAGTAACGACTCCAAAATAATACGAACGCCTTCACAATAAATATCTAAGTTACACCGGTATTATTGTTACCACACGAACTTTAAAATGTAACTTATGTATTTTCAAGAAAATACTCTTACATGCGTATTTTGACAAAGGTATTATTTTGGGAAAATTGTATGGAATAAAATATAATATTTTTGGGAAAAATATGTACATTTTGGAGATAAAATGTTCTAGACAAATAAAATAAAATATATTTATTAAGTGAGACTTAATAATATATTTCGAAGTTATACAAACCCACATGAATTAAAGCCCCCATCCTTGGGAAGGAATATAACTAATACATAATTACGAGGTGTAAATACGAAATAGTTGCCTAACTATTTCCCAAAAACGTTAAACCTTAAGCCAAAGCACGGCCGTCCGTCTAATAGAAGTTAGTACGTGTAGGTCGTCACGCAGCAGGTTGACTGGGAGATTACTATTTCGAGACGCACTTCAGTGAGTTCATGTCCCCCTTTTTCTTTTAACTGTTTTCAGTTTTTATACTTCGGGGGTGAAATACATGTTACAATGATTACGAATACTTTTATACATGGTATGGTTAGCTTAAGGAGGGTTACTACTTAGATCACGTGAGTGGGTAGGCGGGATCTGGAGGCTATTAATCCTCATAGTAGGACCGAGGGGCATTAGCGATAGATCTATCTGGGTGTAGCGAGCCCAATCCCTGAGTTCGCTGAATGAGCCAGGTGGTGACTTTGTACCCGACACAAAAATCTGCTAGGTTTGAGTCTTCATACTGCACTTCACACATATCATTGGCTTTGCAACCCAATGGTGATCTCTTTTTCCTTAATTGCTACATACCAGGGATTTTCATACATACAGGCATTTTTACAAAGGTTTATACCTACTCACTTACACATGAACTCGCTCAACTTTATGTTGACTTTTCAAACTACATGTATTTCAGGAAACTAACGGATCTGGCACGATATGCACGTATTTTCAAGTTGCGTTTGAATAAAGAAGTCATCCAGGGTTTAGAAGGTGTACCCTCTTCTGGGATGGGTTACATATCCCTAAACATAGTATTCTTTAAAGTCTTTTGCTAAGTCTTTATGAACTCAATTAAATCAAGTTAAGGTTTGTAACTTATTTTGTGATTGTTGAAAATGGGATTTTTCTAAACTTTATTAATGGATGAATATCTCATGTTTTTATCATATAGCATTGTTATGATTGTTGCTATGGTATTAAGAAGTCACACCAAATAAACCCACGCTTCCGCAAAGCCAGGGTGTGACACCTAGAATGAAACGAGTACTTAAAATTTTCAAGGAAATCATGAGCGATCACTTGAAAGGGAGAATCACAAGAGTAGTTTGTAAAGAACATAGTTCCTTGATGTAGGTATCATAGAGAAATGCCATACACATATGTAACTACACTTGCATATCAGAATTGTGAACAACGACTTTTATTTATGAACAAAACAGATTGTTTCACAATACAAGAAAACAAAAGGAACAAAGGCATAAGACAACAACATCTTTTGCTCAGCCAAATGCTCATCCAAGGGTTGGATTTGCATTGACAATCTTCGGGCATTTGTTCCTGAAATGACTCGTCTCACCACAGTTGCAGCAAGTACCAGACGGGAAACGAGCTTGAGTAGGGTTGACTTGGAGTTGGGTAGCAGCAAGTTTTATAGCAGCTTTGTTTTGGATAGCAAAGCGGCATATGTTAATCAAATGTCCCAACCGTCCATAGTAGGTACATTTGGAGCAGGGTATGAGGTTTAAATGATGACGGTTGCATCGCTTGCACCATGGGGCAGCTCCCAAGTACGGCTTCCTAGCTGGTGGCGCTGCCAGTTGGCTAGGTCCCGCTTGATTAGGTGTAACTGCTGCGGGTTTCCTTGAAACCTTACGCTTCCTTGATTTTGGTGCAGGCTTGACTTCTGCTTCCTTTGGTGACTCTTGAGTGACTTTATTGTTGAGACGAGACATGGCAATGCCTAAATCCACAGACTTCAGAATCACTTCGCCTATTTGCTGGGCAAATTTGGCTGTTTGCTCGGATATTTGACCATTGCTGAGATGAAGAGACATTCTAGAAGAAAATGAAGGACATAGGAGGAGACAAGTGAAATGTTATCAAAACAGAATGGCAACGCATAAAAATTGCGATCATTTGTTTGTTACCTAAGGCAAACAAATGAGACGGTGACAAATCAAAGCAAGCGGGTCATAATAATGTATCGCTGAAGACATGATTGCCTATAAGTGAACATTCACCCCAAAAGTTCCCAGGTAAGAGTGACTGGTCCGATACTGCAGATTTGTACGAACACTCTAGCCTTAGACAGAAAACTAAGAGTACAGGCGTTCACCCTTCCAGTTTGCACGTGTTCACATTGTAAGACCCAAACTTTGACGAGATTTTGAGTACTTAGAGGGTTCAAAACCTTATAATAAATCATCCTAGAATTGATGGTTGGTTTTCAAAGCAGATTTAGAATTTATGTTCTTGTTGTGGTTGTCACCTAAGGATAGGTGACGGTATTGTTTTATGACTAAACGCAAGTAAACTCGCGTTAGGGTCCTAGGAAGGTTTTAGACTAGGTCAAAGCATTACTAATAACCTAATTCCCTATAACCATGAGCCCTGATACCAACTTTTTTGTCACACCCCGACCACGTAAAACAACAAAGCGTGGCGGAAATGTCGGGGAATGTTGTAACAGAATCATTGTTCCATAACACATGGAAATTGAAATGTTGTTTTATTGATTAAAAGAAATTACAATGTCTTAACAACAAATAAGCATAACATAATTAACTAGTCTTGCATCTTTTAATGTCACTAAGGCCCAAGTCCGCCTATGTGTATCTTGATTAATCCTATGCATCATCTCCTGAAACACATGTGAAAATAGGTACGTGAGCATAAAAATGCCAGCGAGTACATAGGTTTTATTGATTTAGGATTCATGACTTATAAGTTTAGAAAAAAAGTTGTTTAACAAAAAGTCAGTCATGATCTTTGTAAAATGTTTTGTTTTATAAATCATTTGAAAAGCGATGATAGATATGTATATTTAAATGAATAATGTAAGGTTAAATGAATAACCAAGCAAAATGAGTTTGTATAAAACAAACTGTTTTGTAAAACAATGTCTTGTGAAAAATATGCTATTTGTGTAAAATGTATAAGTCAAAATTGAATGATTATCCACCATGTAATGTAATACAAGCACTTATATATAGGAAGTACCAGCGGTGTATCCACCATGCTTGTACCACATTACACACGTCTCTTTACTTAAATCACTTACCCAAACCAAACCACCAATCTAAATTGCCCATGTCTAAACCATTTGTCAAATGTCTTTGTGAAAACCATGTCAAAATGTTTATGAAATGTATATGTCAATATCAAAATGCCCATGTCAAATGTCAATCAGGTAATGTGTAAACAAAATGTCATGTATGGCAAGTGAAATATGTATCAACTAAACCATAGGTAAAAATGCACAAAACAATGTATTGAAGTAAAATGTGGTTTAAATCAATGTTATGTTTTGTGGAAATGCATGCTATACTGAATACAAACATTTATGCAGTATTGTGAAAATGCATACATTCAAGCCTTGCGACTGTGGTGATAAACCCCTAAACGAATTTAAAGGTCTATCTGTGTTATGTTTTAATCGAATTCGGTCATTCCTTCCATCCAAACATACCTAGGATGTCAGGAACGGGAGTTGTCAATTCCTATGGTACCATTACCTACTAACGAGCGGCGTGATCAAAGTTAATGAATGTATAATGTCCCACTTTAACAAACCAAATGTCATACCCAAAATGTAAGCACGTGATGAAAATGTACTAAGCATGATGAACATACATAGCATGTGATGTAAAACAAATGTACTAAGTATGATGAACATACATAGCGTAAAAAAGGTAATGTAAAACAATGCACTAGGTATGCACTAAATGGACATACATAGCGTGAAATGTCATGTAAAACGATGTACTAAGTATGCACACAATGGACATACATAGCAAAAATGTAATGAAAACATGTACTAATGAACATAGCAAGTATATGATATGAAAACATGAAAAGCATCAAAGTAACAAGTAGGCACATGTGTTTCACCCCAAAACGTTTGAAAAATAGTAAAAGAGGGGACTATGTACTCACTTGAGGGTGCTTAGAAGTCTTGAACAACAACCAAGCAAGGCTAGAGGGATCACATAATCAAACGGAACCTAATATAGGTAACTACATAAATAACCGGACCCAAATCGGGAGATCGGATAGTATGAGGTTTCGTAAACCAAATGAGTATTGGAACTCATACGATATGGTTTAACAAAGCCTACATACTAAAATGAAACCTATCCTAAGTGCTGACGACCCATTACGACCCGTTTAGGTAGCTTACGCTACTTTAAAGCGTCATTCGCGTAAAACGCGTTTGGACCGCCTAACTAGCCATATGACAAGTATTATATGCCTTAACATGTCTAATAATGTTGCCTAATTAGTTTAGATGTCAAAAATTATGTTACATATGCTTAAAATGAATTTATGCGTAAAAAGGGTATTTTGGTAATTTACCTAAGGCATATAAACTACCTATCATACAACAACTTAAACGATGTGACCATGAGGTATAACCTTGGAAGGTTATTCCCTATAAAACTAAGGTAATGTAAAACAATGCACTAGGTATGCACTAAATGGACATACATAGCGTGAAATGTCATGTAAAACGATGTACTAAGTATGCACACAATGGACATACATAGCAAAAATGTAATGAAAACATGTACTAATGAACATAGCAAGTATATGATATGAAAACATGAAAAGCATCAAAGTAACAAGTAGGCACATGTGTTTCACCCCAAAACGTTTGAAAAATAGTAAAAGAGGGGACTATGTACTCACTTGAGGGTGCTTAGAAGTCTTGAACAACAACCAAGCAAGGCTAGAGGGATCACATAATCAAACGGAACCTAATATAGGTAACTACATAAATAACCGGACCCAAATCGGGAGATCGGATAGTATGAGGTTTCGTAAACCAAATGAGTATTGGAACTCATACGATATGGTTTAACAAAGCCTACATACTAAAATGAAACCTATCCTAAGTGCTGACGACCCATTACGACCCGTTTAGGTAGCTTACGCTACTTTAAAGCGTCATTCGCGTAAAACGCGTTTGGACCGCCTAACTAGCCATATGACAAGTATTATATGCCTTAACATGTCTAATAATGTTGCCTAATTAGTTTAGATGTCAAAAATTATGTTACATATGCTTAAAATGAATTTATGCGTAAAAAGGGTATTTTGGTAATTTACCTAAGGCATATAAACTACCTATCATACAACAACTTAAACGATGTGACCATGAGGTATAACCTTGGAAGGTTATTCCCTATACAACTATGGTCACCTAAAGTGTTTGGTCGGATCCTAATGATCGACCAAATGGGTCGGGTTCGTAAGCATAAGCGATTGTTTAGATCGGTTACCTTTTCGACCCTAGACAAGCACAATTCTAAAAATGACGAGCAAAACATGCTAGAACATGTTTAGTAAGGTTATAAAACAGGTTTGGTATTAAAACAAACGGTTTTAATACCCAAGAGTAGTTTGGTTACAAAATACGCGAGAAAACGTATTCTGGCCGAAACTACGACTCGTCATTGAGCCTAGATAACATGGAAATCAGTAGGTATAGTCACTAGGGACTAAAACCATCGTGATTACGCTTACGTTATGAAGTTCAAACGAACTTCGCGTTGACCATAAACTGGTCAATGCAGAAAGTCAAACACAGTTTGACTTTAACGCTAAAACGAACGAAAAACACGAAAGAATACTTACAGAAGGTCCCCGCAAGATTGATTTCCAAGTATTTCTCATGTATGAAGTGATAACCACTCCAACTTAGAGAAAATCTCAGAAATCAAGTGAGTTGGGGGTGAAAAGGGTGGGGGTATTTATAGGAAATGGACCACCATTAGAATTGTTCGTCGAATAACGTGCCTCGATCTCAACCGTCCATGTGTGCCTTGTTTTGGGAAACCTTGGGCACCCATAGATTCAATCCATGGTTTGAGAAATACCATTTGCAAGTGGTTTTTGGGTGTTTAACAGCTGTAAACAGCTGTTTGCAACAATTCTGCAGATCTGGGGGGCCCTCGCGCCCCGCGTAAGGTTTAACCATACCTTACGCGCCCCGCCTGGGGTTCTGATCAGCAAACTTCCTTGAAAAATGACAGTTTCAGTCCCTGTTATGCAATAAGCTCATTTCCGACACGTTTAAGGCCCGCTAAGCCAACCTTAAGGCCCTAAAATGATGCTTAAATATTGTGGACATGAAACATGCTCAAAAATATGCCGGATGTTGGTACGTTTGGTCGTAAGATCGCGATGTTTGCTTAATTACGACGGAATGCGCATAAGCGCGAAAGACGATCCAAATTGCGCGACGAATGGATTTTTCTCATGCCAAACACTAAAATAAAATATTTTAATGCTTACATAAATTTTTGGATGTCCGGATGTATTCAGAACGTAAGTTATGCGCGAAAATGCAAACTTATGCACTTTTTGACACTTTTAGTCCCTGAATGACCAAAAAGTTTATTTTAGCACACCGAACCCCTCAAAGCCTATTTCTAAGCTATTTAAAGGATATTTAGGGTATGTTTAACTTATGGTCATGTTCCGGAATGTTCGTTACAGTACAAATCGGCATACTTTCGCAGTTTGTCGAATTTAGTCCCTGTAAATGAATAAACTTGATTTCGGCACACCAAACTTCCAAAACTTATTTCTAAGTTATGTAAAGGTTATTTAAGGTATGTTAAGCCTATGTCACTATTCAGGAGTGTTTGTTGCATTAAACTGGTTATATTTACACATCAGTGCGCATATAACCTTCAAGAAAGTGATTTAGAGCCCGAAATCGAACAAGAGTTGATACGTGTAACTGATACACATGTTTATACAAATCCCAAGTATGAAATACAATATTTCATTGGTTTGGCATTTGTTTGATGGTTGAAATGACACAGATGTCACACTTGACTTGAAATATGAGCGTTGTGTTTTTAATATTCTGCAACTTCAATAAAGCATTTGTTGTTTGTCTTCAAATTCCCCTGTGATTGATGATTCGAGGTTGCATTTGATTCAATGTTTTCCCCCTGAAGTTATGCTTTAGGTCTCTATTTGCAAAGTTCATGACCCAATCCTCTTATTTGCTAAACCACAATCATCACGAATATAAACCAATTTGATGAAATTAATCAATGTAGCTTTTGCTTTTTAACATTAACCGCATTCGAATTCAGTTTTTGATATACTTCTATGATCAATCCCTTGATCTTCAAAAACGCATCCGAAAATTGATAGAAACTTCAAATACCACATTGGTTATCTCCAAATAAGTGAATACCCACAATAATCTAAAATCATGTTTTCCGTAATCAACTTTATGCCTTTCCAACTCGAATGATTGATTAGTGTAAATGGTAATCTCTGCAATTAGGAAATCTGATCACAAATCTTCATTTAATCTTCAAAGTATATAGATACACATTCTTTAAAGATCAATTTTGTTGTCTTTTCCGTTACTTCTATTGCAACGTAATCCCCAGACATCATTACTCAGCATGACATAACTCATTTGTTTGAAAATCCAATATGTATTCTTCTTCTTCTTTTATTATGATAGCAAATATCTAGAATTCTCTGCCAGTCCCGATAGCAAATTAATCTTCAACCATCATTTTTCCTTGGTAGTTAGTCCTGAAAATAACTCATTTGCTTGGAGATTAAACATGTAGTAGAGCTCTCTTGGAAAGCCCTATGAAATCTGACGGCTCACAGTGTCCACAGATATCTCATGCATACCGGCTTGTACGAAGATGAGACTTTAATTTCATCACGAACTAAGGAGTCCAAACGATATGTTATTTTGTGCAACTAGCTTGATGAAGACGGAGACCTCAATTTGTTTCCAAATCGAAGAATACGAGATACTATCCATCACCAGACGATTTAAGTCAGAGCCACCCGGATATTGTTGCATCTCTGTCTGAATTTCTAAATATGCCTTAATTTCAACATTTGACAATTTTTATTCCCCCTCATTTTTGCAAATTCCGACCTTTATAATATCATTTCTGAATTTCCAAGGATTTCCCCCTCAACTTGGTAAATTATGGTCTCACATTTCTCTCAAAACTCAACTTTGTGGAATATTTAACATTTTTGCTCCACAAAAGTCAGTTTTTCATCAATGTGTAATTTTACGTTTTGGCCCATTAATAGTCACTTCACCAAATGGTAATCATTAAGCATAGGTTTCCATGACTATCCTACTATCTTCAACACTCTGTGATTTCATCATCTTTAAACTTTCATTTGAACCTCTATCGTGTCCCCGCGAGCAGGAGTTATTCGTGAGCAGGACTCCTACGCGAGCAAGACTCCTGCGCTTGAGTTCCAGCACGCGGATGACTCCTACAATTGGGCTCCTGCGCACGGATCACTCTCACGCTCCAAAGCTGTTGTTTTCCTTTTATCGCTCTAAAATCTTCATTTCTTTGAATTTGATTATGAATGCACCACAAACATGTGCAAAAATCAATTTTGAACAAGAATATATCTTCAATTTGACATTTCATCCGTGAATTGATCTTCAATTTTGATTTTTACGTCTAAGACACATAAATCATGAGCGTAGGTGATTCAATCAATTGTTAGATCGATTGAATCAGGCACCATAGCTCTGATACCACTTGTAAGGTCCAGGAACGGTTCACCGAAGAACCAAGTTCTGCGTTTAATCTTGTTTATGTGTGGGATACATAAACAAAATTGTAATCGTGTGCGTCAAATCATAAATATAAGCGTTTACCCATTTATTACCAATCATACGTTAACCGGACAAAGTTTCGGCTCTAAACAAACACTTTGTATAAGCTCTCCAACTTGGTGATCGATCTCGAAGTTGTGACAATATGAGAGTTCTTGAAATGTATGAGTTTTCATGTATTTATAGACTTGATGTAAGTGTGTATAAGACTGCCTTTATGCATGACTACTTCCATGCGCATGATTCTAAACGTAGGAATCATGCGTTTCTTGAAATAGCGTATGAACTTCTTTGACCAACTTTTCTTAACTTGAGTTCTTCATGTCTTTTTATGTTCATCATTTTCAATATTTAGCATTTTGTCTTATGCATGACAACATGATGTCATTCACTACACCTTATCTCATAACTTCTATCATACTCCAACACAAACTTAATGCAACCTAATGAAACCTCTAACATACCCTAGCGAAAACCTCTGTCCAGACACACATTTACAGACTCAAGACTCACGTAATTATTCCTATGAGATTTCTAGTATGGATATAAACAGCACTAACACTAAACCACACAACCAGCAAGGGTACTGTTCAATGTAGTGTAGCCTAAGCAAAACCGAGTATCGAAACCACGAGTCTCTTTTATTACATTTATTATACTCGACTATTAATTACTAGAATGACACAATATATTGTTTTTTAATTGGGGGGGGGGTCTAACAAAATACTAAATTAAACTAAATTAACTAGGACTTACTAGACACACGAACTATGTGACATTTTTGCCATTTCAACCATTGTACAATTCTGAACAATTTCGTATTCAATGAAACCTTGTGTTTTATTTCTGGGATTGTATAATTCTCTATGACATTTGCACATTTTCAATCCTTGTACAATTTCGAACTCTCAAAAGCTTTTCTAGAAGTAATTCCTAAACTGTTACGCAAACGTAATCAGTTTAATGCGACATACACTCCGAAAAAAGGACATAAGCTACACATATCCTAAATACCCTTTACATAACTTAGATATAAGTTTTGAAGGGTTAGGTATGACGAAAATACGCTTATACGAGCCCTGGGACTATTTTTGACAAACTACGAAAGTCTGCCAATTCTCGTATTTTTGAATACGGACCACATATACAAATCCAATTTTTTTTTTGTAATCAATAAAATCTTGTATTTTATTGATAAGAATGCAAAAATATCAATCGTTGCACAATTTCAGTCATTTTCGTGTTCGTTATAGCGTTTTATGTAATTTTGCAAAACGCGTAACCGTACAACCAAACGAACGGACGTTCACAAAATTTCCGGGCAAAAACCAAGTTACAAATGCCTTAACACCTTTATAGAGCCTAAAAATTAGGTTAAAAGGGGTTAAAAGTGAAAAAACGCGACGAAACAAGTCCAGGGGCCAAACCTGCCAAAAGGGGAAACTTCTGCCCCTGGCCAGCTTTCGCGGACCGTAGGTTTGCACCCTCTACGGTCCGTAGAGGGTGCCCAACGACCAGAATCATGGAAATGTCTTGTTTTTCATGCTTTGGAGCCCAAGAACTCGTGTTTTCCAAGTTGTTACCTGCATTTGACACTTGTTAGGACCTCCTACGATTAGGGACACCTCATGGGACATGTGTAATCATCTTGTGGCTTCCAAATTGCTATAAATAGCAAGCCCTTTTCACCTAAATTCCTTGCTCGTACACATTTTCTTTTTCCCACATCTCTGGAGTTGTTTCCAACAATTGGAAACCTCCTCCCTGAGTTCTTAAGTGTTTCTTAACATAAGTAAGTTCTCATCCTTAGTCTATTTCATTTATTTCACATATTTTGAGCTAAAAGTCAAACAGTTTGACTTTCTATTTGACTTTCTGTTCTAACCTTAATTGGTCAAGTCAAAGTTCAATTGAACTTTGCAACGTGATCATAATCCCTTGCGATTGCATCTTCTATTTACCACGTTTACTAGTTGAAGTGGCGAGTCAAAGTTTCAGTCAAAGATGCGCATCATGTGCATTTTACGACCAAACTATTTTTGGGTATCAAAACACCAAGTTTTAATACAAAATCAGTTTTATAACTTTTTTACAAATTTTTTGACATGTCTAACTCGTCACTTCAAGTTTAGTGCTTTATTTTGGTCGTAAGGTTGAGCGGCCTTGACCACCGCTTTGACTTTCAAATCCGACCCATTTGGTCGATCTTAGTTTTCGACCAAGCACATTTTTGTGACTATAGTTGAATAGGGAATATCCTACTGAGGTTATACCTTATGGTCACATCGTTTGGTTACTGTTATGATAAGTCGCTTCTATGTTCTTTAAAAATGACCAAAATGCCCTTTTTGCGCATAAATCAATTTTAAGCATATGTAACCAAAGTTTTGACATATAAATTGATCTTACAACATTATCAAACATGTTTTGACATGTAAGACTTATCATAAGACATAATTAACCATCCGAACATATATTTACGCAAATGATCCGTTAAAGTAGCGTAAACTACTTTAACGAGTCATAACGTGTCAAAAGCACTTAGGATCCTTTCCAAATCAGAATGCTAAGTTTATTAAACCATATCACATGAGTTCCAACATTCAATTGGTTCATAAGACTTCATTCTATCCGATCCTCCAATTAAAGTCCCGACGCACTTACTTTGTTATCCGATGATAGGACAAACTTGAATTCTTGATTCCATAAGCATTGTTTGATCATTCGAACAAGACTTATACGCAATTCCAAGTGAGTACATAGTCTTCTCTTTTACATTTTCAAATGTTTTGGGGTGATTTATATGTGCCTATCAATACTTTCTTGTTTTCATGACATTATACATGCTTTGCTTATCTAGTACATATAGTACATGTTTTCAAAGACATTTTGCTTCGTATGTTGACCTAGCATACATAGCACACATTTTCAAAGATATTTTGCTTCGTATGTTGAGCTAGCATACCTAGTACATGGTTTTCAAAGACATTTTTGCTTCGTATATTGACCTAGCATACCTAGCACACATTTTCAAAGACATTTTGATTCGTATGTTGACCTAGCATACCTAGTACATGGTTTTTAAAGACATTTTTGCTTCGTATGTTGACCTAGAATACATAGTACATGGTTTTCAAAGACATTTTGCTTCGTATGTTGACCTAGCATACCTAGTACATGGTTTCAAAATATTTTCACGACATGCTTACTTTGTTTAAGACATTTTGGTGCGTTGAACTCGACAGTGATACATTCATTAACATTGATCACGCCGACTGGTAGTATGTAATGGTACCATAGTAATGACAATCCCGTTCCCGTTTCCTATGTTTGTTTGGAAGTGACCTTAGGGAACGACACAATCCGATGAATATTTGATAAACCTTTGTCCTTATAAGGGTTTATCCGACAGTCGACAAGGCTTGAATGTATTCGCCAACAATCCATATATATGTTTACACAATAATAGCAATGATTTTATAAAACAAAACCTTTGATTAAACAAGACCCTTGTTCATTCAAAAACATTGTTTTATACAAGACATTTTGGTTATACAAGACATTATTTCATGTGGTTTAAACAAAGACCTTTCGTTTACCATACAAGACATTGGTTCATACATGACATTAGTTTACACAAGACACTGTTTCATACATGACATTAGTTTATACATGACATTGTTTACACAAGACATTGTTTTATACATGACACTGGTTTATACAAGACATTGGTTTTAGTAAGTGACTTAGATAACGAGGCGTGTGTAATATGATAAAAGCATGGTGGATACGCCGCTGGTACTTCCTATATATAAGTGCTTTTATTATATTACATATCGTAGCGTTATCTAAACCACTTCGAACCTAGACAAGACATGACATCTTTTACTTCAAGACATGACATCTTTTACTTCAAGACATGACATTTTTATACAAGACATGACATTTTTATACAAGACATGACATATTTGATACAAGTCATTTTTCATTTGTTATTTACTTAACCATGCATCATTTCTTTTAATCATTTGATTTTCACATGATTTTATAAAAGAAAACATTTTATAAAGGTTCATGGCTACTTTTTAGTTAAACATATCTTTTAACATTCAAAGCCACGAACATCACAAAAACCTATGTTACTCACAGGCATTTTTATGCTAACGTTTTACTTTTGTGACAATTGTGCTCTGTAACGATGTATGATGTAAAACGATATCAATTATCAATGAAACAATGTGTTTTGGTGTTAATATTTGTGTATTTGTGTTTGACGATTTTACGATATGATTCTAGTTCGATTTCAAGTTTTAAATCGCTTTCGGGAAAGTTATACGCAAACTGATGCGTAAACGTAATCAGTTTAACGCGACAAACACTCCGGAATAGTGACATAGGCTTAACATACCTTAAATAACCTTTACATAACTTAGAAATAAGTTTTGAAGGGTTTGGTGTGTCGAAAACAAGTTTATTCGACCGCAGGAACTATTTGTGTCAAACTTCAAAACTATGCCGATTTGTATAGTAGCGAACATTCCGGAACTTGATCATAAGCTAAACATACCCTAAATATCCTTTACATAGCCTAGACATAGGCTTTGAGGGGTTCGGTATGCGAAAATAAACTTATTTGATCAACAGGGACTAAAAGCGTCAAAGAGTGCATAAGTTTGCATTTTCACGCATATCTTACCTTCTGAACATATCCGGACATCCAAAAACTTTTGTAATCATTAAAATATTTTATTTTAGTGATTGGAATGCAAAAATACCTTTCGTCGTGTAATTTGGATCAATTCCGCGTCCGCTCGAGTTTTCGTCGTAATTAACCGAATAACGCGATCGTACGACCAAACGAACCGACATACGAGATAATTTCAAGCATGTTTCAACTACCCTATGCTTTAACATCCTTGTAGAGCCTTGAAATAGGGTTAACGGGGTTTAAACACGTCGAAAATGGCTTAAACATGCTGCAGGGACCATTTTTGCCAGGTTTCAAAACTTTCTGGCTCAGGTGAGTGGTGGCGTCGCGCGACAGGGTACCCCTTTGGCGTGGCGCAATGCGACGGGTACACTTTGATAGAAACTTCAATTTTCAGCAACTAGCTTGAATTTGAGGGTCTTTTATGCAACTTTCTCAATATTATGAACTAGTTTTAGAGCTCCCATTGTATACTAAACCATGTTCCACAAGTGTATGGTTAGGATTGAACCTTGATTCTTGCAAAAACACTTCTCAAGATCCTAAGAATCTAAGCTTACTATAAATAGAAGTGGGTTCTTCACTACATTCCTCACAATTTAATCTCCATTTTTGCTCTAAGTTGAAGCTCTCACTTGTGAAGCTTCATACCTGAGTATTTTGAGTTTAAATCTTCATTGCTTGGACCTTTTGTGAGCTTCTTTCATGCCTTTTATGCTTATCAAGCATGAAAGTCAAACAATGTTTGACTTTCTACTTTGACCATGAATTGGTCAACACAAAGTTCGTTTGAACTTTGCAACGTGAGCGTAATCACGATGGTTATAGTCCCTTGTGACTATACCTATTGATTACCACGTCGATTAGTCGAAGTGACGAGTCAAAGTTTCGGTCAAAATACGTGTTTATGCGTATTTTGCATCGAAGCTATTTTCGGGTATCAAAACACTTTGTGTTGATATCGAACTTGTTTTCTAACTTAGTTAAACATGTTTTAACATGTTTAACTAGTCACTTTTAGTCTAGTGCTTCTATAGGGTCGTAAGATAAGCGGTCTTAACCACCGCTTAGACTTTCGAACCCGACCCGTTTGGTCGATCGTTAGGATCCGACCAAGCATATATTGTGACCATTGTTGTATAGGGAATAACCTTCCATGGTTATACCTTATGGTCACTTAGTTTAATTAGTGGTTTGATAGGTAGTTTATATGCCTTAGGTAAATGATCAAAATGCCATTTTCATGCATAATTGGTATTTAAGCATATGTAACTTAATTTTTGTCACTTAAACTGATTATGCAACATATTTAAACATGTTAGGGCATATAATACTTGTCATAGGACTAGTTAGACGTCTCGAACGCGCATTCACGCGAACGACGCATTAAGGTAGCGTAAGCTACCTTAATGGGTCGTAACGGGTCATAAGCACTGAGGATAGGTTCCGATTTAGAATGTAGGCTTTGTTAAACCATATCACATGAGTTTCAATACTCATTTGGTTTACGAAACCTCATTCTATCCGATCTTCCGATTTAGGTGTCGATTTATTAACTTAGCGACTCGATTACTAGGTGCTACTTGAATTCCCTGGTTTACTCGAGCATTGCTAGTTCATTTAATCAAGGATACTTTGCACCTCGATGTGAGTACATAGTTCCCCTATTTTACTATTTTCAATTGTTTTGGGGTGATTCATATGTGTTAAACGATTTTCGATGCTTTCAAACGATGATTTCAAAAACGAATACTATGGTTTATATTAAACAAGAATGATTTTGATAATGTGAACGAACTTCTTGTACGTATTTACATAACGAATAGCATTCATTAACATTGATCAAGCCGACCAGTACTAGGTTATGGTACCATAGGATCTGACAAATCCCATTACCGGACTGCACCCATGGTTATGTGTGGGGGTTATGTGGGTAACGACTGAACCTGTTGATTGTTAACTTACCCTTTGGTGGTTTGTTAATACGAGTTGAACGATGGACGAGTTACGAAGGTTTGAATGTTATAAGCGAACCGACCAAAGTTAGTCTTCACAATTAAAACGAGAACGATTGAACGATTATGAACGATTTGGAACGATTTAAACGATTTAAGAAATGAACGATGGTCTATAACGAGAACGATTTAAACGATGGGTTTTTGGTATGTGATTAGATAATGGGACGGGTGTAATGTTATAAAAGCATGGTAGATACGCCGCTGGTACTTCTTATATATAAGTGCTTTTATCATATTATATTCCGTGGCGTTATTTAGTTCACTTAGACGAACGATTTTGAAACGAGGACACACAACGATGTTTACTAAAGGATATAAACCATACGAGTTTTATTACGAGAATGATTTACGATTTGTTTACATAAACAAATGTTTTGGGTTAAGATTCATGGCATCGAGGTTTTATAAACTATAACCAATCTGTTTTGACTTGGTTATTCAATTTACAATGCAAATGTTTTACAAAACAAGGTTTCCAAATAACAACTCATGTAGTTGTACGTGTTATTACAACGTGTATATGAGCCATGAATCTAATACTCACACAAAACCTATGTGCTCGCCGGCATTTCTTTGCTGACTTTATTTTTGCATATGTTTCAGGTGGTGTTGAATGATGTTGATTGCGAATAGGATGCATGCTCACTTAGGACTGGACGAGGCCTTAGTGACTTAATAACGATGATAGACTATGTTTAACTTGTTTGTTCTGTTTCAAAGACAATGTTTATTGTTAAATAATTCAATAAAACGAAACTTTTGAATCCATGGTTGTGAAACAATAATTCTGTCACTCCACTCCCCGATGTTTCCGCCGCGGTTTCGTTGTTTTATGCGGTCGGGGTGTGACAGAAGAGTTGGTATCAGAGCTCATAGTTATAGGGAATTAGGTTATTAGTAATGCTTTGACCTAGACTATAACTTTTCTAGGACCCTAACGCAAGTTTTCTTACGTTTAGATTCTAAAACAATACCATCACCTATCTTTAGGTGACAACCACAATGAGAACACAATAACAAATCCGCGTTGAAAACTAATCATCTCTTCGTAGATGATTTATTATAAGGTTTTGAACCTTCAAAGTTTTCAAATCTCGTCAAAGTTTGGGTCTAGATTATGTTAACACATGCAATCTGGAAGGGTGGATGCCTATATCCTGAGTTTTCTGTCTAAGGCAAGAGTGTTCGTACAAATCCACATAATCGGACCAGTCACTCTTACCTGGCAACTCTTGGGTGAGTGTACACTTATAGGCTAAAGCAGGTCTTCGCGATACATTATATTGACCCATTTACTTTGATTAGTCACTGCATGTCGTTTGTTTGTTCGAGGTAACGAACGAATGATCGCCTTCCTTATGTTTTTCGATGTTTTCAATACCTCTTTTGTTTATCCAATTGTTGATCTCACTCGTTTCTCATGTTTCCTTTTTCTTTTTAGAAAATGCCTCCTCGAGGAGATGCATAACCTCAAACTAACGCCGAAATCGCAGCCCTTGTCGCTCAGCAAATGGCTGCTGTGATTCCGAATCTAATAAATCAGATCAATCAAGCGAACAACAACAATAAAAACAATGATCAGTGTAGTTTCAAAACATTTAATTTGGCTAAACCACTAAAGTTTTCTGGGTCTCAAGGAGCAACTGCACTCCTACAATGGTTCGAGAGTCTGGAAAGCACATTTAGACATGTTCTGTGTCCGAATAAACGAAAGGTTGAGTTTGCATCCAGTGTTTTCGAGAAGCGTGCTCTTACATGGTGGAACGGGGTGATGCGTGATAGGGGTGCCAATGTGGCGATGGCACAAACTTGGGAAGAGCTTCGGGCTCTCATGATGAAAGAGTTTTGTCCCTGTTACGAGATTACGGCTTTGGAACGAGAATTCGATGATCTGAAACAAGATGGGGGAGAACACCGTGCTTACACAGACTGTTATGAGGAACTGAGTTTGTTGTGTCCTACTATGGTTACTCCATTGGAGAAAGCAATTGAGAGGTATATCGATGGTTTGCCTGACAATGTGCAAGACATTGTAACTGGTAGTAATCCTACCACTGTGCGTCAGGCAATTGAATTGGCTGCAACTCTAACTGAGTCTCAAGTCAGAAAAGGTAAAATGACCCGCAAGGATGACAAAAAGAAGTCAGCTGATTCCACACAAGACAAGGGTAAGGGTAAGAAAAAGGGGGAATCATCGAGGAGATCGAGGAAGCGCAAGGCTTCCCAAAACTTTGCTATCACCAATCAGAATGCTCAGAATCCACCAGCACAAACTCCTGCCAAGAAACCTTATGCTGGTACTGCACCTCACTATACTCGGTGCAATGGTCATCACGCTGCCCAACAGGCTTGTAAACAGTGTACTACTTGTGGTAAACTTGGGCATACAGTTAATATTTGTCGTTTGGTCAAAACCAAGCTGCTCAAAATCCAGCACAGGTTCAGGGAAATGCTACTAGATTCCCACCAAGCTCATGTTACAATTGCGGTGAGATGGGTCATTTCCCCAACAATTGTCCGAGACTTGCAAATCTGAATGTCAACGCGAATGCCAATGTGAATCCCGCTCGTGGACGAGCGTACAACTTGAACGCTAATGAGGCTCGAGCTGACAACAAGGTTGTTAATGGTACGTTCCTTGTTAACCAACGACCTGTATCTGTTCTTTTCGATTCTGGTGCCGATAGAAGTTTTGTTTCGTTATCATTTAAGCCTTTACTTGCGATACCTAGAACTAAAGTGAGGAGACCCTTATCTGTCGAAGTTGCTACTAGTAAATCGATCGTACTCAATTCTGTTATTCGTGATTGTCAGTTGAACCTCGATAACCATATTTTTCCTATTGACCTCACACCAATGCAACTTGGAAGTTTCGATATTATCGTTGGGATGGACTGGTTAACTAAGAATCATGCTGAGGTGATTTGTTTTGATAAGATTGTTTGTATTCCTCTTTCGTCTGGAGAAGTTTGATGCGTGTTAGTGTGTATATATTTTTGATGTATTTTTAAGCCCTTTTTACACTTTTAGCCAAGTTTTAAATTTATAAAACACGATATTTACTAACACTAAACACACATATGGGCAAGTGCACCCATCGTGGACGTAGTATAGTGTTGGTAAGATACCGAGGTCGTCCAAGGACACAAGAGCTTTTAATACCGGTTTATCCTCAACGTCTAATCAAATCAAAAAGTTAGAAAAATGTTTTAAACTAAGAAAAAATAAAAACTAACTAAATGCTGAAAAATAAAATAAAATAAAACAGATAGACAAGATGAATCACTTGGATCCGACAAGTGTATTAGTATAGCCTTTGATTATTTTCGCACTTTTGCACTTGTTTAAGAGATTATCTTAGTTATTGTAGTAGGCCCCTTTTTCGGAGGTGACGTTACCCTCAACCCAGTAGTTTGAGTCAGCAAGGATACAATCCTAAAGGGTTGGATTATTGAAAGATAATGAATTAAGTTATTAATGCAAATTATGGTAGGCCCCGCTTTTGGCGGTGACGTTACCCTCGGCTAAGTAGTCTGAGTCAGCAGGGATACAGTCCTAAATAGCCGGGTTATAGTATTAATAGTAGTTAGCTTATGAGGGGGTCAAAGAGTTTGGATCCCCGCCATCCAATACCTATGGGCATTGAAGGAGATCCTACTAAATTTGACCCAGGTCCCAAGCAGGACCTCTAAACGCTGAACAAGGGCAAGACCTTTACCAAACCGTTCCCTTAACCCCCGACCAGGTAGCCAACATACCTCCATATAGACCGTGGAGATATGAATGGTGAAAATCTTTTATTTTATATAGACAGTAAAATAACGCCAAGACACCACGGACAAACGATAAGGAAAGATCACCTTCAACATAAGTAACTAGTTATTAAAGTCATTAATACAAAACCAAATAAAAAGTGCAAAAGATTAAAAATAAAAAGTATTATACTAAACACTTGTCTTCACCAAGTGATGTAAGAGACTTAGGCAAACATGGCCTTGATTGTCAAGAACTCTTACGATCAATCTTGGATCCCGAGACGACTCACACACTCTATGATGGACAATGGATGATGGTGGTGGATGATGGTGTTATGGTGGTGGTGGGTGGTGGATGAAGTGTGAGAGAGGTGGTGTGCCAAGGGATGAGAGAGAATGAAGCCAAGCTCCTCTATTTATAGGCTGAACAGAACGCTGGACACGGCCCCGTGTTCGCTGAACACGGCCCCGTGCCCGTCTGACATTCTCTCTCCTCATTAATTGTAATTGCGAATTACAATTAATGCGCCTGCTGTACTTTCAACACGCCCCCGTGTCCGCTGGGCACGGCCCCGTGGTGAGCAATGGAAGCTTCTACTGGTTTGTCTTTTCTGCTGCTTCCTGGGCACGCCCCCGTGTTCACTGGACACGGGGCGTGTTCAGGCTCTGTTTCTCTTCTCTTTGTCTTGGGAGGTGCCGTTGAGGGTCCGGGCAGTTCACTTTTGTTCCTTTTCTTGTATTTATGGTAGATTTAGTAGTCTTTTTGCTTCTTTTGTGATTTTGAGCTCATTTCATCCTGAAAATACAAAAGGAAGACAAAAACACTCTTTTTCCAACATTAGTACTTAAAAAGGGTTAGTTTTATGCCTTAATTGATGTGTTTTATATGTTGCATTTTACACACATCAAATACCCCCACACTTGAACTTTTGCTTGTCCTCAAGCAAAACTCTTTTAATGTGGCTTACACTCCCAAATGGAATAGGTAGAAGAGAAGTTTTTCAACTTGTCCTAGAGTGTCGGGAATCCAAGGTTTGTATAGGTTCTATTTTTATTTTATTTACAATCTTATTCGTCATGGTTTATTTTGAACTTTTCATAAGATAAACTACTTAATTTGGCATAGCATGCCTTATTAAAATTCCATTTATATACAAGTTCACATACCTCACGGGAGATCACTCAATCACTCGGCCGAAGGTGTATATTTAAGTGAATCGCTCGAGAGCGGCACGGATTTACATTTTCCATATGCTTGCCAAGCGATCAATCCTCCTCCTTTTTAACTTTTACCTTTGTAAATATCAAGAGGTCTTTTGAGGTGAAGGCTTGGGTTTAAAGGTGAGTGGTTGGTTAGTGGTTAGTAAAAAGGGCGAAAATCGTAACAAGTGTCGGTTTTCGTAAAATACCTTATTTTTGGTGACATTTATTTTTGAAGTATTTCTCCAAACAAGCTTTTTGTAGCTTATGTTTGTTTTGACTTCATCATTTTTTTTTTTTTTTTTTTTTTTTTTCGTCACGTAAAGGGTATGTTTATGAAAAACCGAGTTTGTCACTAAAATAAAGGTGAAAAAATGAAAAAGGTTTTTGGTGGGTAGAAAATTGTTTTGGGGTTAATGAAATGAAAGGTTTAGGCTCAAAGGGGTTTTCTAGGGGGATTTTGGGTAGGTAAAAAAAAATGAAAAATAATGGTTTTGAAAGAAAAAAATAGTTAGTCCTAATGCCTCCGTCATTTACTTACTTGGGTTTAAGTTGGTAAGGACCGGGAATGTATCGTCGTGGCAAGTTCTAGATTTGTAAAGACCGAGCGGCTATTCACACAAGAAACGAAAAATGAGCATTTAATCTAAATATGTGTATTTTTATGCTCAATAAAGGCTCAAAACTCACTTTTTTGTGGGAATGGGTTTTTAATGTGACCAAGCATATATAATCGAATTTTAGCTAGACTTGTTATACCGTTTCATAATTTTCTTATGTTAGTTCTTTTTATCACGACGCTATCGGTTGTAAGTTTGTAAAAATATAACCCTTTTATAACTTGTTATTCCCAACTTAAACTAAGACAAGTAAATAAAAAAAATGAAAAAGTTTTTGAAAAAAATTTGGGGTGTTTAGCGGTTCCAATAGAGTTTTGTGTAAGGCTTGTTTTAGGATTTTGCAAAAATTTCAAGGTTTTAGCATCCCCCCCACACTTAAATTACACATTGTCCTCAATGTGTCCAAAAATAGAGTTTTTGGTTGATTAGAATATGTAAAAGTGTGTTTAAAAACAAAGATTTGTGTTACTGGCACTCTGGACACGGCCCCGTGTTGACCGGGCATGGCCCCGTGGTGAAGTGCCAGTAACGAAAATTGTAGAATTGAAACAGAAGCCTGGACACGGGGGCGTGTTCGCTGAACACGGCCCGTGTCCAGTTACCTGAACTGGGTGATTTCCTGCAGGGGGCTCAGCACGGGGCCGTGTTGGTTGGGCACGGCCCGTGTGGAGCCTTCTGTTATGGAGATTTTTTGTCGGTTTGTTCTGTTCTTCTGCATGGTTCCATTTTTTTCTCGTTCCCTTTTTCATCCATTACCACCATGAGTCCATAAATCATAAAAACCATCATAACATTGCTAATATAGAGATTACATAATATAGTTAATTAACTAAGGGGTTCATAAGGTTATCATAAAGGTTCTACTTATTTAGGAAAATTTCGGAAATAGCTTCCCGATGTAGAAACATTCTTCAGCCCATGGCTCCTAGGTTCTCACTCAAAGCCATTCTTCTATCTCCCTTGGGAGGTAGAAGGTAGCTTCATTCTCGTCGGTACCTTGAGGAGGAGCGCTTACCGGGACTCCTTGCACTACCCTTGGTTGTGATACTTGGTGCAAGGCGTGCCATTCTGCTGGAATGATAACCTCGGGTACCACATTCCATGCCCTGTGTGTAATCACCGGAACCAAAGGCGGGGAAGCAAGAAGGTTTATCCTTTGGTGCAGAAGGTTTACTTCTTGCAGGCAGCCCTCCAAACTTATCGTCAGATGATTAACGCGATCCACCAAAGCTTCTTCTACACTTGTCAATTCGTCCACGGCTTCCCTTAAAGCGTAAACGTAGTTTACTAGGGAATCCTCTGCGGTGGACGATCTTCTTCCATTTCGGTTATTCCTTGAAGATGCTCCGCTGTTCCGGCTGGCCATTTTCTGCGAAATAAGCCGAGGAGCTAAATTTTTGCAAAACAGTACCTCGAACACGGCCCCGTGCTCAGTGAGCACGGCCCCGTGTTCACTGTCTGCAGGAATTTTTGTCTAATGGTTCTAGGTTTTTAAATTATTTTTATATACTTTCGTCGTGTTATGAGCTTAGATAATTTAAAAACACAGTTATGGAACTAACTTTAGACAAGAATCCATAGCGAAAATTCCTACAAACCTTGCATAGAAGGTTGGAATCATGGGTTTCCAAGCTTCCATGGAGGTAGGGTTTGAAAAATTTTTGGAAGAAGAGGAAATGAACAAAAGTGGAAAAGATAAGATGGTCCTTAGGAACCTTCTTTTGGTACTTACCTAGGATGGTATATGTGAAGATTCCAGGGATCTCTGCTTGGTGGAGTGGTCAAAAATGAGCAGGATTCAGGCTGCATTTAAAGAAAACGACAGCACACTGAACACGGCCCCGTGTCCGCCGAACACGGCCCCGTGTGCAGAGAAAATCCTGACACATTTTGTCCGTATTCTGACAGAATCAGCAGAAAATCTTCTGAGCGAACACGGGGTCGTGGTGACCGAACACGGCCCCGTGTCGGAGGGCTGTCTCGTGGAGTTTTGTCTTTTTTAAGGAGCTAATTCTTATCGGGTGGCTCCTGACTTGTTGGAACAACCCCATAGTGCCTAAGATACCTTAATTGTCCTATACTAAGGCAAGAACGCAAGAGGTTGTCGGTGAGGGTAATTCCTATTTTCATTCTAGGTGGACAAGTCCAACCCTTTCCCGGGCTCTCGTTAAAGAAGGTGTATGCCGAATCGCTCAGGTCTATGTATGCACCGAACGAGGTCGATGGGGAGTCCTTCACGGCACAATCGGCACAGGGACGACTATCGTCCGTGTCTTGTCTAGGAAGAAAGGTATTTTCGGGAGCAACGAGGTTGTCAGAATGCGGTTCCAACATTTCCTCATGGTCATCGTCTAGGGATGGATCTAAGAAATCCTTCCTAAGTTCTTTTGACCAATTTAGAAGTAGTTCTTCTAGTTGAAATAGCTCGTCAAGGAGCATATCTCCTAGAATATCCGGTTGGGCGCATTCGAGGGAGAAATAGTGTTTATTTTTACTTTCGCCCCTCTTAAGGCTACAAGGAATTGGTGGGTCTATATAGTGTGGCCTATAAGTGAGGAAGAAACATTTTAATTCCTCGTGTTCGCCTCCACATATTTGACACCACAAACCATAAGAGTGCCGAAAGTAAAAAGAATCACTATTACTCATGTTTGTATCAGAAGTTACCAACCGCCGGGATCAAACGGTTCTGTTTTCAGCAACTGAATCTTGGGCACGGGGGCGTGTTGAGTGGACACGGCCCCGTGTTCAGCCTACTGTCTGATATAAAACAGGATTGCCAGTTCCAATGATTGGGCACGGGGGCGTGTTCAGCGGGCACGGCCCCGTGCTGAGCTCTGCAGAAGCTGAAAAATCTAAAAAAAAATCCTAAAAATTAAAGAAAAATAAAAAGATGATTAGGCCGTTGATTCCTAACTTTCTTAAAATCCTTGTGTCCCCGGCAGCGGCGCCAAAAACTTGATGCGTGTTAGTGTGTATATATTTTTGATGTATTTTTAAGCCCTTTTTACACTTTTAGCCAAGTTTTAAATTTATAAAACACGATATTTACTAACACTAAACACACATATGGGCAAGTGCACCCATCGTGGACGTAGTATAGTGTTGGTAAGATACCGAGGTCGTCCAAGGACACAAGAGCTTTTAATACCGGTTTATCCTCAACGTCTAATCAAATCAAAAAGTTAGAAAAATGTTTTAAACTAAGAAAAAATAAAAACTAACTAAATGCTGAAAAATAAAATAAAATAAAACAGATAGACAAGATGAATCACTTGGATCCGACAAGTGTATTAGTATAGCCTTTGATTATTTTCGCACTTTTGCACTTGTTTAAGAGATTATCTTAGTTATTGTAGTAGGCCCCTTTTTCGGAGGTGACGTTACCCTCAACCCAGTAGTTTGAGTCAGCAAGGATACAATCCTAAAGGGTTGGATTATTGAAAGATAATGAATTAAGTTATTAATGCAAATTATGGTAGGCCCCGCTTTTGGCGGTGACGTTACCCTCGGCTAAGTAGTCTGAGTCAGCAGGGATACAGTCCTAAATAGCCGGGTTATAGTATTAATAGTAGTTAGCTTATGAGGGGGTCAAAGAGTTTGGATCCCCGCCATCCAATACCTATGGGCATTGAAGGAGATCCTACTAAATTTGACCCAGGTCCCAAGCAGGACCTCTAAACGCTGAACAAGGGCAAGACCTTTACCAAACCGTTCCCTTAACCCCCGACCAGGTAGCCAACATACCTCCATATAGACCGTGGAGATATGAATGGTGAAAATCTTTTATTTTATATAGACAGTAAAATAACGCCAAGACACCACGGACAAACGATAAGGAAAGATCACCTTCAACATAAGTAACTAGTTATTAAAGTCATTAATACAAAACCAAATAAAAAGTGCAAAAGATTAAAAATAAAAAGTATTATACTAAACACTTGTCTTCACCAAGTGATGTAAGAGACTTAGGCAAACATGGCCTTGATTGTCAAGAACTCTTACGATCAATCTTGGATCCCGAGACGACTCACACACTCTATGATGGACAATGGATGATGGTGGTGGATGATGGTGTTATGGTGGTGGTGGGTGGTGGATGAAGTGTGAGAGAGGTGGTGTGCCAAGGGATGAGAGAGAATGAAGCCAAGCTCCTCTATTTATAGGCTGAACAGAACGCTGGACACGGCCCCGTGTTCGCTGAACACGGCCCCGTGCCCGTCTGACATTCTCTCTCCTCATTAATTGTAATTGCGAATTACAATTAATGCGCCTGCTGTACTTTCAACACGCCCCCGTGTCCGCTGGGCACGGCCCCGTGGTGAGCAATGGAAGCTTCTACTGGTTTGTCTTTTCTGCTGCTTCCTGGGCACGCCCCCGTGTTCACTGGACACGGGGCGTGTTCAGGCTCTGTTTCTCTTCTCTTTGTCTTGGGAGGTGCCGTTGAGGGTCCGGGCAGTTCACTTTTGTTCCTTTTCTTGTATTTATGGTAGATTTAGTAGTCTTTTTGCTTCTTTTGTGATTTTGAGCTCATTTCATCCTGAAAATACAAAAGGAAGACAAAAACACTCTTTTTCCAACATTAGTACTTAAAAAGGGTTAGTTTTATGCCTTAATTGATGTGTTTTATATGTTGCATTTTACACACATCAAAGTTCTTGAGGTACGTGGGAGAAACCATCTGGTGGTTTGAAACTCATGTCATGTACTAAAGCCCAAAGTTACTTACGAAATGGATATGTGGCTTTTCTGGCGCATGACACCGAGGAGAAAGGCAAGAACAAGAGTATTCAAGATATTCCGATTGTTCGAGATTATCCAGAGGTGTTTCCTGATGAACTTCCTGGTTTGCCTCTAGTTCGTCAAGTCGAGTTTCATATTAATCTTGTACCTAATGCCAACCCAATTGCGAAAGCACCTTATCGTCTTGCAATGTCTGAGATGCAAGAGTTATCGAAACTGCTTCAAGAGTTATCTGATAAAGGATTCATCTGACCGAGTTATTCACCTTGGGGCGCTCCAGTCTTATTTGTGAAAAAGAAAGATGGATCTTTCCCAATGTGTATCGATTATCGTAAGCTTAAAAAGCTTACCATCTAGAATCGATATCCCCTACCACGAATCGATGATCTCTTTGATCAGCTGCAAGGTGCTACATGTTTTTCCAAGAAGATATTCCCAACACTGCTTTCCGCACGAGATATGGACACTACGAGTTCACTGTCATGCCTTTTGGTTTGACTAATGCCCCAGCTATCTTCATGGATTTAATGAATAGGGTTTGTAAACCTATTTAAACAATTTCATCATTGTATTCATCAAAGACATTCTCATTTATTCGAAGTCTTGAGCCGATCACGAGCAACACCTTCGTCTGACACTGGAACTCCTGAAGAAGGAACAACTTTTTACTAAATTCTCTAAGTGTGAATTCTGGCTTAAGGAAGTTCAATTTTTGGGTCATATTGTTAACGAGCAGGGTATTCATGTGGATCCTTCCAAAATTGCTGCAATTAAGGATTGGAACACACCTATGACACCTACAGGAGTTCGTTCTTTTCTTGGTCTTGCTGGATATTATCGACGATTCATTTCGAACTTCTCGAAGATCGCGGTTCCACTCAGTGACTACGTGCTAAATTTCAGGACGAAATTTCTTTCAACTTGGGGATGATGTGACAACCCGTAACTTCGAGGTAAAAATTGTTCGTTTCACTTTACAAGTTAATTATATACTTATCTAATTTATTTTATACAATGAATACTTGAAGGCAAATCCTTATTGTGTTGAACCGACTCGAACCGTTTAAACCAAAGCACATGTCGCGCTTGTCGATTCAACACACTTGCGTAACTCGAAACCTATGAGGCCCGAACCATAAGTTGATTATTATACTTTATGTTAGTTAATTTAATTATTATTCTTTTATATTTCTAAAACTAGTTGGTAAAAAAAGAAATAGTAAAGTCTTGTGAACAAAACGCTGAACTGCCAATTACCATTTTCCCTTGTTTCAAGTTTGATCACCTTTTCCCTTTGCCCAGCTACTTGCGGCCCACCCCTCCAGCTCAAACCCCTTCATCCTTGTTCCATCTATTATTATACATAACTTTGCATGTGTGTGTATTAGAGAAAAAAAAAGGGAAACGCTAGCTTCCCCCTCACAATTCACGGCAATAAGAGAACTCACGACAACAAGAGAACTCACGGCAGCCAGAGACTCCCTCATCGCAATCCTCTCTCCTCTTGCTACTCTCTCTCTCTCTCTCTCGCTCGCATCTCTCTTCCTCTCGCACTCCATCTTGAACGGTTAGTACGTTTATTTGTTGTTTACGGGTTGAAAGCTTTCGTTACATGGCTGTATCTGGGTATAGTCTTGATGATTTTAAATGTTCTTCGGTGATAACATGTAGTATGCGGTTGTATATATGGGTACGACAGTTGGTATATGATTATATATAGATGATGATTGTATGTGAAACTGTTGATATATGTGACTTCATAAATGTGTATGGTTTCATGTACGTGACAGTATGTAAATATGATGCATATATAAATATGCATGTTAAACTCCTAAAAACAGTCAATGTGATTAGTAAGTTGTGTGGCTATAATTAGGGTATTGATTAGGGGATGAATCTTGAATGGTTTGAGTTAAAATTTATTGATTTAATGGCGTAGATGACGTAGGGCCACTATAATATGCTGTTATTAAACGTTATGGGTCGTTGGGTGTGTTAATAATTCAGTTGGGGAAGTCGGGTAGCGAAATCAGAATCTGATCAACAGTTACAGCCGACTTTAATCGTTTGTAACCGGGTCATAATTTAAAGAAAACGGGATTTTCTTGAGTCTATAACGTGTTATGTTGAAATACGAATCATATGGCACTGGAATCATAATTTTTCAGCACCGTTTGATATGTTTAACGAATTATTTACGAACAAACACTGAAGCTGCGAAAATCTGCAGTAAATGGGTCATATGTTTTGGGTCATAACTTGCTGCGTAATTGAAATTTTTCTATGAAATTTGTACTTTAGATGGCCACTGATGTCGTTATAATTCTCCAACTAGAATTTTGTCATTCGGGCTTACGATGAATTTTAAATGAATTTTTCCGTGGACTGCAGTCAGAAAGTGACGAATCTGATTGTAGCCCGGTAAATGAATTTTATAAATTAATTGTTGATGAATTGGATCTCAAGATTTTGACACAACAATATTTGGATCGTTTAACACATTCTGTATTTTTTGGGAATTTTGTTGTACACGAACTATTCCGGATAACAATCTAAAAACTGCCAAAAATGCACTATATAGCTGAATATTTATTGAAGAGTATTTTAAGTCTTTTGTGACACTTGTGTTGTCGCTAAGCTATGTCGTGATAAATGCATGCATGATATTGGTATTGTATGTTAAAATATGCTACGTGCTAGATACGTGTAGGATTCGTGTTTCCGCGTGAGCACACCCACTAACCCTTAAACGGTAATCATGTTAGGACGTGATTGACTTGTTCCACCTCACGTATTTCTTTCCATAACTTAATCTGCCGAGCTAATCTAAGGTGAGTAAACACTTTCTATAAGGCATGGGTTAAGAAACTAAAACGGAACCTTGATATTCTCCTTGGGTAGAATATGTACCTCCATGCTCGTTGGGAAGGATGATAACATTAAACCTGCGTATTCTTCTTGGGTAGATTACGTACCTCCGTCCTCAATAGGAAGGACGACAACATATAACTTACTAGACAAAACTCTATCATGAAGTCCCTCATTTTTATATCGACTTAATCCTCGGGCCAATGGCGAGCGGGTCATTAGTTAAACAATGCTATTAGGTTTGACAAGCCTCACACCATGCCGCAGAGGACGGGAGTGGACTAATGGATCTGGGCACTTAGTCAATGATGATAGACATTGACCTAGGGCACAACATACTCCAGTCAGTTGTCGATATGGTAACGGGTCTAGTGGTTACATGGGGTAGCCCCCACTGGTTATGGTTTGGGAAATAAGGAACTGATTAACTACTGGCTTTCGAATGAACTTATGGTTTTTGGAACAACTTTAAAATGGACAACCAACTGTGAACTCGCTCAACTTTGTTGTTGACTCGTTGTTACATGCCTTGCAGGTCGTTAGGTTTTTAGCTGGAGCTTGCATTGGAGCAGGAGTCGTTGTGGGACATGAACCGCTGCGTGTTCATGAAAAACTTTATTAAATTGAAAACTTAAATTTTTGTTTTGAACTTAAATGCTTCCGCTGACTATTAAACTTGGTTTTGGACTTTGGTTTGGAGAACTTTAGACGTTTGGTTTTACTTTACTTTATTTAATGTTTATTATAATTGGTGGTATGATCCTGGTCAGTCACACGCCTCGCGGTAATACTCCGCTTGTGGATTTTAAGGGTGTGACAGATTGGTATCAGAGCCATTGGTTATAGTGAACTTGGTTTTAAAAAGGGAAAAATCTTTTTGACAAATACCAGACTATAACCTGTTCAGTGCTCAAGGATCCACAAAGACGCTTCACTCCATATGCAAGACTCAACACTCTAGGTGGTATAATTTATGTTTGTATTGCCTAATTGCTAGTTTACATTTACATTGTGTGTTGCACATGGTAAGCCCACTTAGAGTAGTGGTATGTTACCTATTAGCCCGAATGCGCTCTTTATAACACCCAACTATTTACTTGAGATTTGACAAGTAGTGATCAAATTCTTTTCCTGTTTTCTCCTCACCTCACTACGACAATTGTTTTATACGTTCTATTATTCATACGATTGTCTCGACATGACGTCGCCGTTACAGCTAGAATTCAGATCTGACCCTCTATACATTCGGTTTGCACGTCAACATTCACGTAGACCAGAACCGGCCCAAACGAACCCGGATTTAAGAGAACATTACACCCACGTGTCCATGCTGACAAACCCCATCATCTCCACTAGTCGTCGTCACCAGAAACGAAGTAGTCACAGTTACACGCGTTTTTTGTTGTACAACTCGAAACCCTATCATCCAAACTCTGTTTTGGACCAGTTACATACTCACGTGACCATTATTGGAATGAACTTTCCTTTCATGTCGTTGCTGCCATCTACCATTACTGGAACTGCCTCTGTAGAACAGAATAGTCGGCGAAATTCTTCGGTTATTTGTTGGATTTTTGTTTTCACTCAATTCTTCATATGAACATCTCCAACCTCCTGTTTCTTCGATCCGCAACAGATATAACGAAACGCTAACAACCATACCACAATTTCCACCGATCACAAGATTACCCTCCCCCCCCCATTATCCTGTTGGGTGGTTAATTCTTATTCTACTTTGATTTACACCTTCGTATACCCAACTTTGCAAGTGGATGCCTTCTAATGATGGGATAGTCTTCGGGACATTCGAGGACGGAGATACGGATTACTCAACCTACAGAAGGACACGATGAATTACACATTTACCTCACCCCTTTTCCCCTTACATTACAAGAGTCGCATCTTGATCCTACGATAGTTTGTCTTGATTATGTGAAATATTTTCGCTAGCCTTTGTACTGACCTATTCTTGTTGATTAATGCAATGCCTAATTTCTACGATTGACTTAGACAAAAGCATCATTTCTTTTACCATAGTGACACTATGTCCTCGCTTCTCCATGCAGAGACACTAATACGAACTCACTCTAGTTTAGAGAATTTGGAAGGCTTGACTTTCGATCATTGGTGATCACTTCTTGAAACCCTGAGGATGGTGAGGTGTTGTTGATACGATCATACCCTCTTGAACATGTTTTCACGTCCTTTCTTTGAAACCTCTTGACTACACAGGCATATTTCAGATTCATTCACACGACCTAAGGAAACTCCTCCGAATTTGGTTGCTTATCGACTCGATAAATCGCAAACTCATCTAAGTTCATGGATCAAGGTGAATTATTTCTCCTTCGCATGTGGGTGAGCCCGACAACCTAGACGGAAGTTTCAGTGAATCCTAACACTACGAACTCGTGCGACAACCATTCCTCGATGGTAAATTCTTGTTATGATTTATATATCCACATGACACCCCTTTTTGACAAATGGCGTTCTTCATTTTAACCTTATACAACTTGTGTACGACCTACTATACCCCTAACCTCAAGTAAACCCTTGTTACGGATCCTTACACGCTTACGCATCGATTGCGACTACCCTTTTTTGCATGTTTCCACGTCCATTCACGATATACTCCTCAGATTCTATGATCCTCATCCTAACAACATTCTTCGCGAACTCTCACTTGGAAGAGTTACTCTCCACGAACGTTGCTCGAGGAACTATGGGCCATGAATATCATGGATATGAAGGTAGCACAACCACTGTTCTTAGAACTCGATACGACGGACATAGGTTCTCGGTCACGACATTTGAATTTAGCCTACCTTGACGGTTAGTCACTTAATTTCTTCGGCGACATTCGAATCTACTCCCAGAACTAGTAGAACGATACCTGCGCCTTACCATGGAGCTCCTACAATGCAAACAACCTTATGTTAAGTTTCTAACGTGCGAATTTTGACGTTACGAAGCCCGCTTCTCTTGATCATATGCACAAACCCTCGTAACTCTAACTCGAAGGATTGCTCAGGGATCCGCGTTTCAACGGTTGAAGGTGAAACTCTGTAGTACCCCCATCCGTTCGTTAACTAAAAACACAGATGATTTCGTTGCTCATTCTGACGTGTTTATCCTAGGACTTAGTTGTGTGTTGAAGCAATGTGAGAAAGACATTGCTTACGCATCATACCAACACAAGGTTCACGAAAGGAACTACACTATCCATGATTTGGAGTTGGGAGAAATAGTGTTTGCACTCAAGATATGGAGACATTACTTGTACGGTACCAAGTGCAATATCTACACCGATCACAAGAGTCTCCAGCATATCTTGGATCAGAAGGAGTTGAACATACGACAGCGTAGATGGGTCAAACTGCTTACGACTGCGAACGCGCAGTCAACTATCATCTCGGAAAAGCCAACCTGGTGGCTGACACCCTCAGTCGTAAGAAAACCAAACCTAAGGGTGTACGCGTGTTACAGCTTACTATCCACTCCAGTCTTCCTACCCAGATTTGTGACGCTCAGAGTGCAGCATTGAAAGAGGAGAACATCCTAGCTGAGTCCATGCGGAGCATGGAAAAGCAACTCGCATGCAAGGAAGATGGCAATTATTATTTCATGGAACGTATCTGGGTTCCATCCTACGAAAACCTACGAGAGAGGGTTATCGGTGAAGCACCCAAGCCTCGCTACTCGGTGCATCCTAGTTTTGACAAGATGCACCAAGATCACAAGACTCTGTACTGGTGGCCCGAAACCATCAGGACTACTCCAACCCCCAGAAATTCCAACGTGGAAATGGGAGTAGATTTCCATAGATTTCGTCACTAGCTTACCTAGATCTCAGAGAGTAAACGACGCCATCTGGGTGATCGTGGATCGACTAACTAAGTCTGCAAACTAAAAGCGATCAAGGAAACTGACAAGTTTTCTACACTCGAAGACATCTACTTGAAGGAAGTGGTCGCTAGGCATGTAGTGCCAACTTCCATCATATCTGATCGAGACGTGCGTTTTACCTCTGATTTGTGGCAGGTGATGCACAAATCCTTTGGCTCACGTCCAGACATGAGCACATCATATCATCCGCAGACGGATGGGCAGACTGAATGCACCATCCAAACCCTTGAAGACATGCTTCGAGCATGTGTAATTGACCTTGGTAATGGCTGGGAAAGGCACCTACCTTTGGTGGAGTTTTCGTATAACAACAGTTACCACACTAGCATCCAGGCTGCTCCATTCGAGGCGTTGTATGGACGGAAATGCCGATCACCCTTATGCTAGGCAGAAGTTGGTGACAGCCAAATCACTGGTCCAGAACTCGTCGTCAACACGACGGAAAAGATTGCCAAACTACAACAACGAATGGCGGCAGCTCATGACCTTCAGAAAAGCTACGCTGATAAATGTAGGAAACCACCCGAGTTCCAGGTTGGGGATCGAGTGCTACTTAAAGTCTCACCTTGGAAAGGTGTAGTTCGTATTGGCAAACGGGGCAACCTTATTCCGCGACATGTCGGACCTTTTGAAATCACTGAGAAAATCGGCAAGGTGGCTTATAGACTAAATCTGCCTGAAGAATTCAGTGGTGTTCACAACGTCTTCCACGTGTCGAATCTGAAGAAATGTTTATCAGACGATACCCTCATCGTTCCTTTCAAGGAACTCACTATCGACGACTAGTTGCGCTTCGTCGAGGAACCGGTGGAAATTATGAGCTGAGAAATCAAGACTCTCAAATGAACCAAGATACCTATTGTTCGAGTTCGTTGGAACTCCCGTCGTGGCCAAGAGTTCACTTGGGAACGAGAGGACCAGATGAAATGCAAGTACCCCTAGTTGTTTAAGAAAGGTGAGTCCAGTACTGAAGCAACTTCGGAATTTCGGGACGAAATTCCAAACCAACGAGGGGATGATGTGATACCCCAGGAAAATGCACAACACAACTAGCTTCCCCAGTGACTACGTGCTAAATTTCGGGAGAAAATTTCTTTCAACTTGGGGATGATGTGACAACCCGTAACTTCGAGGTAAAAAATGTTCGTTTCACTTTATAAGTTAATTATTTACTTATCTAATTTATTTTATACAACGAATACTTGATGGCAAATCCTTATTGTGTTGAACCGACTCGAACCGTTTAAACCAAAGCACATGTCTTGCTTGTCGATTCAACACACTCGCGTAACTCGAAACCTATGAGGCCCGAACCATAAGTTGATTATTATACTTTATGTTAGTTAATTTAATTATTATTCTTTTATACTTCTAAAACTAGTTGGTAAAAAAAAAAAATAGTAAAGTCTTGTGAACGAAACGTTGAACTACCAATTACCATTTTCCCTTGTTTCAAGTTTGATCACCTTTTCCCTTTGCCCAGCTACTTGCGGCCCACCCCTCCAGCCCAAACCCCTTCATCCTTGTTCCATCTATTATTATACATAACTTTGCATGTGTGTGTATTAGAGAGAAAAAAAAGGGAAACCCTAGCTTCCCCCTCACAACTCACGGCAATAAGAGAACTCACGACAGCAAGAGACTCCCTCATCGCAACCCTCTCTCATCTCGCTACTCTCTCTCTCTCGCTCGCATCTCTCTTCCTCCCGCACTCCATCTCGAACGGTTAGTACGTTTATTTGTTGTTTACAGGTTGAAACCTTTTGTTACATGGCTATATCTGGGTATACTCTTGATGATTTTAAATGTTCTCCAGCGATAACATGTAGTATGTGGTTGTATATATGGGTACGACAGTTGGTATATGATTGTATATAGATGATGATTGTATGTGAAACTGTTGATATATGTGACTTCAAAAATGTGTATGTTTGCATGTACGTGACAGTATGTAAATGTGATGCATATATAAATATGCATGTTAAACTCCTGAAAACAGTCAATGTGATTAGTAAGTTGTGTAGTTATAATTAGGGTATTGATTAGGGGATGAATCTTGAATGGTTTGAGTTAAAATTTACCGATTTAATGGCGTAGATGATGTAGGGCCACTATAATATGCTGTTATTAAATGTTATGGGTTGTTGGGTGTGTTAATTATTCGGTTGGGGAAGTCGGGTAGCGAAATCAGAATCTGATCAACAGTTCCAGCCGAATTTAATCGGTTGTAACATGGTCATAATTTAAGGAAAACGAAATTTTCTTGAGTCTATAATGTGTTATGTTGAAATACGAAACATATGGCACTGGAATCATAATTTTTCGACACCGTTTGGTATGTTTAACGAATTATTTACGAACAAACACTGAAGCTACGAAAATCTGGAGTAAATGGGTCATATGTTTTGGGTCATAACTTGCTACGTAATTGGCGTTTTGCTATGAAATTTTTACTGTAGATGGCCACTGATGTCTTTGTAATTCTCCAACTGGAATTTCGTCAATCGAACATACGATAAATTTTAAATGAATTTTTACGTGGACTACAGTCAGAAAGTGACGAATCTGATTGTAGCCCGGTAAATAAATTTTATAAATAATTGTTGATGAATTGGACCCCGAGATTTTGACACAATAATATTTGGATCGTTTAACACATTCTGTAATTTTTTGGGAATTTTATTGTACACGAACTATTCTGGATAACAATCCGAAAACTGCCAAAAAATGCACTATATGGCTGAATATTTATTGAAGAGTATTTTAAGTCTTTTGTGACACTTGTGTTGTCGCTAAGCTATGTCGTGATAAATGCATGCATGATATTGGTATTGTATGTTAAAATATGCTACGTGCTAGATACGTGTAGGATTCGTGTTTCCGCGTGAGCACACCCACTAACCCTTAAACGATAATCATGTTAGGATGTGATTGACTGGTTCCACCTCAGGTATTTCTTTCCATAACTTAATCTGTCGAGCTAATCTAAGGTGAGTTCACACTTTCTATAAGGCATGGGATTCCCGGTGGTTTGGGAATGGGTTAAGAAACTAAAACGGAACCTGCTTATTCTCCTTGGGTAGAATATGTACCTCCATCCTCGTTGGGAAGGATGACAACATTAAACCTACGTATTCTCCTTGGGTAGATTATGTACCTCCGTCCTCCATAGGAAGGACGACAACATATAACTTACTAGACAAAACTCTATCATGAAGTCCCTCATTTTTATATCGACTTAATCGCCGGGCTAATGGTGAGTGGGTCATTAGTTAAATAGCACTATTAGGTTTGACAAGCCTCACACCGTGCCGCAGAGGACGGGAGTGTACTAATGGATCTGGGCACTTAGTTAATGATGACAGACATTGACCAAGGGCACAATATACTCCAGTCAGTTGTTGATATGGTAACGGGTCTAGTGGTTACATGGGGTAGCCCCCACTGGTTATGGTTTGGGAAACAAGGAACTGATTAACTACTGGTTTTCGAATGAACTTATGGTTTTTGGAACAACTTTAAAATGGACAACCAACTGTGAACTCGCTCAAATTTTTTGTTGACTCGTTGTTACATGCCTTGCAGGTCGTTAGGTTTTTAGCTGGAGCTTGCATTGGAGCTGGAGTCGTTGTGGGACATGAACCGCTGCGTGTTCAAGAAAAACTTTATTAAATTTAAAACTTAAATTTTTGTTTTGAACTTAAATGCTTCCGCTGACTATTAAACTTGGTTTTGGACTTTGGTTGGAGAACTTTAGACGTTTGGTTTTACTTTACTTTATTTAATGTTTATTATAATTGGTGGTATGATCCTGGTCAGTCACACGCCTCGCGATAATACTGCACTTGTGGATTTTGAGGGTGTGACAAACTCCTAAATGATTACGACTGCGAGATTCGCTACCATCCTGGTAAGGCGAATGTCATAGCCGATGTGCTAAGTCGAAAGGAACGAGCCAAGCTTAATTTTATTCGTACTCTATCTGATATTCAAACTCGTGTCTCTCAAGCTCAACAATCTTGTGTTACACAAAATTTGATGGGTAAGGAATTACCACGGGTCAACTAGAGCTTAAACTCTAAACGAAAGACGATGGGTTACTCTATTTCAAGGATCGTTTGTGGATTCTGAAACAAGACGATCTTCACACTTTAGTGATGGACGAATCTCATAAGTCTCAATATTCTATTCATCCTGGTATGAAAAAGGATGTTGCTTTGTACGTATCAAAATGCCTAACTTGTCTCAAAGTCAAGGCTGAAGATCAACGACCATCTGGTTTGCTTGTACAACCAGAGATATCGGTATGGAAGTGGGAGAACATTGCTATGGATATTATCACTAAGTTATCGCGTACATCTAGAGGTCACGATGCTATTTGGGTTGTTATCGATAAATTAATGAAGTCAACTCACTTTATACCGATTCATGAGGATCTATCTGCTGATAAACTTGCCAAGATTTATGTTGATGAGATTGTATCTCGACATGGTGTTCCTTTGGATATCATATCTGATCGTGATGCTCGATTTTCATCTCATTTTTGGAAGACCATGCAATCTGCTATGGGAACCCAACTAAATCTAAGCACTGCTTATCATCCCCAAACAGATAGACAATCTGAGAGGACGATACAAACACTGGAGGATATGCTTAGAGCATGCGTGATAGACTTTGGTGGTAATTGGGATTCTCATCTGCCGTTGGCCGAATTTTCTTACAACAATAGTTATCATGCTAGCATTAATATGGCACCGTTCGAAGCTTTATACGGTCGAAAATGTCATTCACCTGTCTATTGGAATGAGATCGGTGAAGCTTAGCTTACTGGACCTGAGCTCATTTTAGAAACGACAGATAAAATCAAGAAAATTCGCGATAATCTTCTGACAGCTAGAAGCCATCAAAAGAGTTATGCGGATATGCGACGCAAGCCCTTGGAATTTCAAGTTGGCGACCATGTCCTACTCAAGGTATCCCCTTGGAAGAGAGTGGTGAGATTTGGAAAGAAAGCAAAACTTGCCCCTCGATATGTTGGACCATTAAAATCGTTGAAAGAATTGGAAAGGTTGCCTATCGACTAGAGCTACCTACTAAAATTGGGAATATTCACCCAACATTCCACGTGTCCAATTTACGAAAGTGTTTAGCCGATACTGATCTTCACATTCCACTCGATGAAATTCAACTTGATGAAACGATGCACTTTGTCGAGAAACCTGTGGAGATAATAGACGGTGCAGTCAAAACAGTTGAAGAACAAGCGAATTCGATTAGTCAAAGTTCGTTGAGAGTCCAAACGTGGCCCAAAGTTTACTTGGGAACGTGAGGACCAAATGAAAGCGAAATATCCACATTTGTTTTCACGAGTTTCCTCTAGTTAAAATTTCGGGACGAAATTTCCTAAAGTAGGGGAGACTGTGACAATCGTGCTCTGTAAATGATGTACAATGTAAAACGATATCAACTATCATTGAAACAATGTGTTTTGGTGTTAATATTTGTGTATTTGTGTTTGACGATTTTACGATATGATTCTAGTTCGATTTCAAGCTTTAAATCGCTTTCTAGAAAGTTATACGCAAACTGATGCGTAAACGTAATTAGTTTAATGCGACAAACACTCCGGAATAGTGACATAGGCTTAACATACCTTAAATAACCTTTACATAAATTAGAAATAAGTTTTGAAGGGTTTGGTGTGTCAAAAACAAGTTTACTCAATCGCAGGGACTATTTGTGTCAAACTGTGAAACTATGCCGATTTGTATAGTAACGAACATTTCGGAACTTGATCATAAGCTAAACATACCCTAAATATCCTTTACATAGCTTAGAAATAGGCTTTGAGGGGTTCGGTATGCGAAAATAAACTTATTTGATCAACAGGGACTAAAAGCGTCCAAAAGTGCATAAGTTTGCATTTTCGCGCATATCTTACGTTCTGAACATATCCGGACATCCAAAAATTTTTGTAAACATCAAAATATTTTATTTTAGTGACTGGAATGCAAAAATACCTTTCGTCGTGTAATTTGGATCAATTTCGCATCCGCTCGAGTTTTCGTCGTAATTAACCGAATAACGCGACCGTTACGACCAAACGAACTGACATCTGAGATAATTTCAAGCATGTTTCAAGTCCCCTATGCTTTAACATCCTTTTAGAGCCTTGAAATTGGGTTAACGGGGTTTAAACGCATCGAAAATGGCTTAAACAAGCTGTAGGGACCATTTTTGCCAAGTTTCAAAACTTTCTGGCTCAGGTGAGTGGTGGCGTCGCGCGACAGGGTACCCCCCCCCCTTGCCGTGGTGCGACGCCACAGGTGCATTTTGATAGAAACTTCAATTTTTAGCAACCAGCTTGAATTTGAGGGTCTTTTATGCAACTTTCTCAACACTATAAACTAGTTTTAGAGGTCCCATTGTATACTAAACCATGTTCCACAAGTTTATGGTTAGGATTGAACCTTGATTCTTGCAAAAACACTTGTCAAGATCCTAAGAATCCAATATTACTATAAATAGAAGTGGGTTCTTCACTTCATTCCTCACAATTTGATCTCAATTTTTGCTCTAAGTTGAAGCTCTCACTTGTGAAGCTTCATACCTGAGTATTTTGAGTTCAAATCTTCATTGCTTGGACCTTTTGTGTCATACCCTGACTTTTGCTTAAGCGTGATTATGGTGTGACTTTCTTAATATCATTGCATTCAATCATAACATCATCTATATGATAAATCCATAGGTTTGTCATCCATTAAATAAGTTCAAAACATAACAACATTGTTTTAAAACATAGACACCAAATTCAATTTTTACAAATCGTACAAATTATTTTTGAGTTCATTAAGGACTCGTCAAAAGATATTGAATAATACCAAGGTTTGGAAAACATGTCTCGTCCAGGAATAAGACACACCGTCCAAACTCAAAGACCATGGATGACATCTTTATTCTTAACGCAGCATAAAAACTTCCAACGCCCGCCAGATCCGTTAAAATTTCCTGAAATACATGTAGTTTGAAAAACATCAACAAAAGTTGAGCGAGTTCATGTGTTCGTTTGTGTGTATGTATAAACCTTTGAAAATGTTGTAAGTAAGTATGTAAGTCCCTGGTATGTAGCAATAAGGAAAAAGAGATCACCGATGGTTTGCAAGGCCATTGATATGTGTGAAGTGATGCTGGAAGACTCAAACTTAGCAGATTTGTTACTGGGCTTCAGCTGGAAGACATAGTCACCATATGGTCCATCCTGCGGACTCAGGGGTGGGGCTCGCTACACCCACATAGATCTATCACTCATGCCCCTCGGTCCTACAATGAGGATTGATGGCCTTATTCACCCTACTCATTCACATGATCTAGTACTAAAAACCCTCCCTACGCTAACCATACCATGTAAATAAATGTCTGTAATAATTGTCGCATGTATTTCACCCCCTAAGTATAAAACTGAAAACAGTAAAGAGAAAAGGGGGAACATGAACTCACTGTATTGCGTCTTCAGTATGCGTAACCCAAGTCTCCTCAGCCAACACGACTTCCTACAGTGGACTAACGTCTATTAGACGAACGCGTCGTGCCTTTGCTTAGTATGAAGGTTTTTGAGTTACGTTTATTGTGTTTCCAAAATTATTCCAGGTTATAATTATTAGTTAAAATAATTATTTTAACTTTAAATTATAGTTAATGTTTGGAATAATTGTTAATCAATATTTCGTATTCCTACTTCCCAAGTATTTTAACTTCGTATTTCCTTCCCAAGAGTGGGGGTATCTCATACATGTATCTTCGTATTTGTATTTGTATATCTTGCCAAGTAATGGCGTCGTATTTCGGTGTATTGTTCTAAATAAAAATATGTTAATATATTCCCAATATATATTTCCAAAACCATGTATTTCAAGTCTCACTTATATATATATATATATATATATAAACTTATTTGGTTCATTCATGTATTATCCTAGAAAATATATATTTTTCTCAAAAATTATATATCTTCTAAATATACTAGGAAAATATATTTTTAACTCCCAAAATTAATATATTTTCTCGTTGTCAAAAATATGATATACTTGGTAATATTTACGAAATCATATTTTCACTTCTCTCATTTCCAAAATAAGATTTACCAAAAATATAGTGTAATGGTATATCCCGGAATATTTCATAAGTTACGTTTTCTTGTTCGATTTCTCAATATTACGTGTGAAACTTAAATATTTTATTCCTTGTAATTTTTGGTATTATTTTGGAGTTGTAATTTCCATGGTATTTTGTAAGTTATATTATTTTACCCTAAAATAATATAACTAGTTCACAAAATATACAATTAATCACACAAGTGTCTATAAAATATATATTCTAACTATATATTTATCAAATTTTTATTTACGAAAATCAACCTCAGGCACTTAGTATTTTTTGTAATAAAAATCATGGCGAAGTTTATCTTGAAAACCAAGTTAAAAATATATTTGTAACACTTGTTAGAAAAATATTTTCTAAGTGTTGGATTTTTAGGAAAATTTCGCCAGAGTTTCCTTTGTAAATGGAGGTGTCCATGCTTATTAGCATATCATTTTCTTTTGTAAAATCATTCAATCAATTCTCAATCATCAACATACAACCTCTATTTATCAAATTTTGTCAAAAATAAGCATAAACTATAAACTCATGAACTTGAAAATTTATAAAAACATGTAGTAACTTATTAACACACTTAGTGAGTCTTGTTACCTTCCAAAATGTGATTGGTTCCTTTAAAACTTCATTTTTAAAGAGTTCGGTTTTTCACAACTTCTAGTCATATTTTCTAATAATGTTTCTTTGTGAAATTTTCTTATTACACAAGTGTTTCTAAACTTGTTTATCCACTAAAAATGTGTTTAGTTTATGTAAGATCCAAGTTTTAGCAAGACTTACACTTTTCACTTGGTTCTTTCGAAAAAGCACTCATAGATCTTTAGATCTACAAGTTTATAACTTATTTTTGTCTTTATTTTTCAAGAAACTTTCATTTATTCAAGTTCATGGTTATGTGTGGATGATTTCATTATCCTACACATCTTGCTAGTTCATGTCTTTAAACATGATCTAGAAAGTCCATGTGATGAACCATACCATTTTTACTAACAAACAACAAACAATAATCATAACAACACAAGAACAACATGATTTCATCTTCATTTTAACACTACTTCATCTCATAGTTAGTTTATGTCAAGACTTTGTTTATGTTCTTTAGAGTTCTTATATTTTCACCATTCTTTTAACTATTAACCATCAAAAATATGAAGAAGATGAAGATCTAAGGCACTTACTACTAGCACAAGGTTAGGGGACTTCAAGAGCATAAAAGTGGTGGATAAAAGAAAACGAGAGCGGTCCTTGAGCCTCCGAATACACCAAGCTTACTTGTAGGATCACATACACCCTTGGGAGTAGGGAGATTGCTTGGAATGGACTTGAATGATGGTGGTGGTGTGTGTGGGTGGTCTCGGTTGAACACACAAGAGGAGGGAGAGATATGAGTGTTTGTTGGTGGTGAAGATGAGTTTGAAAGGTTACTTAGTGGTCTTTATATAAAGAACTCCCAATCTTATTCACCTTTATTTAACATGTCCCTTAATCCATCTACAAGATCAATTAAAATAATAAAAAAAAAATCATGGGGTTGTCCCCACTCCCATAACCGGTTCGAAGGGGGGGGGGTATGGGGTTGGTTTTCAATGGTTAGTTAGTGATTTAGTTAGGATTCAAGTATTAAGTTTGTGTGTTATGATGTGTATATAGTGTGTTAGGGTGTTCGGGGACCCTAACTAGCTCAGAAAAATAAAAACAATGTGTTTGACAATATTTTTAGTGTTCCGGGTAAAGTCCGGTTGTTCGGTTGGGTGTTGTCCGTTAAAGTGCTTAATAAATCCATAAAGTGTCTTTTATGTTACTTTATGTGACACATTTAATTCCCAACACTTTGGAAAGTATCTAGGACTATTTTGCCAAGTTTTTGCACTCTACTAGCATAGTTAAATGCTGAATTTTGTTTATTAAGTGCAGTATTATGCATTTAAAGTGTGTTTTAGGCACTTCCCGGCACTATAACTATCACCTAGTGACTCAGTTTTATGGTCCTCACTTCCCTACACTCCCTACTAGTGTAGTACCCTGACTCTGGCCCATACTAGCCTCAAAAGTATTGTCTGTCTAGGTGCTGGCATGTTTCTGGGTTATCCGCTCACTGTGCTAACTGTGCTTTTTGCATCAAATTTGTCACTAAAGGTTGTATGTAATATATGGAGTGACAGTATGAATGTGATGCATATGTATGTATGATGCAAAAATCATAAATCAGTTTAATTCTTCAGTTGTAATTAAGCACAGTCATTAAGCATAAATCAATATTAATTAAACGTACGGATGCATGCAAATTTGACAGTTGTCACATTCTCCCCCTGTTAAGAAAATTTCGTCCTCGAAATTTGTACTACCTTAACTCCTTACGGTTACATCATGCGTGTATGTATATGAATAATACCGAGGTAGATAATCACCAAACCGAATCAAACCTTACTCTCATCAGGTGAGTCCAAGAATATATAACAACCCGAATCCTATGGTTAAAAGGTGTGTGCTTTTAGCATTGATGTCAAAGGTACAAGACGTATTTGACGTATAGTCTAGTTTAAACCTGTTAGCAGGGGGTTCTTCAAAAGAGGAGTTTTCCACAACCCATAGCATCTGCTATGTGAATTCAAAATCAATAACTCAAATGCAATAGTAAAATGGTCTGCTAACTACCGAGTAGAAGGGATGGTAAGGTTTAGTGTGTTGACATTCTTAAATTTTAAAAGTACACCGAATGAAATATAAGCGAATCTGGTGTATCATTGTCTTGATTCGTAGTTGCATCAAAAATGTTTAAATGACAAGTCAAACGAAAGTATATGCAGTTTTGTGTGAAACGGTTGACCCTGATTAGCACAAGCTACAAGTTTGTAACGACACCACAAGGTGTCGGGGTGTCGTACCGACATAATTCAAGTATAGTGGTGACTAAACCAGTTCACCGTGCTGGGAATCAAATAAAAGTGCACCGAAACAAGCCAGAAGATTGGTTTACATAGTGTCATAGAGTTTTCGGTTGAATACGGAACATCAAAGAGCCATTGTTTTTTATCGAAGGTGAGAAAGCAATAAGTACCGCAAGGCATTCGATTTATAATGAAAGAATTGTTAGGAGGTACACCGTGCTATGAAATGAATTTATGTACCCTTCTCTTAACACATAACTGTGTTGAGACTCTTTTGATTGTGATAAACAAATGGATTTTTAAATAAATAGACTATTAAATCCGTGTATGAAGTGAGTAACCAAAATAGCGCAAGCTTCAATTTTTGTGAAGGTATCACCGTGAGGTATCGAAACTAACAACGATTTAGTGGATTCGTAGACCAACCAAGCCTACCACGACTCGAAACGAAAGAACCTTTGCAAAATATTTGAATATGATGCCCTCAATACATCATATGACGTCTTAAATTGAATATACGAAATGGATAAGTTCAAGCAATAGAACTTGGTTTTAGCGTAACTTGGCAATACACGTATGTATCAACAAACGAATCTCGGCATGGTTACAAAGACAAACCATGAATGTAACTTGAAATAAATGAAGTTTCAAGAGGGTGTGTTGACTTGATAGCAAAAGAGTCAATAGTCACAATAATGTAGGTCATTCGAATTCACAAATCAGTAATTAGATTTAGTGTCATAATATTTGAACGTAAATGAAGCGTTTATTCGAAATGATGTCGCATGCGTAGCAAATGGTGCATGTGTGACAATTAAGTTTCCAAGAAAAGGAATAATGAGTATCTGCTAAGATGAAGAAATGACCAGATATCGAAGCAAATGTGTGTTCGCTCTCAGCGAAGAAAATTAACGTGATGCAACTACCATTAAGGGGAGTAGAGATGCAAACGTCTACTGGCTAGAAGTAAAAGAAATTCGAGTACTTTCGGTTTGGTCAACGGAACTGGCATATATGTCAGGTTAATGGTGTCTGCTTGAGTTAACAGATGTGGTTCCTAAGTACATGTTTCCTAGATTCTCAGAGTTTCGTATTCGGTGTAGAATCGTTCTGAGCATCGTGTAGGAAACACCTTTCTTGTGTGCGTTTAAGAACAAGTTATTGTCCCACAATTTCCCCCGGTATACTTTCTTCCTGAATTTACAACTACTCGATCATCGATCAGCCGGGAAATACTGGTTGGATCCTTGCAGTTAGTCAAATAAGTAGTTCGCCAATCCTTAGCAAGAGTCGTTGACTCTTGTTGGCTAGCTCGTCCGGCTCCTGGTAGTTTGATGTTCATTTGGGAGTCATCGTCCTTTCATTTGACAAGCAGAATTGGGGTTACCCAAAATGGAAATTTTGGTCTGTTATCTTCCTTCTCTATCCACCACTGAAACTACACTGTCAATCCTTGCATATCCGAAGGTGTAAGTCTCTAGAGTGCATTTACTACAGACGCGGCACCTGGAATCGAATCGATGCGAAATTCGACTTGTCGTTGAGGAGGTATTTCTGGCAAATCTTCAAGGAAGACTTTAGGATATTTCCTTATCACAGGAATATCTTCGTGTTTTGGTTCTTCGACTCCCTTGTCCACGACATGAGTCAAGAAAACAACACATCCTATTTGCAGACAACTTTCGTGCCTTCAAGCAATTTGTAATTTTGTAAAGGCGTACTCTCCTTCACGAGTCGAGATTGTTTCTTCGCTCGGCATCGGGACGCGGACATCAATCTCCGCTTGATCACTTGACAACCCGTCCATCCAATTACCTCGTCGAAGCGCCCCAATTCAACTGACAGTAGCTCAAGCGTAAACTCACTCTCTCCGGGTCCTGTCTTGCCATTTCCAACACTTCGTTGGCTTCCACTAGCTCCCCATTAGCTAGTTCTATCGTGTGCGGGTTACCTAATGTGACAACCCTCAAAATCCTATGTATTCCATACAATTTATTATTGATAATTAAAGTGTTTGACGACTGAGTGGAATTACTTAACTGCTCTCTGATTACTGTGATATACTTACATGTGTTTGTTAACGTACTTGGCTTGTGCAGAAAACTTGACTAAATGGTCCTGAATATTTTCCTATGTGTTAGGAATTAATTGTGTTACAAAAATATATGTATAAGTCGCCTTACGGAATAATTAAACACTTTAGCGAAACAGTATCCGACCGAACAACCGGACATTACCCAGGACACCAAAATATTGCTAGAAACATTGTTTAATTATTTCTTGGCTAGTTATGGTCCCCGAACACCATAACACCCACTAGAATATCTACTAATTAACACTAGTAGCCTTATACTTGGAATTGAACTAATATTTACCAACTTACCATCACAATTTACAAATAAACCCCCCCCCCCCCCCCATGCCCATTTACGGTCACCATGGACCCACCCCCATATCCCACTAGATCTTCATTCTAATATTTTATTAGATTACTTGCTTGTTTGAGTAGCCAAAATATGGGGGAAGAGATTATAAGTATGGAGCATAGGATTGCAATATCATTCCAAATCATTTCATATCTTCTCAAGATCACCACCATACCTCCACACCATACCCACTAGATTTTATTTCATATTTTATTTAGATTGATTGCTTGAGATCTTGGACATAATATTGAGAAATCTCAACAAGTATGGTGGCATAGATTATGAGATCATTTCATATCTTTCACTCTCTCACTTCACAAGATCACCATATCCCACTAGATCTCCTTATATATTTTATTAGATTGTTACTTGATTTGGTGAACATGATATTGAGAAAACTTATAAGTATGGCTCATGAGATTTGCAAGACCATACTTCTCACCTCAACACTCAACCTCACTACTCTCTCTCTCTCTATTCGGTTCCCCCAAACCGAACCCACCCCCCTCTCTTTTCACATCTTCATCTTCCATTTTTACAAGTCCCTTTTTAAGCTTAGAAGGATTCAAGAAGGTAGCTACTTGTGGAGCTTCAAGAAGGGCTTTGTCTTGCTTGTTCTTCATCTTTTCTCATCATCCTCCTCAATAGATTCTACCCTAGCTATAAGCTAGTAGTAAGCTCTTGTTTAACCTTTGTTCATCTTATTTTATGGCTAACATTGTAGTATGATGCTTATGTTTACAACTAAAATGTAAGAACACTAAAAATATAAACATAAAGGTTACATGAAGTTTACTTGTATATGAAATGCTATTAGTTGATGTTGTCATGGGTATGTTGTTGGTTTAGGGTTGGTTAGTACATATATGATGATTGATCATCGAACTCTTGATAAAAATCCGTTGTTCGGACATGTGTTGATACAATATAGTAACATATTAAACGATAAAGAACATGCTGGATCACATTTCCAGCCGACTTCATCAGGCTGTAAACAGGTCATAAACTCAACGAAAAACTAATATTTCAAGTCTAAAATGTGATATTAGGAAATACGGTTCTAATGGCACCGGAATCATAATTTTTGGACTCCGTTTACTATTTTAAAAGCGTCTTTTCGTAACAGCAGCTAGAGCTGCAATTTTTCTGCTGAAAAAGTGCGTCTTGTTTTCTGTTATAACTTGTAATCTGTGTGGATTCTGATCACGAAATTTATACCATAGTTGATCATCGATGTATTTGTAATTACCCCACTGGAATTTCGTAAATCGGACACTCGATGAATTTTTAATAAATTGTTCCGTGGACTGTGGTCAGAAATACATAAATCTGAGTTCAGTCCGGAATATGAATTTTTATAAAATATTGGTAGTGAACCGGACCCCGATATTTTGACACAATAAAATTTGGAACGTTTAGGACATTCTGTAAAAATTTGGGAATTTTTGGAATAATTTAACTATTTTATTTAAATGTCCGAAAACAGCCGGTTTTGAATATTAAAGCTGAATTGATATAAGTTGTGACTTGCGTGTCTAAATGTCGAGTATGCTATCTGTGAATGATCTAACATGTTATATGTGTTACGTGCACTATCGTATGTATGCTTATGAGTGGGGAATGGATGGGAAATATATATATACGGGCATAAACAGTTAAAGTAATGCATGCTATGTGATAGATACGTGTAGGAACTTTGTGCTCTATTTGTAAGCCACTAAATGACTAACTGGTAAATCATACTAGGACGTGATTGACCGACCTTGACTGTGAACTATATTTGAGAATCTAACCGAGCAAACCGAGGTGAGTTCACACACTTTCTAAGGCATGGGATTCCCATTGGTTTGGGAATGGGTTAAAGAATTTAAAACTGAATCTACATATCCTCCTTGGGTAGGATATGTACGGCCGTCCTCCTTGGGTAGAATGCCAATATTACTCCTGCGTACTCTCCTTGGGTAGAACTACGTACGTTCGTCCTCCTTGGGTAGGACAACAACCTTACAACTTACTAGACAAAACTCAATCATAAGTCCCTCATTTTTATATCGACTTAATCGCCGAGGCCAATGGCGAGCGGGTCATTAGTTAATAGCGCTATTAGGTTTAACAAACCTCACACCGTGCCAGTCGGACGGGCGTGTACTAATGGACTATGGCACGTCGGTGGGGATAGAACACCGACGCTAGGGCACCATTGATTTTTGTTAGTAGTCGATATGATAAACGAGTCTGGTAGTTTAAAATACTGGGGTAGCTCCCCACGGCCAAAGTGCCGGGCTGGATAGCCAGGGAAGGTGGACATGGGATGGTTAACTAATAAACGTTTTCGAACTATGGGGTAACTCCCACGGCTGCATAGCCGAATGAGATTAAACTATGTTTTTGGAAACAACTCTAGAATGGACAACCAACTGTGAACTCACTCAACTTTGTTGTTGACTCGTTATTACATGCTTTGCAGGGCATTAGATGCTATGGAGCTTGCATATGGAGGTGGTCGTTGTGGGATGCGAACTGATATGTCCCGTATTTAATAAATAAACTATATGAACTTATTAAACCTACCTTTTGGACTTTTAACTTAAGAACTATGGACTTATGTTTCGAACTTATGTTTTATGCTTCCGCTGTTAACCTAAAATCGGTTTACTTCGTTTTGGTCACCAATCGTATTGTGTTTGGTTTTATTTACTTAATTATGTTGTTCAATATGATTGGTGGCTCGATCCTGGTCATGTCACGCCTCCAAGGGGTGATACTCCGCATGGTGGATTTTGGGGGTGTGACAGATTGGTATCAGAGCCATTGGTTATAGTGAACTTGGTTTTAAAAAGGGAAAAGATTTTTGATAAAACCAGACTATAACATGTACAGTGCTCAACGATCCACAACGACGCATTGCTCCACGTGCAAGACTCGACACCATAGGTGGTATGATATATGTTATACTTTCGGTTAGATAGTTCACACTGTGCGTTGGATAATGTGATAATTGCTATTTGAACCTTGTGTGCTTACTCTCTACTGTCGTCCCACACTTATGCACTTTCGCGACACTTCCTCACTTACGTTGCTTCATTATGAAGATCATGAGCGGAGGCGGAGGACGTATCAACCTCACTCAAGCCCAGTTGACGGCTTTGATCAACGAACGAGTTGCTGAGGCACTCGCAGCTGTTCCTGCAGGAGGTATAACCTGCTACTTCAACATCTTAGGACGTTTACATCCCACCTTCGCGAATCAACCCTCGTGCTTAACCTTGTCTTTTATTCCCGCACCACAGGTCAACATGCTCAGCCTCCTGTGTGCACATTCAAAACCTTCATGGATTGCCGACCTAGCACTTTCAGCGGCACAGAAGGAGCTGTAGGCCTTCTTCACTGGTTTGAGAAGCTCGAGTCTGTTTTCGAGATGTGTGAATGCCCTGAAGATCGCAGGGTGAAGTATGCTACTGGAACACTCGAGGGTGCTGCGTTAACCTGGTGGAAAGCACAGGTTCAACTGCTTGGGTTGGCGGTTGCTAATGCCATCCCGTGGAACGGTTTCACAGAACTGATTAGAGAAGAGTACTGCAGTCGTGACGACATCCACAAGCTGGAAGTGGAATTTTTCAATCTGAAGATGACGGGGTCTGAGATCGAGGCATACACGAAGAGGTCGAACGAGCTGGCCATCCTGTGTCCTACTATGGTGGACCCTCCCTACAAACGCATTGAGCTGTACCTTAAGGGCTTGGTGCCAGAAATTCAAAGCCACGTAACCTCAGCTAACCTTGGCACTATACAGCAAGTCGTCAAGTTGGCTCATCGCCTCACTGATCAGGCAGTTGAGCAGAACAGGCTCCCAAAGCGTATTAGCGCCACTACTTCTGATGCTCCCAACGACAATAAGCGCAAGTGGGAGGGAAATCTGGGCAAGGGTTCTGTTTCAGCTCAATCTTAGCAGCGAAAGACGGATGAGTACAGGAGCCCCAGTCAGCAGTCTTCTGGGAATCAAAGTAAGGGTGGATACAAGGGAAATCACCCCAAATGTAATCGCTGTAACTTGCACCACAGTGGGCCATGTGGTAAGGGCAACTGTCATCGATGCAACAAGCCTGGTCACATGGCAAGGGACTGCAGGAGTCAGCATCCAGCGAATCAGAACCGGCAGCAACAGCAAGCCCCACCCAATCAACGCCAGCAGCGGCAACAACAAGGTAACAACAAAGGATGCTTTCAATGCGGCGCTGAAGGCCACTTTAAGAGGAACTGCCCCCAGCTGAACCGAAACCAGAACAATAACCAAAGAAACGGGAACCACAATGGAAACAACAACGGAGGCAACAATGAAGGTAACAATAATGGAAATGGCGCCCAAGGTCGTGTGTTCGTGATTGGTTAGGGAGAAGCAAGGAACGATCCCAACGTTGTGATGGGTAAGTTTCTTCTGGACGACTTCTTTGTTACTGTTTTGTTCGATTCGGGTGCCGATACTAGTTATTTGTCCGTAAAAGTTAGCCAAATGCTTAAGCGCACTCCAACACTTCTGAACACCAAACACACGGTAGAACTAGCTAACGGTAAAAGTCTTGAAGCCACACACGTAGTTAGAGGTTGTAACCTCGTCTTAGCTGGTCAGACTTTCTCTATCGATCTTATTCCTATCACACTGGGTAGTTTCGACGTCGTTATTGGGATGGATTGGCTATCTCATCATCAAGCGGAGATTGTTTGTAAGGAGAAAATCGTCCGCATTCCTCGTTCTGGTGAAGAACCTCTCATGATTCGTGGCGACAAGAGTGGTGCTGTCGAAGGCATCATCTCTTTCCTTAAGGCCCAGAAGTGTTTGCGAAAGGGCCACACTGCCATTTTAGCACTCGTTACTGACACATCGACGGAAGAGAAGAGAATTGAAGACATCCCTATTGTGCGCGATTTTCCCGAGGTATTTCCTGAGGAATTACCTGGTCTTCCGCCTCATCGTCAAGTTGAGTTTCAAATCGAGCTAGCTCCTGGAGCAGCGCCAGTAGCTCGAGCACCATATCGTCTAACTCCATCAGAACTTGAAGAACTGTCCACACAACTACTCTTGGAAAAGGGTTTTATACGTCCTAGCTCTTCGCCCTGGGGAGCTCTACTCTTGTTCGTAAAGAAGAAAGATGGTACTTTCAGAATGTGTATTGACTATCGCGAGCTTAACAAGGTGATTGTGAAGAATCGTTATCCTCTTCCACGTATTGACGACTTGTTCGACCAGTTACAAGGGTCGAGTTATTACTCTAAGATTGATTTGAGATCGGGATACCATCAGCTGAGAGTCCGAGATGAGGACGTCTCCAAAACAGCATTCAGAACTCGTTACGGCCATTACGAGTTTCTGGTTATGCCATTCGGGCTGACGAATGCACCAGCGGTCTTCATGGATCTCATGAACCGAGTGTGCAAGCCTTACCTGGATAAGTTCGTTATTGTGTTCATCGACGATATCCTGATCTATTCTAAGAGTCAGGAGGAACACGAGCAGCATCTACGACTTATGCTGGAACTTCTTCGAAAAGAGCAGTTGTATGCCAAGTTTTCGAAATGTGACTTCTGGCTTCGCGAAGTCCACTTTCTAGGCCATGTGGTAAACAAGGATGGAATTCATGTGGATCCATCTAAGGTTGAATCGATCAAGAATTGGCCTGCACCCCGCACACCAACAGAGATCCGCCAATTCTTGGGTTTGGCAGGATATTACAGAAGGTTTATCAAAGATTTCTCCAAGATTGCGCAACCTCTCACTTCACTAACTCAGAAGGGTGTCACCTATCGTTGGGGTGATGCATAGGAGTCCGCATTTCAACACCTAAAGGATAGACTTTGTAGCGCGCCTATCCTCTCATTGCCTGAAGGCACAGATGATTTCGTGGTTTATTGCGACGCTTCCATCCAAGGACTGGGTTGCGTATTGATGCAACGTGACAAGGTCATTGCCTACGCATCGCGCCAACTTAAAGTTCACGAAAGGAACTACACTACCCACGATCTGGAATTGGGAGCAGTTGTTTTCGCGCTTAAGATATGGAGACATTACCTGTACGGTACCAAGTGCACCATTTACACCGATCACAGGAGTCTCGAGCATATCTTCAAGCAAAAGGAATTGAACATGCGTCAACGCCGATGGGTCGAACTCTTGAATGATTATGAATGCGCTATCAAGTACCATTCGGGCAAGGCCAATGTTGTGGCCGACGCCCTCAGCCGAAAGGATACTATACCTAAGCATGTACGTGCGTTACAGCTTACCATCCAATCCAACCTTCCGGCTCAGATTCGTGATGCTCAGGTTGAAGCATTGAAAGCAGAAAACATCAGGGCTGAGTCCCTAAGAGGATCGAGGCAACGGCTAGAACAAAAGGAAAACGGCGCCTACTATGTTAACGGACGCATCTGGGTTCCACTGTATGGAGACTTACGCGAGCTCGTGATGGATGAAACGCATAAGTCCCGTTATTCAGTACATCCTGGTTCGGATAAGATGTACCATGACTTAAAGACTACATACTGGTGGCCTCGTATGAAAGCCAGCATAGCAACCTACGTCAGTAAATGCTTGACTTGTGCCAGGGTCAAGGTCGAATACCAGAAACCATCAGGCCCACTCCAACAACCAGAGATACCTAAATGGAAACGGGAGCAAATTTCCATGGATTTCGTTACTGGTCTGCCCAGATCTCAACGCGGAAATGATACCATTTGGGTGATCGTGGATCGACTAACCAAGTCTGCACATTTTCTGCCTATCAAGGAAACGGATAAGTTTTCTACCCTAGCAGACATCTACCTAAAGGAAGTGGTATCAAGGCACGGAGTGCCAACCTCTATCATTTCTGATCGTGACGCTCGTTTTACCTCTGAACTATGGCAAGCTATGCATAAGTCTTTTGGCTCACGTTTAGATATGAGCACCGCTTATCATCCACAGACAGATGGGAAATCTAAACGCACCATCCAAACCCTCGAAGACATGCTTAGGGCATGCGTAATCGACTTCGGCAATGGCTGGGAAAAACACCTCCCGCTAGTGGAGTTCTCATATAACAACAGCTACCACACCAGCATCCAAGCCGCTCCATTCGAGGCATTGTACGGACGCAAATGACGATCACCTCTTTGTTGGGCAGAAGTTGGTGACAGTCAAATCACCGGCCCAGAGTCGTAGTAGATATAACAGAAAAGATTGCTCAGATACGACAACGAATGGCGGCAGCTCGTGACCGTCAGAAAAGCTATGCCGATAAGCGAAGAAAGCCACTCGAGTTCCAGGTTGGGGATCGGGTGCTACTCAAAGTTTCACCTTGGAAAGGTGTAGTTCGTTTCGGAAAACGAGGCAAACTCAACCCGCGATACGTTGGACCCTTCGAAATCACCGACAGAATTGGCAAGGTCACCTACAGGTTAAATCTACCCGAAGAACTCAGCGGAGTTCACAACGTATTCCACGTGTCAAATTTGAAGAAGTGTTTGTCAGATGACACCCTCATAGTTCCTCTCAAAGAGCTCACTATCGATGACAAGCTGCGATTTGTCGAGGAACCAGTAGAGATTACGGATCAAGACGTTAAGATTCTCAAGCACACCAGAATACCTCTCGTCCGAGTTCACCCGTCGTGGCACAGAGTATACCTGGGAACGAGAAGACCAGATGAAACTCAAGTACCCCCAGCTGTTTAAGAAAAATGCAACCACTACTGAGGCTGAAGCTACCGCAGAATTTCGGGACGTAATTCCAAATCAACGGGGGGATGATGTGAGACCCCAGGAAAATCAGGAAAACAACGCAACTTAACTAGCTTCCACAGTAACCACGCGCTAAATTTCGGGACGAAATTCTCTTAACAGGGGGAGAATGTGACAACCCTCAAAATCCTATGTATTCTGTACAATTTATTATTGATAATTAAAGTGTTTGACGACTGAGTGAAATTACTTAACTGCTCTCTGATTACTGTGATATACTTACATGTGTTTGTTAACGTACTTGGCTTGTGCAGAAAACTTGACTAAATGGTCCTGAATATTTTCCTATGTGTTAGGAATTAATTGTGCTACAAAAATATATGTATAAGACGCCTTACGGAATAATTAAACACTTTAACGAAACAGTATCTGACCAAACAACCGGACATTACCCAGGACACCAAAATATTGCTAGAAACATTGTTTAATTATTTCTTGGCTAGTTATGGTCCCCGAACACCATAACACCCACTAGAATATCTACTAATTAACACTAGTAGCCTTATACTTGAAATTGAACTAATATTTACCAACTTACCATCACAATTTACAAATAACCCCCCCCCCCAATGCCCATTTACGGTCACCATGGACCCACCCCCATATCCCACTAGATCTTCATTCTAATATTTTATTAGATTACTTGCTTGTTTGAGTAGCCAAAATATGGGGGAAGAGATTATAAGTATGGAGCATAGGATTGCAATATCATTCCAAATCATTTCATATTTTCTCAAGATCACCACCATACCTCCACACCATACCCACTAGATTTTATTTCATATTTTATTTAGATTGATTGCTTGAGATCATGGACATAATATTGAGAAATCTCTACAAGTATGGTAGCATAGATTATGAGATCATTTCATATCTTTCACTCTCTCACTTCACAAGATCACCATATCCCACTAGATCTCCTTATATATTTTATTAGATTGTTACTTGATTTGGTGAACATGATATTGAGAAAACTTATAAGTATGGCTCATGAGATTTGCAAGACCATACTTCTCACCTCAACACTCAACCTCACTACTCTCTCTCTCTCTATTCGGTTCCCCAAACCGAACCCACCCCCCTCTCTCTTCACATCTTCATCTTCCATTTTTACAAGTCCCTTTTTAAGCTTAGAAGGATTCAAGAAGGTAGCTACTTGTGGAGCTTCAAGAAGGGCTTTGTCTTGCTTGTTCTTCATCTTTTCTCATCATCCTCCTCAATAGATTCTACTCTAGCTATAAGCTAGTAGTAAGCTCTTGTTTAACCTTTGTTCATCTTATTTTATGGCTAACATTGTAGTATGATGCTTATGTTTACAACTAAAATGCAAGAACACTAAAAATATAAACATAAAGGTTACATGAAGTTTACTTGTATATGAAATGCTATTAGTTGATGTTGTCATGGGTATGTTGTTGGTTTGGGGTTGGTTAATACATATATGATGATTGATCGTCGAACTCTTGATAAAAATCCGTTGTTCGGACATGTGTTGATACAATATAGTAACATATTAAACTATAAAGAACATGCTGGATCACATTTCCAGCCGACTTCATCAGGCTGTAAACAGGTCATAAACTCACTGAAAAACTAATATTTCGAGTCTAAAATGTGATATTAGGAAATACGGTTCTAATGGCACCGGAATCATAATTTTTGGACTCCGTTTACTATTTTTAAAGCGTCTTTTCGTAACAGCAGCTTGAGCTACAATTTTTCTGCTGAAAAAGTGCGTCTTGTTTTCTGTTATAACTTGTAATCTGTGTGGATTCTGATCACGAAATTTATACCATAGTTGATCATCGATGTATTTGTAGTTACCCCACTGGAATTTGGTAAATCAGACACTCGATGAATTTTTAATAAATTGTTCAGTTGACTGTGGTCAGAAATACATAAATCTGAGTTCAGTCCGGAATATGAACTTTTATAAAATATTGGTAGTGAACCGGACCCCGATATTTTTACACAATAAAATTTGGAACGTTTAGGACATTCTGTAAAAAGTTGGGAATTTTTGGAATAATTTAACTATTTTATTTAAATGTCCGAAAACAGCCGGTTTTGAATATTAATGTTGAATTGATATAAGTTGTGACTTGCGTGTCTAAATGTCGAGTATGCTATCTGTGAATGATCTAACATGTTATATGTGTTACGTGCACTATCGTATGTATGCTTATGAGTGGGGAATGGATGGGAAATATATATATACATGCATAAACAGTTAAAGTAATGCATGCTATGTGATAGATACGTATAGGAACTTTGTGCTCTATTTGTAAGCCACTAAATGACTAACTGGTAAATCATACTAGGACGTGATTGACCGACCTTGACTGTGAACTATATTTGAGAATCTAACCGAGCAAACCGAGGTGAGTTCACACACTTTCTAAGGCATGGGATTCCCGTTGGTTTGGGAATGGGTTAAAGAATTTAAAACTGAATCTACATATCCTACATATCCTCCTTGGGTAGGATATGTACGGCCATCCTCCTTGGGTAGGATGCCAATATTACTCCTGCGTACTCTCCTTGGGTAGAACTACGTACGTTCGTCCTCCTTGGGTAGGACAACAACCTTACAACTTACTAGACAAAACTCAATCATAAGTCCCTCATTTTTATATCGACTTAATCGCCGAGGCCAATGGCGAGCGGGTCATTAGTTAATAGCGCTATTAGGTTTAACAAACCTCACACCGTGCCAGTCGGACGGGCGTGTACTAATGGACTATGGCACGTCGGTGGGGATAGAACACCGACGCTAGGGCACCATTGATTTTTGTTAGTAGTCGATATGATAAACGAGTCTGGTAGTTTAAAATACTGGGGTAGCTCCCCACAGCCAAAGTGCCAGGCTGGTTAGCCAGGGAAGGTGGACATGGGATGGTTAACTAATAAACGTTTTCGAACTATGGGGTAACTCCCACGGCTGGATAACCGAATGAGATTAAACTATGTTTTTGGTAACAACTCTAGAATGGACAACCAACCGTGAACTCACTCAACTTTGTTGTTGACTCGTTATTACATGCTTTGCAGGTCATTAGATGCTATGGAGCTTGCATATGGAGGTGGTCGTTGTGGGATGCAAACTGATATGTCCCGTATTTAATAAATAAACTATATGAACTTATTAAACCTACGTTTTGGACTTTTAACTTAAGAACTATGGACTTATGTTTCGAACTTATGTTTTATGCTTCCGCTGTTAACCTAAAATCGGTTTACTTCCTTTTGGTCACCAATCGTATTGTGTTTGGTTTTATTTACTTAATTATGTTGTTCAATATGATTGGTGGCTCGATCCTGGTCATGTCACGCCTCCAAGCGGTGATACTCCGCATGGTGGATTTTGGGGGTGTGACACCTAACTTACTTACTACTAAACCAAGCATACTTTCAACCTCTAGAAATGCGAAACTAAAAAATTCGCCACAGTACCTAACAACACGGATGCATATCGTTGAGTAATATGGGACGTACCGATATCCACGCTTGGATTCCGGGTGTGCCTTCCTAGCTCTGCTACTGAGCTTTTATCCTTGTGCCCGATTCTTCTTAGGACAGTATTTTCTGAAATGCTTCTTGCTCCCACAGTTAAGACAACCTTGAGCACGTTTCTGTTTGTCACTCGCTCTGCTCTGATAATTGTCATTGTCGTTGTTTCCTCCGTGATTCTCGCCATCATCCTGGTCTTTATTTCCACGTTCAATACTTTGCCTACAAGTCTCCTTGGGATGCCCCCTCTTACCACAGTTATCACATTTTCCATATTTACATCGCCCGACATGATAACGTAGACAATTGTCGCATTTAGGTAGGATACCCATGTAGTCTTTTCCCTTTTTGGCCTTCTTCTAGTTACTCACCTGAGTAACCTTCTTGAAATTTTCGAGCTTTCTCTTGTTATCCACAGATGACACTACAGGAGTCTCATTTTCCTCTTCCGGAGTGGAAAATTTTCCTTGTCTAATCGCTTCTTCAGTGAGCGCCACACTCATGTCGATTGCTTCGATGATTGTTGGAGGCTTGATGTTGTTACCAGGCTTAGAATCTGAGGTGCCATTCCCCCGATGAAACGTTCGATCTTCCTAGATTCTGGGTCCACCAAACGTGATGCAACTTGTGATAATTCGCCAAATCTCTGCACATATTCAGCTATCTTTGCACCAAACGTGAGGTGCATTAGTTCCTTCAGTTCGTCCCACGTCAAAGCATACGCAGTAGTCTCGCCCATTGTTTGAACCGGAAGGTTCCACCATGATAGAGCCCCATCTACAAATAGTCCAGCTACGTACGTGACCTGATGTTATGGGGCACATTTGCTCAACCGTAAGACAGAATTCGTCTTCTCCACCCAACGCACAAAAGCTAAGGCACCCCTAGTACCGTCGAATTCTCAAGGTTTGTGGTTCAAGAACTGCTCGTAAGTGCAGCCGCTGGGTGGGTTATTTCCTGAGGTATCTCCGCCGTGTTTGGAGCGAAGGGTCTCGAGTTGTGCGATGGCTTGCGAGATGCGCCCTTGCAGTTCTGACTCTGCTGTTGTCGGTAGAGGGTTGTTGGTATTGACGTTCCCTTGTATTGACATCTTCTGAGAAGAAGATTGGTTAGGTCAGGTCTTATTCGTTCGGGGAGTGCATACAGTTGTTTAGAGATCATATGCACATATAATAGGTTACCAACCAATCAAGCAATAGTATAATCATAGTATAACCAAGCAACTTTGTAATTATATTTATTGCAAGTAAGCACATAGCATTATAATTATAGCACACACATATAGGTTAATGCGCTTAACGAAGACATAGCGACTGAGATTTCGTTGGTCATTGGTCACAAAGTATTCTCGCATGCTTAACGATGATTGGCTTCTCATTATTTCCTGGCCACAATTGTGTTGTCTTCCAAAACGTATCACATCATCAGGGACACAGGGTCACCCTTCCCTTGCCCATTAAATATGATAGTGTATCAAAATTACGTAGTCAGAGAAGGTCTTCAAAAGTCTCCACAATCTTGGCTTATCATTAATGTCCTACCCAAATGTAATGCAATCCGCATAATCCAGAAACCAACTATACTGGTGACTGAGGTGGAGGATGAGAGAAAAGTAAACTGTCGACATGCGTGAATTCCTCCTCGAGCTTGTATGTACGTCGAAGGGGTAACTGCTCTGCTGCTTGGCAGTAAAGATGCGAGCATCAAAACCTGGGAAAGGTGTAATAGCAGTAGGTGAGAGCGCAAAAGGAACCTTGATGAAAGTATACTGGCAATAGGTAGGGTGGAGGACGTGGTGTCAGCTCAAGCTCCAACATTCTGCGACTTATAACCGCAAACTACAGCTGATGTGACAGGTGTACTCATCCTGTGTGTGGCCTCCATAAAGTGAGGGATGGTAAGGGTCTAAAATCAGTATAGTGTGTTATAGGAACCATCAAAACGGTTCGTCCAGCGATGTAGAGATGAATGCATCAGACGGTGCGGCCTGTGAGGTTGTAGAAAATGCTGCAGTAGCAAAAGGGACCGTTACGCGGGTGCTGACCTGGAGTACCTTCCCGTGGTGTGGGTATGTCTTGAAAGAAAGCAATAGGCATGTTGGCGCATTGGACGTCGGTCTTCACAAGAGTAACATCAGCGGGTGAAGGTGCAGGTACAAACGTCTCAACTAAAGATCAATAGGTGCAGGTACTGGGTCGGGTATAAGGGATGCATTGTCTGGTAAGTCAAAAGAAACAGGTTCATGATCAAGTAAGGATGCAGGTTCAGCAGGTACAACATCAGGCTGACACCAAAAGAAACAGGGGCTGTCTCAGAAGCAGGTTCTGGGTCGTGTGACAGTGTGGTGCCTCGAGCAGGTGATAGTCGCAACAGTTATAAGGGCGTCGTCTTCTGCGTCAGTGGTAGAAAGCTGTAATCTGGCTGTCTGTAAGGCTGCAGATGTCACAGACTCAAAGGAGTCTGAAATCGAATGTATGCTTGAAGCAGAGGATAGCTTGTTAACAGGGGTCTCAAAAAGTGAAATTTTTAACAACGTGCTCGTCAAACTTTCCATTGTCATAGGTGTTATCAGAAGGACCATCAATAACATGCCAATGTCATCATCAATTATTCGTTAAGTAGCCAACCTTCGAAAGGAATGTCCATAGGAGGCGCATTGTCAAGGATTGGAGTCAGGAGGTGCTCTCCACCGAAGTGTCCAAATGGTAAGGTGGTCGTGGACCGAATCAAGAATGAGAGGAAGATTTTCGTCAAGGAAACCATCAGCAAGGGTAATTCTTCACCAAAGTCTGGCAGCGCGGACGGTTAGAAGTCGTCCTCATCCTTGGTCAACATGTCAGGGTCGCTCTCAGTGTCTGTCGTTGTTGGGATTGAACCCTACCAGAGGAACAGATAATGAAAGCCAAAACCAGATCACAAAAATGGATTCACAATAAGCAGCTGTTTACTATAAACTTTCCCCTTGATTGTGGCTGTAACATCTGACATACTCCAAAGTACTGCCTTTAACAACAATTGCTGACCTACAACTGCTGATCAAGACAAATACTGATGAAGACTAAAGCCCTGCTGCCCAATCTACTGCCTTGAGTCAAGCACTGCTGATCATGACAAGTACTGCTGGGTTCACAGCAGTGGAAGGATGCAACAGCAGTTTTACTTATTTTGTGTATTGTAGTGTAACATCAGTAGTTAGCAAAGCAGTAGTTGTTTAGATCAGTAGATAAAGTTTGTTAGTCTGTTAGATGTCACTTTCATGGTGACGTCAGCCTTGATGCCTCAGTGGTTTGGTTTGCCTATAAATGGATTAGTACTGTGTACTGTTACATTTGATCGTTTTGGGTGAGTTCTTCTCCTCAATTCAATCCTTTCATCATGTGCAACCAACCTTGGGGTATCAGGCTGAGGGGGAGTTTAGTATTGTAAGCATGCTTGTAATCCTTTGATTTGTATTATAATCATTCGACTCAAATTGAAGCATGTGTTTATCAAACTATTCTCTTCTTTGATTGTGTTTACAAAGTTTGTTTTCCATTTCCGCTGCACTTAATCTTATTTTATAATTTGTCAAATTTATACAAACAAGCACAATCATGATAGCCTCCGACCCTAACAATTGGTATCAGAGCTCGGACAGTCAAATTCGATCTAACAATCAATCTGACGTAACAGTCCAGCTTAAAATTCATTGATACTAAGGCTGATTGTATTTAGTTGAAAAACAGAGCAACGAGAAATCATGTTCAAAATGATGAATCTGATACTCTGTAAAACAACCAAGATGTCATAAGATTCACAAATTTCAAATACCTAGTGTTTTCATGCTCAAATCACTCATAGTTTTCAGATCTGACAACATGTCTGGCAACTATGTATGACTATCTTCATTCAAAATTGATTTCAACTATTTTTATGAAATTTGTGATGATTTCATCATACTTTATACTAAAGTATGAACTTCAGATTAACGAAACCTATGTTCATATAAACATTAGTGTTTTGTTAACATAGAAAGAGGGAAATAAAACTTTAGTCATAAAATCTTATGTGATAAAAACCAGGTTGAGAATCCTCAAAAGGACCAAATCAACCATGTCAAAACACATTAAAAAAAAAAGACTGGAGTCTAAACAGTCCAAATCATACGTAATGTGAGAATTGGGAATAAAACATGTACAAATGTGACCAGATCTCTCAAAACATTGCTGGAAATGTTTTTGGATTGAGGATTCTTCTTATGAATGGGAAGGGTAAAAAGGGAAGAAGAAAATGAACAAAACTCAAAAGTGTGCTTATCTCAAAACTTTTTGAAGCCAAAAGAAAAAGAGTATAAGCATAAAACACTTATGAGGTCAAAGTTGGGTAAACAATGGTCATCATGCAACTGTGTGCATTCATCAAATACAGGGATTGTTCAGGGAACAACGGTATCTCCAGTGATTGACCTTAAAAGAAGAATTTACAATCAATTGACAAGAAAATGATCCTAAACAATGGTCAAAATAACTTGAGAATGATATGATCATGAGCTTATTTGGAAAGTTACCAGATCCTTTGATGTTATTTTCAAAATTTTTACAAAAGTTTTTCTCAGAATAAAACCAGATATATTATTTTTTATATATAATATATTTTGTACTTTTACTCTTTTTTGATAGTAAAAAGTTCATCTCTGGTCAGGATGTAATTTCCTTATTTTTGTGTGAAATTACTATTCTTGAAACTGATCAAAAGGAAATGGTACACATGTCAAGGTCATGTCAAGCTCAAGTTAGTTTATCACAGATCAAAAATTGGTTGCAAATTGATTTTGAACTACTGAGATACTCATGTTTTAGTTCAAATAATTAGACACAAAATGAGTAGCCTTAGTAGAAAAGTCTTCATCATCTGGGATGCTAAACCACTGTCAGGAATAATGAACATGTGGCAAAACCTTGAACAAAGATTTTTGAGACAACTGCTGGCAATTTAAACTTGATAATCTACATCTAAAATGTATTTTGTTAAGCATAGCATTTCTGAAGCTCAACAGATGTTGGACATGATATCGTGTTTACACAAGACAAAATCAATTCCTACATCTGAACAAGCAGATGCTAACATTATTTGTCAAAAGTTAAAACACTGACTAACAGTTGTTGTATTAACGGTCTTCATTTTATTTTCTACCACTGTTTTCCCTTAACTGCTGCCGTGTTTTCAAATATCTGCTTTCTAAAGTCTGTCCACTGCTGAAAGTCAACCCCTGCTCTTTCGTTCCTTGATAAACATTGTTGTTCAAAATCAGTGTTTCATCCACTGATATACTATCCACTGATGCAGTAAAAGCATCCACTGATGGTAAAAATCACCCACTGCTTCATTTATTAACGTTGTAACCACTGATGTTTGTTTCATCAGTGGCTCCCAAAACAACTGTCCTCCATTATTTAATTTTCCATCAGGGGCTGACACGTGGTCAGTTTTTAGTCGTCAGATCATTATAACCGCTGCCACGTCAGTATTCACTTTTTCCCTAAAATAAAACCCTGATTAAACCCAAACAGGGGCTCACACTGTCGAATTGAATTCCAAAAATTCTCTTCTCAAAGCAGTTTCCCACTCTTCTTCACAAAAACTTTCTTCGATCTTCTTCATCAAAAATGACGAAATCAAAATCGAAGTCAAAATCAAAAACATCTTCTTCCTCCACTCCCACAGACGCCACTCAAATGGCCGCTGAAACCACAGAAATTCGTTACAAAGCTCCTCACAACTATTTGGGTATACTCACAAAACCCACAAACGACAACACCTTCAACTCCATCATCGACATCTTGTCTGCATCAAAGTATAAAACTTTGATAATAGCAGACGCTCCCATTTATCTACAAACCCAGAGAGAGTTCTGGAACAAGGCTACCCTTGAAAAACAAGGAGAAACTGTCACAGCCATCAACTCCTCGATACAGGGTAAAAAGATCCAAATCACTCCACAATCTATTTCAGAAATCTTCAAACTCGATGATTTGAAAGGTAAAACCTCATTTTCTAAAACCGAGTTGAAAAAGGATTTCATGAACAGGGGCTATGCAGAGCAACCAAAAAGGGATACCTTACAAAAAGGCTATTTCCCTTCTGCACCCAGATTTTTGTTTCACACTCTATTGATGTGTGTTTCTAATAAAACAACGTCTTTTAATGAAATACCATCAAAAATTCAATGTCTGGGGTATGCAATTTTAAACAATGAAAATTTTAACTATTCCCAGGAAATATTTGATGATTTGGTGAAAAACGTTGATAGTAAAGCATTTCTGCTCTTTCCAAGATTTTTAAGCTACTATTTTGAACAAAAATTTGTAAAGGAAGATGCAGAATTGCCCAAACAAGGTGCTTCTTTTAAAATAAACTGTTTAACACCTGAAACATTCTCTAGAATGTTGGCACCAATAAAAACAAAAGCAGAGGTGCATGAGCAGAATTTAGCAGATGAAACTGCTCCTCAGGTATCGGCTGCTGAGCCCACTGCTCCAGGTGATCAAAGCAGCACACCCACTGTTTTGAAACCCACACCTGCCATCACCAAAAAGACCAAAAAGAAAACATCCAGAAAGCCCCCCAAACCCAAAACAAACGCACCTCTGGAAGATGAGATCCCAGAGTCAATGCCAGTGACAGCACAAAAGTCACCAATAACCACTGCTGCTACTTCCTCACAGCAGATGGAAGAAAAATCTCAACCCTTGCCTCAAACTCCTCCTTCATCCTCACAAAAGGATTAGGTTATAAACACAATGACCCCACAATATGAAGCTCTGGACCCACTCGGATCCATCTTCCACAGTCCTGATCCCAAGGACATGTCTCTTTCAACTCCTTTACCTTCACCCCCCACATTACCACAATCAATAATACCTTTGTTGCATGCAGTTGATGTTACTCAGACACAAACCAGTTCCTCTCAATCACCTATCACTGAGAGTATACTCCCACAAGTGACTGGGTCTGATGCTGATATCTCTGCTATCCCAGCAACAACTGAGGAGGTTACACTGCAGGAGTTACAAGTAATTCCTGTTAGTAGTTCAAGCGGAGCAGCAACTACAAATGTTGGATCAAAAGATCTGCATTTAGCCAGTTGTTTCATTAGTAAGACTCCCTTGAAGGCAATTTCTACAATAATACCTATGATAACCACTAGTGAGTATGCATTGCCCTCTGGTACCCTCAAAAGGTTATCTAGTGTTGAAGAAAGAAGTCCCCAGTACCAAGAACAAGGGGCATTAGTGAATGACTTTTGGGACTCTGTTCCTAAGTCACACATTGGTACAACCACTGCTGGTGGGGATTCAGACGATCCTGTTAATTCGGGTGATGATTCAAAATATCAGGAATTGACGGGCAGGGTTGAAAACCTGGAAACCTCAGTTGCTGAAATAAAGGATATGGTACAGCAGCTGTTAAAAGCTTAGAAAGCCCAATCCACTGCTCCTCCTTCTCAAGCACCTACTCAACAGGCACCTGCTGCAAATGAGTTATGGAACATGTTCCAACCACTACTGGAAAGACAAAAGCAGCTGGCAGATCAGCAGCATGCTATACATGTTCAAAAGCTGACTAACATGGTGGAATCAAGATTCAAAGATACACAGGCAGATATTAAAGCTATCAAGGCTCCTATCCAAAGTGCCTCTAGAAAAGTTCCTTCCACTATCCTCTTCATGAATGAAACTTTCCCAGATAATGCCAAAAAGGGGGAGAAGATCAAGTGGAAAAAGAAAGGAATTGGTGACGGCATCTTTATTGAGCCAGAAAATAGCCAAACCAAAGCTGCAGTATCAACACACACCACATCACCACACACCACCAAAACCACTGCTCCACCATCATCTGTGATCACATCACCAACAATAACTTCACCATCAAAAACAGCCACCCCATCATCACCTCCTGCCAAAAAGTAGAAGACAGCAGATGCTACAACATTTGCTGTAATGGCAACAGTAGTTGTAACACCAGTTGTTCCAACTACTGTTAGTCAATCACTCATCACCACTCAAACCACTACCATCACAACCCCTGCTCAAAAGCAGAAGACATCTGCTGATACATCAGTAGTTGTAATGACAATAGCAGTTGGAACACCAGTTGTTTCAACCACTGTTAGTCAACCATACACCACTGCTCTCACCACTCCTACATCACAACCAAAGCTCTTCACCTGAAAAAGAAAGCCAATCTCTGCCGATGAGGACATACATGATCCTAATGCTGCAAAATATCCACTGGAACTAGAAGCTGTCAAAAATGAGATGAGGCAATTCTATACTGAGGAAGATCCTTCAAAAAGAAGATTCCCCTCACTCATAGGCTTTATGGCACCAGAGGATATGGATGATTATCTCAAGCTCAAGGCAAGGCAAGCTAAAATAAGAGCTAAAGTTAAAAGTGAAGGTCTAAGTGACGAGGCCATTGCTGAAAAACTGGAATTCTTCCTCTCAAAGGTGAAGCAGATAGAAGAGTTTGCACAAGAACTGAACAAAGAAAAGACTGATCAACGAAATAAATTAAGAAAAGAATATCTAGCCTATATCATGAAAGAGAAGTTCTATCCTGCTGAAGAAAAACATTTTGAAGAATGGCCAATAGTCGCTCTAAAGCATGTGGCTGATAGGATTGACAGAATCAAGAATGATCCTAAAAAGAAGAAGAATGCTCCAAATTGGAGCAAATACAAAAGGCTCATTGCTGACCTAACTACTGAGTACAAAAGAAAGAAACAGGAGCTGGTGGATGCAAAAATGGATACTACTGAAGCCATATCAAAATGGTCAAAGCAGCAGACTGATGAAGCCTATGAAAGGCTGAAGAAAAGAAAGATAACTGTTTCAGGCACTTCAAAGAAGCATGGACAAATGATGAAGCTTGAACAGCAGATTGAAAACCTCCAAAATCTATTCAAATCAGCAGATAATCCTATTCTTGTGTCAAACCAAGAAGAAGGAAAATAGCTGTCTGAAGAAGAGGTAAAGAAAAAGGAAGCTGAGTACTTCAAAGAAACCATCATGAAAATGGGTCTAAAAGAAGAGAGCTCAACAAAGCTTCTGAACCTTTTTAAGAAGGTATTAACCAAGCCTGCATCACCAAACACTTCAACAGACATGACAAACATTGAGAGGCAAGAGCTAATTGAAAAAGAAACTGCAGAAGACATAGCTGCAGCAAACAATGTCATTGAATTGGCCTTCAAAAGAATGTCTGAAAGTCTGCAAGTGTTCCCAAGGCAAACATTTCCAAACTCATCAAAGAATAAATCTCTCCCAAGAAACCCATTAGGATTAAAAGTACTAAAGTGGACGTCTGATCAAAAGACCCACGTATTGACCTTGGTCAGATTCAATGGTGAAGTGAAGTACATATCAAGGAAAGAAGCACTAGGCCTTAGTGTTGAAGATTTGCAGGATCTCCTTGAACTTACACTGTGTAGGGATGAAGATGACCTGAGTTCCAAGGAATTTGAAGCAGAATTTAAAAGACAAGCTAGGGAGCTTTTGATGAGAAATAAAAATCAAGAATTATGAAGGGTTTTGGCATTATCTGTTCCAGGGGGAGATTGTTGGGATTGAACCCTACCAGAGGAACAGATAATGAAAGCCAAAACCGGATCACAAAAATGGATTCACAATAAGCAGCTGTTTACTATAAACTTTCCCCTTGATTGTGGCTCTAACATCTGACATACTCCAAAGTACTGCCTTTACCAACAACTGCTGACCTACAACTGCTGATCAAGACAAAGACTAATGAAGACTAAAGCCCTGCTGCCCAATCTACTGCCTTGAGTCAAGCACTGCTGATCATGACAAGTACTGCTGGGTTCACAGCAGTGGAAGGATGCAAGAGCAGTTTTACTTATCTTGTGTATTGTAGTGTAACATCAGTAGTTAGCAAAGCAGTAGTTGTTTAGATCAGTAGATAAAGTTTGTTAGTCTGTTCGATGTCACTTTCATGGTGATGTCAGCCTTGATGCCTCAGTGGTTTGGTTTGCCTATAAATGGAGCAGTACTGTGTACTGTTACATTTGATCGTTTTGGGTGAGTTCTTCTCCTTAATTCAATCCTTTCATCTTGTGCAACCAACCTTGGGGTATCAGACTGAGGGGGAGTTTAGTATTGTAAGCATGCTTGTAATCCTTTGATTTGTATTATAATCATTCGACTCAAATTGAAGTATGTGTTTATCAAACTATTCTCTTCTTTGATTGTTACAAAGTTTGTTTTTCATTTCCGCTGCACTTAATCTTATTTTATATTCATTGATTTGTCAAATTTATACAAACAAGCACAATCATGATAGCCTCCGATCCTAACAGTCGTAAATATCTCCGGCGCAGGTACAGTCTCATCATCTGTGGTGGTGGCCGTAGGGTCATCATTATCTGACAATTCCGTTCCCTGAGGAAGGTGACGTGTGTGCTGGTACATAGTAGTCATAGCACGTATATCCACAATAACGATTAGAAACCAGCGTATGCAAATAAGAGTAATTTATCACGTAGTCATGTATTCACATTATCTTTCCTAGTCTCTCAGACAAATCTCCCAGTCTCTCAGACTATCCCACCCAGTCTCTCAGACTAACACATCCCGTCTGTCAGACTAAACCTCCCCAGTTTCTAAGACTGAACTCCCTAGTCTCTAAGACTAACTCCCTGGCCTCTAAAACCAAACCTTCCCAGTCTCTAAGACTAATTCCCTAGTCTCTAAGACCAACTCCCAGTCTCTAAGACTAATTCCCTGGTCTCTAAGACCAACTCCCTGGCCTCTAAGACCAATCCTCCCAGTCTCTTTGACTAATTCCCTGGTCTCTAAGACCAACTCCCTGGCCTCTAAGACCAATCCTCCCAGTCTCTAAGACTAATTATCCAAGCCTCTAAGGCTAATCCTCCCTCAGCCTCTAAGACTAACCTCCTACAGTCTCTAAGACTGAATTATAAATATGAATTTTGAAATGTGTATTTGTGCCTTTTATTTGTAAAAATGTTTGTTCCCTGGATCTGGACGTTTTGTGTATGCAATGAAAAACAAGTCGTGAAAACATTTTCGTGAGAGCCCTAATGATCGTAGTCTAGACTCGAGAAAGAATCCTAGTTCGCTACGATCGAAGCTCTGATACCAAGCTGTCACACCCTGACTTTTGCTTAAGCGTGATTATGGTGTGACTTTCTTAATATCATTACATTTAATCATAACATCAACTATATGATAAATCCATAGGTTTGTCATCCATTAAATAAGTTCAAAACAAAACAACATTGTTTTAAAACGTAGACACCAAATTCAATTTTTACAAATCGTACAAATTGTTTTTGAGTTCATTAAGGACTCGTCAAAAGATATTGAATAATACCAAGGTTTGGAAAACATGTCTCGTCTAGGAATAAGACACACCGTCCAAACTTAAAGACCATGGATGACATCTTTATTCTTAACGCAGCATAAAAACTTCCAACGCCCGCCAGATCCGTTAAAATTTCCTGAAATACATGTAGTTTGAAAAACATCAACAAAAGTTGAGCGAGTTCATGTATAAACCTTTGAAAATGTTGTAAGTAAGTATGTAAGTCCCTGGTATGTAGCAATAAGGAAAAAGAGATCACCAATGGTTTGCAAGGCCATTGATATGTGTGAAGTGATGCAGGAAGACTCAAACCTAGCAGATTTGTTACCGGGCTTCGGCTGGAAGACATAGTCACCACATGGTCCATCCTGCGGACTCATAGGTGGGGCTCGCTACACCCAAATAGATCTATCACTCATGCCCCTCGATCCTACAACGAGGATTGATGGCCTTAATCACCCTACTCATTCACATGATCTAGTAGTAAACCCCCCCCCCTACGCTAACCATACCATGTAAATAAATGTCTGTAATAATTGTCGCATGTATTTCACCCCCGAAGTATAAAACTGAAAACAATAAAGAGAAAAGGGGGAACACGAAATCTCACTGTATTGCGTCTTCAGTATGTGTAACCCAAGTCTCCTCAGCCAACACGACTACCTACAGTGGACTAACGTCTATTAGACGAACGGGCCGTGCTTTTGCTTAGTATGAAGGTTTTTGAGTTACGCTTCTTGTGTTTCCAAAATTATTCCAGGTTATAATTATTAGTTAAAATAATTATTTTAACTTTAAATTATAGTTAATGTTTGGAATAATTGTTAATCAATATTTTGTATTCCTACTTCCCAAGTATTTTAACTTCGCATTTCCTTCCCAAGGGTGGGGGTATCTCATACATGTATCTTCGTATTTGTATTTGTATATCTTGCCAAGTAATGGCATTGTATTTCAGTGTATTGTTCTAAATAAAAATATGTTAATATATTCCCAATATATATTTCCAAAACCATGTATATCAAGTCTCACTTATACATATATAAACTTATATGGTTCATTCATGTATTATACCAGAAAATATATATGTTTCTCAAAAATTATATATCTTCTAAATATACTAGGAAAATATATTTTTAACTCCCAAAATTAATATATTTTCTCGTTGTCAAAAATATGATATACTTGGTAATATTTACGAAATCATATTTTCACTTCTTTCATTTCCAAATTAAGATTTACCAAAAATATAGTGTAGTGGTATATCCCGGAATATTTCATAAGTTACGTTTTCTTGTTCGATTTCTCAATATTACGTGTGTAACTTAAATATTTTATTCCTTGTAATTTTTGGTATTATTTTGGAGTTGTAATTTCCATGGTATTTTGTAAGTTATATTATTTTACCCTAAAATAATATAACTAGTTCACAAAATATACAATTAATCACACAATTGTCTATAAAATATATATTCTAACTATATATTTATCAAATTTTTATTTACGAAAATCAACCTCCGGCACTTAGTATTTTTGTAATAAAAATCATGGCGAAGTTTATTTTGAAAACTAAGTTAAAAATATATTTGTAACACTTGTTAGAAAAATATTTTCTAAGTGTTGGATTTTTAGGAAAATTTCGCCAGAGTTTCCTTTGTAAATGGAGGTGTCCATGCTTACAAGCATATCATTTTCTTTTGTAAAATCATTCAATCAATTCTCAATCATCAACATACAACCTCTATTTATCAAATTTTGTCAAAAATAAGCATAAACTATAAACTCATGAACTTGAAAATTTATAAAAACATGTAGTAACTTATTAACACACTTAGTGAGTCTTGTTACCTTCCAAAATGTGATTCGTTCCTTTAAAACTTCATTTTTAAAGAGTTTGGTTTTTCACAACTTCTAGTTATATTTTCTAAAAATGTTTCTTTGTGAAATTTTCTTATTACACAAGTGTTTCTACACTTGTTTATCCACTAAAAATGTGTTTAGTTTATGTAAGATCCAAGTTTTAGCAAGACTTATACTTTTCACTTGGTTCTTTCGAAAAACCACTCATAGATCTTTAGATCTACAAGTTTATAACTTATTTTGGTCTTTATTTTTCAAGAAACTTTCATTTATTCAAGTTCATGGTTATGTGTGGATGATTTCATTATCCTACACATCTTTAACTTTCACATCTTGCTAGTTCATATCTTTAAACATGATCTAGCAAGTCCATGTGATGAACCATACCATTTTTACTAACAAACAACAAACAATAATCATAACAACACAAGAACAACATGATTTCATCTTCATTTTAACACTACTTCATCTCATAGTTAGTTTATTTCAAGACTTTGTTTATGTTCTTTAGAGTTCTTATATTTTCACCATTCTTTTAACTATTAACCATAAAAAATATGAAGAAGATGAAGATCTAAGGCACTTACTACTAGCACAAGGCTAGGGGAGTTCAAGAGCATAAAAGAGGTGGATAAAAGAAAACGAGAGCGGTCCTTGAGCTTCCGAATACACCAAGCTTACTTGTAGGATCACTTACACCCTTGGAAGTATGGAGATTGCTTGGAATGGACTTGAATGATGATGGTGGTGGTGTGTGTGGGTGGTCTCGGCCGAACACACAAGAGGAGGGAGAGATATGAGTGTTTGTTGATGGTGAAGATGAGTTTCAAAGGTTATCTAGTGGTCTTTATATAAAGAACTCCCAATGTTATTAACCTTTAGTTAACATGTCCCTTAATCCATCTACAAGATCAACTAAAATAATAAAAAAAATCATGGGTGTGTCCCCACTCCCTTAACCGGTTCGAAGGGGGGGGGGGTATGGGGTTGGTTTTCAATGGTTAGTTAGTGATTTAGTTAGGATTCAAGTATTAAGTTTGTATGTTATGATGTGTCACATAATATATAGTGTGTTAAGGTGTTCGGGGACCTTAACTAGCTCAGAAAAATAAAAACAATGTGTTTGACAATATTTTTTGTGTTCCGGGTAAAGTCCGGTTGTTCGGTTGGGTGTTGTCCGTTAAAGTGCTTAATAAATCCATAAAGTGTCTTTTATGTTACTTTATGTGACACATTTAATTCCCATCACTTTGGAAAGTATCTAGGACTATTTTGCCAAGTTTTTGCACTTTACTAGCATAGTTAAATGCTGATTTTTGTTTATTAAGTGCAGTATTCTGCATTTAAAGTGTGTTTTAGGCACTTCCCGGCACTATCACTATCACCTAGTGACGCAGTTTTATGGTCCTCACTTCCCTACACCCCCTACTAGTGTAGTACCCTGACTCTGGCCCATACTGGCCTAAAAAATATTGTCTGTCTAGGTGCTGGCATTGTCAGCATATTTCTGGGTTATCCGCTCACTGTGCTAACTGTGCTTTGTGCATCAAATTTGTCACTAAAGGTTGTATGTAATATATGGAGTGAGTGTATGAATGTGATGCATATGTATGTATGATACAAAAATCATAAAGCAGTTTAATTCTTCAGTTGTAATTAAGCATAGTCATTAAGCATAAATCAATATTAATTAAACATAGGGATGCATGCAAATTTGACAGTTGTCACATTTTGTAAGCTTCTTTCATGCTTTTTATGCTTGACTTTCTGCTTTGACCATGAATTGGTTAACACAAAGTTCGTTTGAACTTTGCAACGTGAGCGTAATCACGATGGTTATACCTACTGATTACCACGTCGATTAGTCGAAGTGACGAGTCAAAGTTTCTGTTAAAATACGTGTTTATGCGTATTTTGCACCGAAGCTATTTTCGGGTATCAAAACACTTTGTTTTGATATCGAACTTTGTTGATGCATGGAATGTCTGTTGACTACGTCTGCATTACGTCTTAGGTCAAGATAGGTCAACATACGAGCTAGAATGTCCAAATTAGGTTGTATGTTGATAGTTTCGCTTATTTGTACATATGTTGAATTAGTTCCGCTTATGTGTCAGTTAATAGGTTCGTTTATGTGGTTTAGGTGAGAGGTTCGCTTATTAGACATGTCGAATAAGCGAAAGCTCAGGTGCTATATATAGTCACCATAAGCAAAACCTAGTTAGTCTTTGGGTGGACACTGAAGCAGAACCTGATCATTGTATTGGTGCTAGAACTCTGTCAAAAGTGATTCAAATTGCCATAAAAGAGAAGGAATTGAAAAGGAAAAGCTGTGTAACTTCATTTACGTTGATTCCGCCTTCGTACGTGAAGATGAACGTTCTCAACTGACTGTTTAGGGTCGGAACACGGTCCATTAAGTGGTATCAGAGCTCAGGACGAGGAGTTCATAGTACTACAGCTTGAATCTGCAGAATTCTCTCATTTCTACTCACTTTCTCTCATACTTTTTCAGTTTGAACTGGTTTCTACGGTTGAAATGGCCTGAATTTTGACTATAACGTGTGAAATACAATAATAACAAACCCTAGAAAGTTTCAAGTTAAAATTCGGACTAAAACATGGTGAAAACTGGTTAGAACTAGGTTCCGCTTATACAGACAATCGGAGGTTCCGCTTGAAATAACCTAGTACTTTCGCTTTTAGGGACATTTCTCTTATAGGTTCCACTTGAAATACATAGTTCCTCTTGAAACAAACTGATAGTCTCGCTTATTTAGACAAGTAGTTCCGCTTATTTGAACGTTTCGCTTGTTGGTTTCGCTTGAAAGAACAAGTAGTTTCGCTTATAGTGACATTCTGCTAGTTCCGCTCATACGAACACTAGTTGTTTCGCTCATAAGGACAACTTGCTAGCTTTGCTTATCTGTCACTCAATATCTGTTTCGCTTATCTGTCAAACATACTTTCGCTTATCTGGCACAAGCTGGTTTCGCTTATCAGTCATACTATATTCCGCTTTTGTGTCACATTTCTCAAAAACTTCGAAAATTTTTCTAAGTGTTTGCAAAATTTGCAGGTATATTCAAGATGGATGATATACTCTTGAACCCGTTCAGTGATTTGTACGCGTTTGCAGGAAATACCAGAAACGATGATACTTCGTCAAGTAATACGAATGAAAATTCGACGACTGTGAAGAAAAAGGAAGCTTGGGAATTGGAAAGTGCTTTCAAAACGTTCAACAAACCCCCAAAGCTAATGGCTATCGAAGAGTATAGTAGATGGTCAAGAAAGTTTGAAGACTGGTTGATGGCGTTTGCATTTGCTAGCTGGAAGAGTTTGAAGAACGGCTATGAACATGGAGATAAATCTGGTGAAATTTTGACCTCAGCTGAGGAGATTGATTCATTTGTAGCCGAACAGAAGTGCATAGCGTTGTTATTTCAGTCTGTTCGTGAAGACATAATCTCACTGATAGATTATAAAAATGCAAAAGATCTTTGGAAGAAATTAGAAAAGAAATGTATAGGTAGTGAAGAGATCAAGAAAAACAAAATGAAACTACTTAGGAAAGAGTTTGACATGTTTGGGTGTCTAAAGAACGAGTCGGTTTGTAAAATGATAGAACGATTTGGTCATCCGAAGCTGGAATTGGCAAGGCATGACATCAGATATTCTGAGGAAGATCTTATCGACAAGTTGTTTGATTCGTTGCCAGACGATATGGACTGGAGATATTATGCGTTAATGCTAAAGAATACCATCATGGCACCAGAGAAGTTGACATTAGATCTGCTGATTGAGAAACTCGAGAGTCACGAGTTGGAGCTGAAAAAGACATTCAAAGTCAATCACTCATCTTACCAGCAGAATTTGGATCTATATTATCCGAAAAGCATGATGCCAAAAGCAACTTCTCCAAAGACTGCATTTTCTGCTGAGAATGTGTCGACAACAAGCAAAGAAAGTCAAAGCAGTGGAAGTCACAGTGGTTATCACGGTGGATCTTCATCATCTGCAAGTCATTCTGATGCTAAGTTTCAGTGCAACATTGCAATAGATTTGAAGAATGCCCAGAATTTTGACGAGGAGTCGGCTAAGCAACAAATGGTCTTCTTGGCGTCGGTGTTCGTATGAAGGGTTAGTAGCTGGGAAGATAGGCAACACAAACCTAACGAAAGAGGACTATGACCAAATAGATCCTGAAGAAATGGAGCTAATCGATATTCGTTGGGCTATGGCCAGTGCTGTTTGTCGTGCACAGCGTTTCATGGAAATTACTGACAGAAAGACAATTAGTGGTCCATCTACCAAGCTGGGTTTCGATAAATCCAAAGTGACGTGTTTCAAGTGTAAGCAAAAGGGTCACTTTAAACGAGAATGCAGAAACGCGTATGCTGATGAGTCGGAGAATCCTTTCAGAGATGATTACTACAAGAAGGCAATATACCATCAGAATAAATCTGAGCCACCTAGATTGAAGCAGGTTGAAGACAACAGAGAGAAATCTAGAGCTCTTGCGGTGATTTATGATGATGAGGGGTATGATTGGAGCAAAGAGGTTCTACCAGAAGAAGATGCGGTTGGTTACGCATTCATGGCAAAAGATGAATCTATTCCGTGGCAAGATAATCGTACTGAAGAGCAGAAGTATAACTATAGGAAAATGATTGCTGAAAATAGAATCATTAGAATTTCTCGTATCTATTTGGATGCGATGAGAGCGAGAAGATGGGATCCGGACAGGGAGTGTTATCTTGATGAATATGGAAATATTGCGATCGATGACAAAACGCTTGATCTGGAAGCCATCATCAAGGAGTTAAAAGAAGAGGATGAGTATTGGCAGAACAAATGGTGGGGAACTCCAACTGAGAAAATGAAAGAAGAAGAGAAAGAGAAAGAAGAGAACGAGAAATCAAAGAAGATTGATACTGGAATTATTGATACAACGCAGGAGTTGACTGCAGAGAACCTGGGAAAAATGGAAAGTGCTGGCTACTAAAGCACTTGAGGTAGACTCTAACTCCGTGTCTGAGTCAAAAGGCCAGGTCAGTCCAAACTCGTCAACGAATGCGTCAGGTAAAAAGATCGAAGGAAATGTTGATTGCAAAAATTGCAACAAAGAGTGCAAATTTTGTAATATTGTCACGTATCTCAACGGGAAGAAGATTGAGGATCTGACAGCAAAAGTCAGAAGCGTTGAGAATCAGATTCTTGGGCGTTACAAAACCGTTAAAGCTTCAACTGAACGGATTAAAGAATTAACTGCTCAAATTGAAACTGATAAAATTGAACAGGAAAACGTTAAACAAGAAAATGAAAAGTTAATTCTTGAAAACCGTCAGATTTCTGAAAAATTTGAAAAACTCAAAAGCACAGTGAAAGATAGTGATGATCGAAATGGTAAAACGTTTAAAGAAAACGAACATCTAAAAGCAGTGCTGAGAGTAAAAGAAGAATCAATCAACAAACAACTGGATGAAATCGCTAAATTGAAACGTAAATTTCAAGAGGTTGAAATTGAAAACGAGCGAATCCAGTTGAAGCTTTACAGCTATAGCTCCACAAGCTTTTTTTTTTTTGCAACATACTGTTCCAAAACCCATTGGCAAAAACAAAGCTGGCGAAGACGTGTATTCTGATGGAACCGGGGTGGGTTTTCATAGAGTTCCACCACCTGTTCTTGATAACTATACGAAAAAACAATCTGGGTTGGTTGAACTTGAGGAAGAAAGTGAAGTTAAACTTCCTGAGAACATTGATGTCACGTTCACATCTTCCAATGACGATAGTGTCCAAAATAATATTGTGAAAGATGTTGTTGAAATGTGTTTAAAACGGATAGTGACACTACTGAGGAAGATGGGTGTTTCTTGGACAAATACATTCCGAAACAAAAGTCCAAGAACAACTTAAATGAAGAATCAAATCTTGTCATGTACAAGATGTTAGGTTCGGATAAGTTGTTTTCGGATTCAAAGTTTCCAATCGAGAATGTAAACATGAACAAATTGACAAATGTTTTTAAACTGGTTGAAGTTGAGTTGTCAGCAGTAAACAATTTGAGTCAAAAGAATAGTAAAATGAGGTTTGAGAAAGAAAAAGTTTACAACAAGAAATATGTTAATCCACCGTGTTTTTACAATAATAACCGAAACAATTGGTCGGGTGGTTATCAGGGGGTAAGTATTATCAAAAGAGAAATGTTCCAAACAAGAGGTTTGTTGAGAAGAAAAAGTTTGTGAACAGTTCGAGTTCGCTTGCTGATGAAGAGAAAGAAATTTTTTCAAAATCAAACAAAGAGTTCTTTGAAAAGAGAATTTCACAAGTTCAGTCTGAAGGCACGAGTCGAGGTGTTGATACTCGAACTTGCTTTAGATGTAATCAAGTTGGTCACATTGCACGAAAGTGTACCAATGTGAAGCCTAAGACTAAAACTGTGAAGACTCAACAGAAGAAAGTTGATGTGAAGGGTAAAACACCAATCGTTGTTGAGAAAAAGAGTGTGAAAAATGAATCCGTAAAGAAGTTGGTAACTAAAAACGACAAATTTTACAAAAGGGTTGCATTATCTCAACAATTTTGGAAGCGAAAAATTGAGAAGAAAATTTCAAGTTCTGAGGTGAAAAAGGCTGAAGAATCAATTACGGTTGATTATGATGCAAATTTCCCACCTCTCAAGGCTGAAAACTTTAAAATTCAAGTTGCGAGAGTTAAAACAGTCAAGGTTACACCTAAGGCTGATGAGGTCTGGGTGGACTCCATGTTTGACTAAGCAGTTTGAATTGCCGGAGCTTCCTGGATCGTGAAGCATGAATCGGCATTTTTCTTGAAGTTGTTGAAGTCAAAGTTTGTTATGTGCAGGATCTTCCAAAACTTGTATCCAGATGGATCATGGATAGTGGAGCTTCACGACATATGACAGTGAAGACCGCATTACTATATGATGTGAGAAATATAAATGGTGGTTACGTAGGTTTTGCTGGTAATCAAGGAGGAAGGATTATAGGCGAAGGAATATTATCCAATGGGATCATAACATTTGAGAGAGTTAACTACATCGCTGAGCTGGAGAACAATCTGCTGAGTATCTCCCAGATCTGCGACAGGATGTATACTACTCACTTCACTGACAAAGAATGTTTGATCTTGAAACCAGGATTTGTGATACCTGAGGAATGGATCATCATGAGGGCACCAAGAGTCAATGATCTGTACTTGTTGGACATGAGCATAGCTATTACAACCACAAGTCAGGCTCATTGTTTTGTGTCCAGAGCAACTGAAAAAGAATCGAGATTGTGGCACCGAAAGATGGGGCATATTCACCTAAGGAAGATGAATCACTTGGTACATAACGATTTGGTCACAGGAGTTCATGTCAAAGGTTTTCATCTGGAAGGGGAGTGCATAAGTTTCATCAAAGGCAAACAGAAGAAAAAGTCGCACCCCAAAAAGCAAGTCAATTCAGTTTCACGACCTTTGGAAAGACTTCACATGGATTTATTTGGTCCTGTGAATGTCAAAAGCATTACAGGAGATTACTATTATTTGGTCGTCACTGATGATTATTCCAGATTTTCTTGGGTTTCTTTCATGAAGACAAAGGATGAAACGTTTGACAGTCTGATGGCGTTATTCAAAAATATTGAGAATTTGTACCAAAGGCGTATCCGAAGAATTAGAAGTGATAATGGTACTGAATTCAAAAACAGTAAGATGGAAGAATTTTGTGATGAAAGAGGTATACTGCATGAGTTTAGTGCTCCGTACACTCCACAACAGAATGGAGTCGCAGAACGCAAAAACCGGACACTAATCGAGACGGATAGAACTATGCTCGCAGATTCAAAGTTACCGATTAATTTTCGGGCTGAAGCTGTTTCCGCCACATGCTATACGCTCAACAGGGTTCTCTCTGTCAAGAAGTTCAACAAGACATGCTTTGAGCTAATCAATAACCGCAAACTGAATTTGAAGTATCTAGAACCGTTCGGGTCACCCTGTACAGTTATAGAGCCTCATGGAAGTTTGGTCCGTAGTGCATTGAGGGAATATTTGTTGGTTATGCCAATCCATTGCGACGTGTCTTCGTTCCAAGTGAGAAGCGGATTATTGAAGCAGCGAATGTTGAATGTCAAGGTCACACTATGCCGCCACAGAATCCTGGTGATTCATGGCGATATCATTATGACAAACTTTGGGATTCGTTTGACATGAGAGAAGAATCAGAGGATGATGAAGATTTCTTTGATGAGCTGGATATTTTGCGAGAGTATGAGTCGCAGCTCAGGTTCCTAGCGGAGTATTCTAGAAGACCTCGGGAAACTTCAAATGATGATGAAGCAGGTCCTAGCAATGCTGGTGAACATGATGATGAAGTTGCTCCTGGTAGTCAGTCGGATGTGAATGATAATCAAGAAGCTGAAAACATGCCAGTATTTGATCATGGTGATTCAGATTCTGAGGGGGAGCAGATCCAGATATCAAGTCAAACAAACCAAGTTGGTGAACAAGATGCAGAACAGAATGTTACTAATCTGGAGGGAAATGTAGATGTTCCAAGTGAAGTGATGCCGCGAACTCTTTCTTATCATCCAGAGGAGTTGATCATAGGAGAACTGCATTCAGGCGTTCGTACAAGACGTCAAATAGACCAGGGCTTAACATGTTTTTATTCTACAGTAGCACCTTTACAAACTGAATTTTCATTAAGTTGTTTTATTTTGCAGATCGAACCGAGAACTTATAAAGAGGCGCTTTCTGAAGACTCTTGGGTCATTGCAATGCAAGAAGAGTTAAGTCAGTTTGAAAAGTTGGGAGTGTGGAAGCTAGTGGATTTACCGGATGGTCAAAGGAAAATCAATACAAAATGGGTATTCAAGTGTAAGAGAGACGACAGAGGAGTTGTTGTAAGGAACAAAGCTCGACTCGTTGTTCAGGGCTTTAGTCAACAGGAAGGGATTGATTTTACAGAAGTCTATGGCCTGTAGCACGACTAGAGGCAATCCGAATTTTCCTAGCATTTGCGTCTTGGAAGAACTTCAAAGTTTATCAGTTGGATGTAAAATCGGCGTTTCTTTATGGGAAGGTCAAAGAGGAGGTTTATGTCGGTCAGCCGCCGGGCTTCACCGACCCAATCCACAAGAACAAAGTTTATCTGCTGGACAAAGCGTTGTATGGTCTACATCAGGCACCGAGAGCCTGGTACGAGACTTTGTCTCAACACCTACTCGCTAATAGCTTTATTAGAGGGGAAAGTGGATGCCACTCTCTTCACTAAAGAGGTCGACAGACATCTTCTGATAGTTCAGATTTATGTAGACGATATAATTTTTTGGGTCAACGAATGAGAAATTGTGCAAAGATTTCGAACAGGTGATGAAGCAAAAATTCGAAATGTCATCAATGGGGGAGATGAAATTCTTTCTGGGTTTACAAGTTGAACAATGATGTGCGTGAAGTGTGTTATATTTTTTATGAGTATTTAAGCCCCTTTTTTTACACTTTTAGCCAAGTTTTAAATTTATAAAACACGATATTCACTAACACTAAACACACATATGGGCAAGTGCACCCATCGTGGACGTAGTATAGTGTTGGTAAGATACCGAGGTCGTCCAAGGACACAAGAGCTTTTAATACCGGTTTATCCTCAACGTCTAATCAAATCAAAAAGTTAGAAAAATGTTTTAAACTAAGAAAAATAAAAACTAACTAAATGCTGAAAATAAAAATAAAATAAAAACAGATAGACAAGATGAATCACTTGGATCCGACACGTGTATTAGTATAACCTTTGATTATTTTTGCACTTTTGCACTTGTTTAAGAGATTATCTTAGTTATTGTAGTAGGCCCCTCTTTTGAAGGCGACGTTACCCTCAACCCAGTAGTTTGAGTCAGCAAGGATACAATCCTAAAGGGTCGGATTATTGAAAGATAATGAATTAAGTTATTAATGCAAATTGTGGTAGGCCCCGCTTTTGGCGGTGACGTTACCCTCGGCTAAGTAGTCTGAGTCAGCAGGGATACAGTCCTAAATAGCCGGTTTATAGTATTAATAGTAGTTAACTTATGAGGGGGTCAAAGAGTTTGGATCCCCGCCATCCAATACCTATGGGCATTGAAGGAGATCCTACTAAATTTGACCCAGGTCCCAAGCAGGACCTCTAAACGCTGAACAAGGGCAAGACCCTTACCAAACCGTTCCCTTAACCCCCGACCAGGTAGCCAACATACCTCCATATAGACCGTGGAGATATGAATGGTGAAAATCTTTTATTTTATATAGACAGTAAAATAATGCCAAGACACCACGGACAAACGATAAGGAAAGATCACCTTCAACATAAGTAACTAGTTATTAAAGTCATTAATACAAAACCAAATAAAAAGTGCAAAAGATTAAAAATAAAAAGTATTATACTAAACACTTGTCTTCACCAAGTGATGTAAGAGACTTAGGCAAACATGGCCTTGATTGTCAAGAACTCTTACGATCAAACTTGGAACCCGAGACGACTCACACACTCTACGATGGACAATGGATGATGGTGGTGGATGATGGTGTTATGGTGGTGGTGGGTGGTGGATGAAGTGTGAGAGAGGTGGTGTGCCAAGGGATGAGTTGAAATGAAGCCAAACACTCCTATTTATAGGCTGAACAGAAGCCTGGGCACGGCCCCGTGTCCGCTGGACACGGCCCCGTGCCCGTCTGACACTCTCTCTCTTCATTAATTGTAATTCGCAATTACAATAAATGCACCTGCAGCACTCCGACCACGCCCCCGTGTCCGCTGGGCACGGCCCTCTGGTGGGCAATAGAAGCTTCTACCACTTTGTCTTTTGTGCCAGGGCTGACCATCCTGGACACTGCCCCGTGCTCGCTGAGCACGGCCCCGTGTTGAGCTGGACACGCCCCGTGTCCGCTGGACACAACCCCGTGTTCAGCTGGGCACAGCCCCATGCTCAGCTGGGCACAGCCCCATGCTCAGCTTTCTTCTTGTTTTTGCTTTGGGAGATGCTGTCGAGGAGTCGGGCATGCCACGTTTCTTCCTTTTCTTTGTATTTATGTTGGATTTGGCTGCATTTTTGCTTCTTTTGTTCATTTAAGCTCTTTTAACCCTGAAAATACAAAAGGAAGACAAAAGTACACTTTTTCCAACATTAGTACTTAAAAAAGGGTTAGTTTTATGGCTCATTTGATGTAATTTATATGTTGCATTTTACTCAGATTAAATACCCCCACACTTGAATCTTTGCTTGTCCTCAAGCAAAACTCTTTAATATGTGGCTTACACTCCCAAAAGGAATGGGTAGAAGAGAAGGTTTTGGGCTTGTCTTGAGTGTCGGGAATCCAAGATCTTTATTGGGTTTTATTTTTATACTATTTACAATCCTATTCGTTGTGATTTATTTAGAACGTTTCATAAGAGAAATTACTTATTTGGGCATAACATGCCTTTTTTAAAATTTCATTTATATACAAGTTCACATACCTCACGGGGGATCACTCAACACTCGGCCGAAGGTGTATTTTTAGTGAATCACTCGAGAGCGGCATGGAACTTATTCCTACCATAAGCTTGCCAAGCAATCAATCCTCCTCCTTTTTAACTTTATACCTTTGTAAATATCAAGAGGACTTTTTGGGTGAAGGGTTAGGCTTGGGCTAAAGGTGGGTGGTTGGGTTAGTGGTTAGTAAAAGGGCGAAAAGCGTAAAAAGCGTCGGTTTTCGTAAAACACTTTGTTTTTTTTTTCTTCACTTCTTTTTTTTTTTTTATTCTAATGAAGCATTTTTCAAACAAGGTTTCTTTTGATGAGCTTGTTTGTTTATTGCTAACTTCATCTCTCTTTTTTTTTTTTTTTTTTTGTGTCACAAGAAAACCGAGCTTTGTTACTAAAATAAAGGGTTTAAAATGAAAAAGGTTTTGGTGGGTAAAGGGTGTTTGTTTTGAGGAAAGAAACGAAAAGGTTTAGACTCAAAGGGGTTAACTAGGGGGATTTTTGGGTAGGTGGTAAAAAAAAAAGAAAATTAATGGTATAGAAATAAAAAGGGGTTAGTCCTAATGCCTCCATCATTTACTTACTCGGGTTTAAGTTGGTAAGGACCGGGAATGTATCGTCGTGGCAAGTTCTAGAGTCGTAAGAACCAAGCGGCTATTCACACAAGAAACGAAAAATGAGCATTTAGTTTAAAGATGTATATTTGTATGCTCAATAAAGGCTCAAAACTCACTTTTGTGGGAATGGGTTTTTATGTGATCAAGTATATATAATCAAATTTTAACTAAGATTGTCATGCCGTTTCATAATCTTCTTATTTGGTTCTTTTTATCACGACGCTATCGGTTGTAAATTTATAAAAATATAACCTTTTTAGAACTTGTTATTCCCAAATTAAACCAAGACAAAAAAAATGAAAAGTTTTTGAAAAAATTTGGGGTGATTAGCGGTTCCAATAGAGTTTTGTGTAAGGCTTGTTATTAGGACTTGCAAAATTCAAGGTTTTAGCATCCCCCCACACTTAAATTACACATTGTCCTCAATGTGTCCCAAAAATAAGTTTTTCGGTTGATTAAAATGTGTAAAAGTGGGTTAAAAACAAGATTTTATGGTACTGGGTAGCTGAGCACGGGGTGGTGTTGGCTGAACACGGCCCCATGTCCAGACTGCCAGTACCAAAAGTAAACAGAAGGCTGGGCACAGGGGCGTGTTCAGTGAGCACGGCCCCGTGTCCAGGTACCTGAACTGGGCATTTCTGCAGATTTTTGGGCACGGGGGCGTGTTGGGTGAGCACGGCCCCGTTCTGAACTTGCAGTAATGAAGAAAAATTGTCAAGAGGCTCTGTTTTTGCGCATGGGGTGTTGGTTCAAGCTTCCCTTAGTATCCTTCACCATCCCGAGTGTGTTTTATTCCTGCAAATTAAAACTAAACTAGAAAGCATAAAAGTTAAACTAATCTAAAACTAAGGATAGTTCCGCGGAATGCCTCCGTGGTGCGCCACGTTTATAAGGGTCCTTGGCTAGACCCTCCCTATCAGGTGGTTCTGGCTCATCTTCAATTAGGGGGTCATTATTGCCAAAAGGATATTTCATTGAGCGCTCAAGATCTATGCTCCTTTTGAATGCCCGTAATTGAAGAGGTAGATTGTTGTACTTCCGGTTTTTCAAAGCTTCATGAGTTTTTACAAAAGGTCGTCCCAACACTAGAGGAGCTTCATCAAGGATGACAAAGTCGGTTGGGTTTACCATTTGGTTTGTTTGAACCAAGATATCCTCAACTACACCGATTGATTTTATGATTTTCCGATTAGATAGAAAAATGGGTATTTGAAGTGGAGCAAAATCACTAATACTTAATTTTTCGAAAATGTAGTTAGGTATTATGTTAACACAAAGATCTTTATCAATGGTGATATTACTAATAAAGGAATTTTGAAAGAAACATGGAACCGGTGTAATGTTAATTTCAAAAGGATCTTCTTTTATTAGCGAGGTTTGATCATTAGTTAACTTAACACTTACCATTTCTTTGATTTTAGCACTAGTGTTTAGCTCTTTTAAAAACTTAGCATGAGTGGTTACTAAACAATGATTTTCGAAAGAAGGTGACAAGAGATTAATTTCTTCAAAATTAGACTCTTCTTGTAATTTAACGTTATCGACCTCACCCCTTTCGTTGTTTAACTCATGTGTCGGTTTTTCACTTTCTTGTTCTTCCATTTTTACATTTTCAACTATCTCTACGTTATTATTACAATTTAATTTTTCTCTTGCGCGGGACTCCTCTTCCCTTGCGCGAGATTCTTTTATGCAACGTTCGATAGTTTTAATGTGTTCTAATATCCTATTGGTCACTTCGGTGAGAGAAAAAGAATTGGGATCCTCAAAGCTTGAATCCGGTTGTTCGATCCTTGGTTCCTCATAGTACTCATATGAAGTAGATGGTTCACACCATTGTTCTTCATTGTAAGCATATGATGTATAAGGGTCGAAACTTTGTTCTTCATAGTACTCATATGAGGTGGGTTGTTCACGCCATGGTTCCTCATAATAAGAGTATGAAGGTGGTGGCTCATATTCTGAGTCTTCAAAGTATGAGTATGAAGGTTCATACCTTGGTTCATCAAAATATGAGTATGAGGGAGGAGGTTCATACCTTTGGTCTTCATAGGATGTGTATGAAGTTGATGGCTCGTACCTGGGCTCCTCATAATAGTTGTATGAATTGGATGGTTGATATGAGTTATTACATTGAACCGAGCGTGTGTTACGACAATTAGTGCAATAATTACCTCTATAATCATCCTCATCATAGGTGTAGTTGTAACCTCTTGAGTATTGATCCATAAGAATCACTCAACAGACCACAACTGAGTCTCGGGACCAGAAAACAAAAATAAAGACGGAAACAGAAGCTGGACACGGCCCCGTGTCCGCTGGACACGGCCCCGTGTTCAGGGTCTGTATCTGGGCGTTTTAATTAAAGTTACTGGTCACGTTGAGCACGGGGGCGTGTTCAGTGAGCACGGCCCCGTGTTCAGACTCTGTATCTGGGTATCTAACTAAAAATATGCAGCACGGGGGCGTGTTCAGTGAGCACGGCCCCGTGTTCAGGCTACTGTAAATGCAAACTAAACTAAAATGCAGAAAAATGTGCGCGCGTTTTGAAAAGGTTTTGAAAAACTGATTAGACCGTCGATTTTAAGCTTTCTTAAAATCCTTGTGTCCCCGGCAGCGGCGCCAAACACTTGATGTGCGTGAAGTGTGTTATATTTTTTATGAGTATTTAAGCCCCTTTTTTTACACTTTTAGCCAAGTTTTAAATTTATAAAACACGATATTCACTAACACTAAACACACATATGGGCAAGTGCACCCATCGTGGACGTAGTATAGTGTTGGTAAGATACCGAGGTCGTCCAAGGACACAAGAGCTTTTAATACCGGTTTATCCTCAACGTCTAATCAAATCAAAAAGTTAGAAAAATGTTTTAAACTAAGAAAAATAAAAACTAACTAAATGCTGAAAATAAAAATAAAATAAAAACAGATAGACAAGATGAATCACTTGGATCCGACACGTGTATTAGTATAACCTTTGATTATTTTTGCACTTTTGCACTTGTTTAAGAGATTATCTTAGTTATTGTAGTAGGCCCCTCTTTTGAAGGCGACGTTACCCTCAACCCAGTAGTTTGAGTCAGCAAGGATACAATCCTAAAGGGTCGGATTATTGAAAGATAATGAATTAAGTTATTAATGCAAATTGTGGTAGGCCCCGCTTTTGGCGGTGACGTTACCCTCGGCTAAGTAGTCTGAGTCAGCAGGGATACAGTCCTAAATAGCCGGTTTATAGTATTAATAGTAGTTAACTTATGAGGGGGTCAAAGAGTTTGGATCCCCGCCATCCAATACCTATGGGCATTGAAGGAGATCCTACTAAATTTGACCCAGGTCCCAAGCAGGACCTCTAAACGCTGAACAAGGGCAAGACCCTTACCAAACCGTTCCCTTAACCCCCGACAAGGTAGCCAACATACCTCCATACAGACCGTGGAGATATGAATGGTGAAAATCTTTTATTTTATATAGACAGTAAAATAATGCCAAGACACCACGGACAAACGATAAGGAAAGATCACCTTCAACATAAGTAACTAGTTATTAAAGTCATTAATACAAAACCAAATAAAAAGTGCAAAAGATTAGAAATAAAAAGTATTATACTAAACACTTGTCTTCACCAAGTGATGTAAGAGACTTAGGCAAACATGGCCTTGATTGTCAAGAACTCTTACGATCAATCTTGGATCCCGAGACGACTCACACACTCTACGATGGACAATGGATGATGGTGGTGGATGATGGTGTTATGGTGGTGGTGGGTGGTGGATGAAGTGTAAGAGAGGTGGTGTGCCAAGGGATGAGTTGAAATGAAGCCAAACACTCCTATTTATAGGCTGAACAGAAGCCTGGGCCCGGCCCCGTGTCCGCTGGACACGGCCCCGTGCCCGTCTGACACTCTCTCTCTTCATTAATTGTAATTCGCAATTACAATAAATGCACCTGCAGCACTCTGACCACGCCCCCGTGTCCGCTGGGCACGGCCCCGTGGTGGGCAATAGAAGCTTCTACCACTTTGTCTTTTGTGCCAGGGCTGACCATCCTAGACACTGCCCCGTGCTCGCTGAGCACGACCCCGTGTTGAGCTGGACACGCCCCGTGTCCGCTGGACACAACCCCGTGTTCAGCTGGGCACAGCCCCATGCTCAGCTGGGCACAGCCCCATGCTCGGCTTTCTTCTTGTTTTTGCTTTGGGAGATGCTGTCGAGGAGTCGGGCATGCCACGTTTCTTCCTTTTCTTTGTATTTATGTTGGATTTGGCTGCATTTTTGCTTCTTTTGTTCATTTAAGCTCTTTTAACCCTGAAAATACAAAAGGAAGACAAAAGTACACTTTTTCCAACATTAGTACTTAAAAAAGGGTTAGTTTTATGGCTCATTTGATGTAATTTATATGTTGCATTTTACTCACATCAAATACCCCCACACTTGAATCTTTGCTTGTCCTCAAGCAAAACTCTTTAATATGTGGCTTACACTCCCAAATGGAATGGGTAGAAGAGAAGGTTTTGGGCTTGTCTTGAGTGTCGGGTTTTTTACTTGTTTTGGTATTTAGGGGGAGTAGATAGTTGTAAATAGATATATTTTCAGAAAAATACAAAAACAGTAAAAAATGCAAAAATACAAAAACATGATAAAATTGAAAAAGAGCTTGCGTATATAGGGAAAATGATAGTACATCGGCTAGACAATTACAGTATGCTAAAGATTTGTAAAGTCTAAATGAGTTAAACAGTCTCACTAATGATGTGTCGATAGGTTTTCGCACATTTAGCAGATTTATTCGGGATATAAACCTAAAATTTCAAACTTGCGAAATTCGTGGGGAACACTACTTGGATATATAGGTAACACCTGAAATCTCGTTTGAAAGGTCTTGTATTCTGATATAATAGGTTTTTATACTCAATGATGTCTGGGGTATTATTCCGGGACTTCTGCTGAACGGAAGTTCTGACCTAGTCCTTGGCTAATACTTTCACCAAATGCTTGAAACATAGCATAAACCCTCAGCATGCAGATGAAACAATAATGATAGTCGCTGCTGTTGTAGCTAAAAGATCCTCTAAATGGGACATACTGAAAAGTCGAAGCTGATATCTCTCTGCGTATACGGAAGTATCGACCTGAAATCCCTCGGCCCTCGCATACCTAATTTATGTATAGATATCATTGTAGTATACTCACCTGTAAGACTGAATATTGGGATTCTGGATACGGGAGTATATTCAAGAGGTGGGACACATGAATTGAGCTAAGTTCATAAGTCATCTAAATCGTATCCTGAATAGATTGAAATCTGTATGAGAATTTAAGATGGATCAGTATATCGACAATCGAGGTGAATTGTTCAAGTCTGAGCATGTAATTAAGCTTAACGGTACAAGTAATTTGTCTAAAAAGCTGATATGATTCCCTGACACGCTCGCCAAAAATAAGTTTGTATATAGTTCAATTTCTTTATTTTTTTGCAATTTAAGTTTTCTGCATTTCATTTCTTAGGTTAGAACACTTTATTAAAATCCAAAAAGATTTTTCTGCTTTATTTTTTGACAAACCAAAGTAGAGAGTTGATTGTTAGATTCTTGAAGATTTAAGCAGATGCAGGAAAGTTCTGAGCTGAAGATTGAGGAGAGCTTACTTTGTCAGAGATTGAGATGTATTCAAAGATAAAACAAGTTCATTAAGTTGATGCTTGTTACATTGGTTTTAAGAAAAAAATGAAAATGTTTTTACAAAATCAGTTTGATTCGTCAAATGATCAACCAAGGTCATTAAATTGAACTTGGTAGATTAATTGAGTATCAGGGTCATTAACTTGGACCTGAATACTTGAGTGGATTTCTAAAGCTGATTGAGTTTATGATTTATTATCAAAAAGATAGATTGTAATGTTATTGGTTGAGTAAGAGGTTTGGACTTCATTATTCCCAACGGAAGCTAACTATCAAAGCTTGAACCAGATTTCTCAGATCCCAACATATTGAGAGGGGGAGTCTGGATCAACAGTCAAAGGGAAGATGGAAGTTAAAGTCAGGAAATGATCCAGAAATCTGTGAGGATAGAGTGTTTATGATGAAAGGACAGAGTTGGAGAAAACACCAAGACTGAAGACTCAGGAGCTGAAGACTATGTCAACATCCAAGGGGGAGTCTGTTGATGCATGGAATGTCTGTTGACTACGTCTGCATTACGTCTTAGGTCAAGATAGGTCAACATAGGAGCTAGAATGTCAAAATTAGGTTGTATGTTGATAGTTTCGCTTATTTGTACATATGTTGAATTAGTTCCGCTTATGTGTCAGTTAATAGGTTCGCTTATGTGGTTTAGGTGAGAGGTTCGCTTATTAGACATGTCGAATAAGCGAAAGCTCAGGTGCTATATATAGTCACCATAAGCGAAACCTAGTTAGTCTTTGGGTGGACACTGAAGCGGAACCTGATCATTGTATTGGTGCTAGAACTCTGTCAAAACTGATTCAAATAGCTATAAAAGAGAAGGAATTGAAAAGAAAAAGCTGTGTAACTTCATTTACGTTGATTCCGCCTTCGTACGTGAAGATGAACGTTCTCAACTGACTGCTTAGGGTCGGAACACGGTCCATTAAACTTGTTTTCTAACTTAGTTAAACATGTTTTAACATGTTTAACTCGTCACTTTTAGTCTAGTGCTTGTATAGGGTCGTAAGATAAGCGGTCTTAACCACCGCTTAGACTTTCGAACCCGACCCGTTTGGTCGATCGTTAGGATCCGACCAAGCATATATTGTGACCATTGTTGTATAGGGAATAACCTTCCAAGGTTATACCTTATGGTCACTTAGTTTAATTAGTTGTTTGATAGGTAGTTTATATGCCTTAGGTAAATGACCAAAATGCCCTTTTCATGCATAATTGGTATTTAAGCATATGTAACTTAATTTTTGTCACTTAAACTGATTATGCAACATATTTAAACATGTTAGGGCATATAATACTTGTCATAGGACTAGTTAGACGTCTCGAACGCGCATTCGCGCGAACGACGCGTTAAAGTAGCGTAAGCTACCTTAATGGGTCGTAACGGGTCGTAAGCACTTAGGATAGATTCCGATTTAGAATGTAGGTTTTGTTAAACCATATCACATGAGTTCCAATACTCATTTGGTTTACGAAGTCTCATTCTATCCGATCTTCTGATTTAGGTGCCGCTTTATTAACTTAGCGATTCGATTACTAGGTGCTACTTGAATTCCTTGGTTTACTCGAGCATTGCTAGTTCATTTAATCAAGGATACTTTGCACTTTGATGTGAGTACATAGTTCCCCTATTTTACTATTTTCAATAGTTTTGGGGTGATTCATATGTGTTAAACGATTTTCGATGCTTTTAAACGATGATTTCAAAAACGAATACTATGGTTTATGTTAAACAAGAACGATTTCGATAATGTAAACGAACCTGTTGGACGTATTTACATTACGAATAACATTCATAAACATTGATCAAGCCGACTAGTACTAGGTTATGGTACCATAGGATCTGACAAATCCCGTTATCGGACTGCACCCATGGTTATGTGTGGGGGTTATGTGGGTAACGACTAAACCTGTTGATTGTTAACTTACCCTTTGGTGGTTTGTTAATACGAGTTGAAGATGGACGAGTTACGAATGTTTGAATGTTATAAGCGAGACGACCAAAAGTTAGTCTTCACAATTAAAACGAGAACGATTGAACGATTATGAACGATTTGAACGATTTGGAACGATTTAACAAATGAACGATGGTCTATAAGGAGAACGAGTTAAACGATTTAAACGATGGGTTTTTGGTATGTGATTAGATAACGGGACGGGTGTAATGTGATAAAAGCATGGTAGATACGCCGCTGGTACTTCTTATATATAAGTGCTTTTCTCATATTATATTCCGTGGCGTTATTTAGCTCACTTGGACGAACGATTTTGAAACGAGGACACACAACGATGTTTACTAAAGGATATAAACCATACGAGTTTTATTACGAGAACGATTTACGATTTTGTTTACATAAACAAATGTTTTGGGTTAAGATTCATGGTATCGAGGTTTTATAAACTATAACAAATCTGTTTTGACTTGGTTATTCAATTTACAATACAATTTTTTTCTAAAACAAGGTTTTCAAATAACAACTCATGTAGTTGTACGAGTTATTACAACGTGTATACGAGCCATGAATCTGATACTCACACAAAACCTATATGCTCGCCGGCATTTCTTTGCTGACTTTATTTTCGCATATGTTTCAGGTGGTGTTGAATGATGTTGATTGCGAATAGGTTGCATGATCACTTAGGACTGGACGAGGCCTTAGTGACTTAATAACGATGATAGACTATGTTTAACTTGTTTAGTTTTAGCAAGACTTATACTTTTCACTTGGTTCTTTCGAAAAACCACTCATAGATCTTTAGATCCACAAGTTTATAACTTATTTTGGTCTTTATTTTTCAAGAAACTTCCATTTATTCAAGTTCATGGTTATGTGTGGATGATTTCATTATCCTACACATCTTTAACTTTCACATCTTGCTAGTTCATATCTTTAAACATGATCTAGCAAGTCCATGGGATGAGCCATACCATTTTTACTAACAAACAACAAACAATAATCATAACAACACAAGAACAACATGATTTCATCTTCATTTTAACACTACTTCATCTCATAGTTAGTTTATTTCAAGACTTTGTTTATGTTCTTTAGAGTTCTTATATTTTCACCATTCTTTTAACTATTAACCATAAAAAATATGAAGAAGATGAAGATCTAAGGCACTTACTACTAGCACAAGGCTAGGGGAGTTCAAGAGCATAAAAGAGGTGGATAAAAGAAAACGAGAGCGGTCCTTGAGCTTCCGAATACACCAAGCTTACTTGTAGGATCACTTACACCCTTGGGAGTATGGAGATTGCTTGGAATGGACTTGAATGATGATGGTGGTGGTGTGTGTGGGTGGTCTCGGCCGAACACACAAGAGGAGGGAGAGATATGAGTGTTTGTTGATGGTGAAGATGAGTTTGAAAGGTTATCTAGTGGTCTTTATATAAAGAACTCCCAATGTTATTAACCTTTAGTTAACATGTCCCTTAATCCATCTACAAGATCAACTAAAATAATAAAAAAAATCATGGGTGTGTCCCCACTCCCTTAACCGGTTCGAGGGGGGGGGGTATGGGGTTGGTTTTCAATGGTTAGTTAGTGATTTAGTTAGGATTCAAGTATTAAGTTTGTATGTTATGATGTGTCACATAATATATAGTGTGTTAAGGTGTTCGGGGACCTTAACTAGCTCAGAAAAATAAAAACAATGTGTTTGACAATATTTTTTGTGTTCCGGGTAAAGTCCGGTTGTTCGGTTGGGTGTTGTCCGTTAAAGTGCTTAATAAATCCATAAAGTGTCTTTTATGTTACTTTATGTGACACATTTAATTCCCATCACTTTGGAAAGTATCTAGGACTATTTTGCCAAGTTTTTGCACTTTACTAGCATAGTTAAATGCTGATTTTTGTTTATTAAGTGCAGTATTCTGCATTTAAAGTGTGTTTTAGGCACTTCCCGGCACTATAACTATCACCTAGTGACGCAGTTTTATGGTCCTCACTTCCTTACACCCCCTAGTAGTGTAGTACCCTGACTCTGGCCCATACTGGCCTAAAAAATATTGTCTGTCTAGGTGCTGGCATTGTCAGCATATTTCTGGGTTATCCTCTCACTGTGCTAACTGTGCTTTGTGCATCAAATTTGTCACTAAAGGTTGTATGTAATATATGGAGTGAGTGTATGAATGTGATGCATATGTATGTATGATGCAAAAATCACAAAGCAGTTTAATTCTTCAGTTGTAATTAAGCATAGTCATTAAGCATAAATCAATATTAATTAAACATACGGATGCATGCAAATTTGACAGTTGTCACATTTTGTAAGCTTCTTTCATGCTTTTTATGCTTGACTTTCTGCTTTGACCATGAATTGGTTAACACAAAGTTCGTTTGAACTTTGCAACGTGAGCGTAATCACGATGGTTATACCTACTGATTACCACGTCGATTAGTCGAAGTGACGAGTCAAAGTTTGTGTTAAAATACGTGTTTATGCGTATTTTGCACCGAAGCTATTTTTGGGTATCAAAACACTTTGTTTTGATATCGAACTTTGTTGATGCATGGAATGTCTGTTGACTACGTCTGCATTACGTCTTAGGTCAAGATAGGTCAACATAGGAGCTAGAATGTCCAAATTAGGTTGTATGTTGATAGTTTCGCTTATTTGTACATATGTTGAATTAGTTCCGCTTATGTGTCAGTTAATAGGTTCGCTTATGTGGTTTAGGTGAGAGGTTCGCTTATTAGACATGTCGAATAAGCGAAAGCTCAGGTGCTATATATAGTCACCACAAGCGAAACCTAGTTAGTCTTTGGGTGGACACTGAAGCAGAACCTGATCATTGTATTGGTGCTAGAACTCTGTCAAAACTGATTCAAATTGCCATAAAAGAGAAGGAATTGAAAAGGAAAAGCTGTGTAACTTCATTTACGTTGATTCCGCCTTCGTACGTGAAGATGAACGTTCTCAACTGACTGTTTAGGGTCGGAACACGGTCCATTAAGTGGTATCAGAGCTCAGGACGAGGAGTTCATAGTACTACAGCTTGAATCTGCAGAATTCTCTCATTTCTACTCACTTTCTCTCATACTTTTTCAGTTTGAACTGGTTTCTACGGTTGAAATGGTCTGAATTTTGACTATAACGTGTGAAATACAATAATAACAAACCCTAGAAAGTTTCAAGTTAAAATTCGGACTAAAACATGGTGAAAACTGGTTAGAACTAGGTTCCGCTTATACGGACAATCGGAGGTTCCGCTTGAAATAACCTAGTACTTTCGCTTTTAGGGACATTTCTCTTATAGGTTCCACTTGAAATACATAGTTCCGCTTGAAACAAACTGATAGTCTCGCTTATTCAGACAAGTAGTTCCGCTTATTTGAACGTTTCGCTTGAAAGAACAAGTAGTTTCGCTTGTAGTGACATTCTGCTAGTTACGCTCATACGAACACTAGTTGTTTCGCTCATAAGGACAACTTGCTAGCTTCGCTTATCTGTCACTCAATATCTGTTTCGCTTATCTGTCAAACATACTTTTGCTTATCTGGCACAAGCTGGTTTCGCTTATCAGTCATACTATATTCCGCTTTTGTGTCACATTTCTCAAAAACTTCGAAAAATTTTCTAAGTGTTTGCTGAATTTTCAGGTATATTCAAGATGGATGATATACTCTTGAATCCGTTCAGTGATTTGTACGCGTTTGCAGGAAATACCGGAAACGATGATACTTCGTCAAGTAATACGAATGAAAATTCGACGACTGTGAAGAAAAAGGAAGCTTGGGAATTGGAAAGTGCTTTCGGAACGTTCAACAAACCCCCAAAGCTAATGGCTATCGAAGAGTATAGTAGATGGTCAAGAAATTTTGAAGACTGGTTGATGGCGTTTGCATTTGCTAGCCAGAAGAGTTTGAAGAACGGCTATGAACATGGAGATAAATCTGGTGAAATTTTGACCTCAGCTGAGGAGATTGATTCATTTGTAGCCGAACAAAAGTGCATAGCGTTGTTATTTCAGTCTGTTCGTGAAGACATAATCTCACTGATAGATTATAAAAATGCAAAAGATCTTTGGAAGAAATTAGAAAAGAAATGTATAGGTAGTGAAGAGATCAAGAAAAACAAAATGAAACTACTTAGGAAAGAGTTTGACATGTTTGGGTGTCTAAAGAACGAGTCGGTTTGTAAAATGATAGAACGATTTGGTCATCCGAAGCTGGAATTGGCAAGGCATGACATCAGATATTCTGAGGAAGATCATATCGACAAGTTGTTTGATTCGTTGCCAGACGATATGGACTGGAGATATTATGCGTTAATGCTAAAGAATACCATCAAGGCACCAGAGAAGTTGACATTAGATCTGCTGATTGAGAAACTCGAGAGTCACGAGTTGGAGCTGAAAAAGACATTCAAAGTCAATCACTCATCTTACCAGCAGAATTTGGATCTATATTATCCGAAAAACATGATGCCAAAAGTAACTTCTCCAAAGACTGCATTTTCTGCTGAGAATGTGTCGACAACAAGCAAAGAAAGTCAAAGCAGTGGAAGTCACAGTGGTTATCACGGTGGATCTTCATCATCTGCAAGTCATTCTGATGCTAAGTTTCAGTGCAACATTGCAATAGATTTGAAGAATGCCCAGAATTTTGACGAGGAGTCAGCTAAGCAACAAATGGTCTTCTTGGCGTCGGTGTTCGTATGAAGGGTTAGTAGCTGGGAAGATAGGCAACACAAACCTAACGAAAGAGGACTATGACCAAATAGATCCTAAAGAAATGGAGCTAATCGATATTCGTTGGGCTATGGCCAGTGCTGTTCGTCGTGCATAGCGTTTCATGGAAATTACCGACAGAAAGACAATTAGTGGTCCATCTACCAAGCTGGGTTTCGATAAATCCAAAGTGACGTGTTTCAAGTGTAAGCAAAAGGGTCACTTTAAAAGAGAATGCAGAAACATGTATGCTGATGAGTCGGAGAATCCTTTCAGAGATGATTACTACAATAAGGCAATATACCATCAGAATAAATCTGAGCCGCCTAGATTGAAGCAGGTTGAAGACAACAGAGAGAAATCTAGAGCTCTTGCGGTGATTTATGATGATGAGGGGTATGATTGGAGCAAAGAGGTTCTACCAGAAGAAGATGCGGTTGGTTACGCATTCATGGCAAAAGATGAATCTATTCCGTGGCAAGATAATCGTACTGAAGAGCAGAAGTATAACTATAGGAAAATGATTGCTGAAAATAGAATCATTAGAATTTCTCGTATCTATTTGGATGCGATGAGAGCGAGAAGATGGGATCCGGACAGGGAGTGTTATCTTGATGAATATGGAAATATTGCGATCGATGACAAAAAGCTTGATCTGGAAGCCATCATCAAGGAGTTAAAAGAAGAGGATGAGTATTGGCAGAACAAATGGTAGGGAACTCCAACTGAGAAAATGAAAGAAGAAGAGAAAGAGAAAGAAGAGAACGAGAAATCAAAGAAGATTGATACTGGAATTATTGATACAACGTAGGAGTTGACTGCAGAGAACCTGGGAAAAATGGCTGACAAAGTGCTGGCTGCTAAAGCACTTGAGGTAGACTCTAACTCCGTGTCTGAGTCAAAAGGCCAGGTCAATCCAAACTCGTCAACGAATGCGTCAGGTAAAAAGATCGAAGGAAATGTTGATTGCAAAAATTGCAACAAAGAGTGCAAATTTTGTAATACTGTCACGTATCTCAACGGGAAGAAGATTGAGGATCTGACAGCAAAAGTCAGAAGCGTTGAGAATCAGATTCTTGGGCGTTACAAAACCGTTAAAGCTTCAACTGAACGGATTAAAGAATTAACTGCTCAAATTGAAACTGATAAAATTGAACAGGAAAACGTTAAACAAGAAAATGAAAAGTTAATTCTTGAAAACCGTCAGATTTCTGAAAAATTTGAAAAACTCAAAAGCACAGTGAAAGATAGTGATGATCGAAATGGTAAAACGTTTAAAGAAAACAAACATCTAAAAGCAGTGCTGAGAGTAAAAGAAGAATCAATCAACAAACAACTGGATGAAATTGCTAAATTGAAACTTAAATTTCAAGAGGTTGAAATTGAAAACGAGCGAATCCAGTTGAAGCTTAACAGCTATAGCTCCGCAAGCTTTGTTTTGCAACATACTGTTCCAAAACCCATTGGCAAAAACAAAGCTGGCGAAGACGTGTATTCTGATGGAACCGGGGTGGGTTTTCATAGAGTTCCACCACCTGTTCTTGATAACTATACGAAAAAACAATCTGGGTTGGTTGAACTTGAGGAAGAAAGTGAATTTAAACTTCCTGAGAACATTGATGTCACGTTCACATCTTCCAATGACGATAGTGTCCAAAATAATATTGTGAAAGATGTTGTTGAAATGTGTTTAAAACGGATAGTGACACTACTGAGGAAGATGGGTGTTTCTTGGACAAATACATTCCGAAACAAAAGTCCAAGAACAACTTAAATGAAGAATCAAATCTTGTCATGTACAAGATGTTAGGTTCGGATAAGTTGTTTTCGGATTCAAAGTTTCCAATCGAGAATGTAAACATGAACAAATTGACAAATGTTTTTAAACTGGTTGAAGTTGAGTTGTCAGCAGTGAACAATTTGAGTCAAAAGAATAGTAAAATGAGGTTTGAGAAAGAAAAAGTTTACAACAAGAAATTTGTTAATCCACCGTGTTTTTACAATAATAACCGAAACAATTGGTCGGGTGGTTATCAGGAGGGTAAGTATTATCAAAAGAGAAATGTTCCAAACAAGAGGTTTGTTGAGAAGAAAAAGTTTGTGAACAGTTCGAGTTCGCTTGCTGATGAAGAGAAAGAAATTTTTTCAAAATCAAACAAAGAGTTCTTTGAAAAGAGAATTTCACAAGTTCAGTCTGAAGGCACGAGTCGAGGTGTTGATACTCGAACTTGCTTTAGATGTAATCAAGTTGGTCACATTGCACGAAAGTGTACCAATGTGAAGCCTAAGACTAAAACTGTGAAGACTCAACAGAAGAAAGTTGATGTGAAGGGTAAAACACCAATCGTTGTTGAGAAAAAGAGTGTGAAAAATGAATCCGTAAAGAAGTTGGTAACTAAAAACGACAAATTTTACAAAAGGGTTGCATTATCACAACAAGTTTGGAAGCGAAAAATTGAGAAGAAAATTTCAAGTTCTGAGGTGAAAAAGGCTGAAGAATCAATTACGGTTGATTATGATGCAAATTTCCCACCTCTCAAGGCTGAAAACATTAAAATTCAAGTTGCGAGAGTTAAAACAGTCAAGGTTACACCTAAGGCTGATGAGGCCTGGGTGGACTCCATGTTTGACTAAGCAGTTTGAATTGCCGGAGCTTCCTGGATCGTGAAGCATGAATCGGCATTTTTCTTGAAGTTGTTGAAGTCAAAGTTTGTTATGTGCAGGATCTTCCAAAACTTGTATCCAAATGGATCATGGATAGTGGAGCTTCACGACATATGACAGGGAAGACCGCATTACTATAAGATGTGAGAAATATAAATGGTGGTTACGTAGGTTTTGCTGGTAATCAAGGAGGAAGGATTATAGGCGAAGGAACATTATCCAATGGGATCATAACGTTTGAGAGAGTTAACTACATCGCTGAGCTGGAGAACAATCTGATGAGTATCTCCCAGATCTGCGACAGGATGTATACTACTCACTTCACTGACAAAGAATGTTTGATCTTGAAACCAGGATTTGTGATACCTGAGGAATGGATCATCATGAGGGCACCAAGAGTCAATGATCTGTACGTGTTGGACATGAGCATAGCTACTACAACCACAGGTCAGGCTCATTGTTTTGTGTCCAGAGCAACTGAAAAAGAATCAAGATTGTGGCACCGAAAGATGGGGCATATTCACCTAAGGAAGATGAATCACTTGGTGCATAACGATTTGGTCACAGGAGTTCATGTCAAAGGTTTTCATCTGGAAGGGGAGTGCATAAGTTTCATCAAAGGCAAACAGAAGAAAAAGTCGCACCCCAAAAAGCAAGTCAATTCAGTTTGACGACCTCTGGAAAGACTTCACATGGATTTATTTGGTCCTGTGAATGTCAAAAGCATTACAGGAGATTACTATTATTTGGTCGTCACTGATGATTATTCCAGATTTTCTTGGGTTTCTTTCATGAAGACAAAGGATGAAACGTTTGACAGTCTGATGGCGTTATTCAAAAATATTGAGAATTTGTACTAGAGGCGTATCCGAAGAATTAGAAGTGATAATGGTACTGAATTCAAAAACAGTAAGATGGAAGAATTTTGTGATGAAAGAGGTATACTGCATGAGTTTAGTGCTCCATATACTCCACAACAGAATGGAGTCGCAGAACGCAAAAACCGGACACTAATCGAGACGGCTAGAACTATGCTCGCAGATTCAAAGTTACCGATTAATTTTCGGGCTGAAGCTGTTTCCGCCACATGCTATACGCTCAACAGGGTTCTCTCTGTCAAGAAGTTCAACAAGACATGCTTTGAGCTAATCAATAACCGCAAACTGAATTTGAAGTATCTAGAACCGTTCGGGTCACCCTGTACAGTTATAGAGCCTCATGGAAGTTTGGTCCGTAGTGCATTGAGGGAATATTTGTTGGTTATGCCAATCCATTGCGACGTGTCTTCGTTCCAAGTGAGAAGCGGATTATTGAAGCAGCGAATGTTGAATGTCAAGGTCACACTATGCCGCCACAGAATCCTGGTGATTCATGGCGATATCATTATGACAAACTTTGGGATTCGTTTGACATGAGAGAAGAATCAGAGGATGATGAAGATTTCTTTGATGAGCTGGATATTTTGCGAGAGTATGAGTCGCAGCTCAGGTTCCTAGCGGAGTATTCTAGAAGACCTCGGGAAACTTCAAATGATGATGAAGCAGGTCCTAGCAATGCTGGTGAACATGATGATGAAGTTGCTCCTGGTAGTCAGTCGGATGTGAATGATAATCAAGAAGCTGAAAACATGCCAGTATTTGATCATGGTGATTCAGATTCTGGGGGGGAGCAGATCCAGATATCAAGTCAAACAAACCAAGTTGGTGAACAAGATGCAGAACAGAATGTTACTAATCTGGAGGGAAATGTAGATGTTCCAAGTGAAGTGATGCCGCGAACTCTTTCTTATCATCCAGAGGAGTTGATCATAGGAGAACTGCATTCAGGCGTTCGTACAAGACGTCAAATAGACCAGGGCTTAACATGTTTTTATTCTACAGTAGCACCTTTACAAACTGAATTTTCATTAAGTTGTTTTATTTTGCAGATCGAACCGAGAACTTATAAAGAGGCGCTTTCTGAAGACTCTTGGGTCATTGCAATGCAAGAAGAGTTAAGCCAGTTTGAAAAGTTGGGAGTGTGGAAGCTAGTGGATTTACCGGATGGTCAAAGGAAAATCAATACAAAATGGGTATTCAAGTGTAAGAGAGACGACAGAGGAGTTGTTGTAAGGAACAAAGCTCGACTCGTTGTTCAGGGCTTTAGTCAACAGGAAGGGATTGATTTTACAGAAGTCTATGCTCCTGTAGCACGACTAGAGGCAATCCGAATTTTCCTAGCATTCGCATCTTGGAAGAACTTCAAAGTTTATCAGTTGGATGTAAAATCGGCGTTTCTTTATGGGAAGGTCAAAGAGGAGGTTTATGTCGGTCAGCCGCCGGGCTTCACCGACCCAATCCACAAGAACAAAGTTTATCTGCTGGACAAAGCGTTGTATGGTCTACATCAGGCACCGAGAGCCTGGTACGAGACTTTGTCTCAACACCTACTCGCTAACAGCTTTATTAGAGGGAAAGTGGATGCCACTCTCTTCACTAAAGAGGTCGACGGACATCTTCTGATAGTTCAGATTTACGTAGACGATATAATTTTTGGGTCAACGAATGAGAAATTGTGCAAAGATTTCGAACAGGTGATGAAGCAAAAATTCGAAATGTCATCAATGGGGGAGATGAAATTCTTTCTGGGTTTACAAGTTGAACAACTTCCTGACGGAATTTTCATTCACCAGACGAAGTACGTGCATGATATTCTATAGAAATTTGGAATGTCAAGTTCTACTCAAGCTGCTACCCCACTTGCGACAAATCATGGGATTCACCCAGATCTCACCGGAGACAGGGCTGATGAAACGTTCTACCGTTCCATGATAGGTTCTTTGATGTATTTAACTGCTTCACGTCCTGATATCATGTACTCAACGTGCCTCGCAGCAAGATATCAATCTAACCCGAGAGATTTGCACATGATCATTGTCAAGAGGATATTACGTTACTTGAAAGGAACACCCACATTGGGGTTGTGGTATCCTAGAAAAGGCGATTTTACGCTCGAAGGGTATTCCGATTCAGATTTCGGGTGCTGCAAAGTCAATACCAAATCAACAACTGCAGGATGCCAGTTTTTTGGACCTAGATTGGTTACCTGGCAGTGTAAGAAACAAACGTCTGTGGCGTTATCTACATGTGAAGCGGAGTACGTTTCTGCTAGCAGTTGCTGCTCTCAGATCCTGTGGATACAGCAACAGATGCGCGACTACGGTTTGCAGTTTCTTAACACACCTCTGTTTGTTGATAATGAGGCCGCAATAAATATAACTAAAAATCCAGTACATCACGCTAAAACTAAACATATAGAAATTCGTCATCACTTTATTCGCGATTGCTTCGAGAAAAAGTTGATACGAATTGAGAAAATCCACACTGACGAACAGAAAGCTGATTTACATACCAAAGCTTTTGATAAAAATCGGTTTAAATATTTGTTAAAACTGAACGGTATGAAGCTTCTGTCGGTGTCGGACGGCATAATTGGCGTTGATGAGAGTACTGTTGTGGATGAAGACGAGAGACAATCTGCAATGGTTTGTCGATTTTTTACTTGTTTTGGTATTTAGGGGGAGTAGATAGTTGTAAATAGATATATTTTCAGAAAAATACAAAAACAGTAAAAAATGCAAAAATACAAAAACATGATAAAATTGAAAAAGAGCTTGCGTATATAGGGAAAATGATAGTACATCGGCTAGACAATTACAGTATGCTAAAGATTTGTAAAGTCTAAATGAGTTAAACAGTCTCACTAATGATGTGTCGATAGGTTTTCACACATTTAGCAGATTTATTCGGGATATAAACCTAAAATTTCAAACTTGCGAAATTCGTGGGGAACACTACTTGGATATATAGGTAACCCCTGAAATCTCGTTTGAAAGGTCTTGTATTCTGATATACTAGGTTTTTATACTCAATGATGTCTGGGGAATTATTCTGGGACTTCTGCTGAACGGAAGTTCTGACCTAGTCCTTGGCTAATACTTTCACCAAATGCTTGAAACATAGCATAAACCCTCAGCATGCAGATGAAACAATAATGATAGTCGCTGCTGTTGTAGCTAAAAGATCCTCTAAATGGGACATACTGAAAAGTCGAAGCTGATATCTCTCTGCGCATACGGAAGTATCGACCTGAGATCCCTCGGCCCTCGCATACCTAATTTATGTACAGATATCATTGTAGTATACTCACCTGTAAGACTGAATATTGGGATTCTGGATACCCGGGAGTATATTCAAGAGGTGGGACACATGAATTGAGCTAAGTTCATAAGTCATCTAAATCGTATCCTGAATAGATTGAAATCTGTATGAGAATTTAAGATGGATCAGTATATCGACAATCGAGGTGAATTGTTCAAGTCTGAGCATGTAATTAAGCTTAACGGTACAAGTAATTTGTCTAAAAAGCTGATATGATTCCCTGACACGCTTGCCAAAAATAAGTTTGTATATAGTTCAATTTCTTTATTTTTTTTGCAATTTAAGTTTTCTGCATTTCATTTCTTAGGTTAGAACACTTTATTAAAATCCAAAAAGATTTTTCTGCTTTATTTTTTGACAAACCAAAGTAGAGAGTTGATTGTTAGATTCTTGAAGATTTAAGCAGATGCAGGAAAGTTCTGAGCTGAAGATTGAGGAGAGCTTACTTTGTCAGAGATTGAGATGTATTCAAAGATAAAACAAGTTCATTAAGTTGATGCTTGTTACATTGGTTTTAAGAAAAAAATGAAAATGTTTTTACAAAATCAGTTTGATTCGTCAAATGATCAACCAAGGTCATTAAATTGAACTTGGTAGATTAATTGAGTATCAGGGTCATTAACTTGGACCTGAATACTTGAGTGGATTTCTAAAGCTGATTGAGTTTATGATTTATTATCAAAAAGATAGATTCTAATGTTATTGGTTGAGTAACAGGTTTGGACTTCATTATTCCCAACGGAAGCTAACTATTAAAGCTTGAACCAGATTTCTCAGATCCCAACATATTGAGAGGGGGAGTCTAGATAAACAGTCAAAGGGAAGATGGAAGTTAAAGTCAGGAAATGATCCTGAAATCTGTGAGGATAGAGTGTTTATGATGAAAGGACAGAGTTGGAGAAAACACCAAGACTGAAGAGTCAGGAGCTGAAGACTATGTCAACATCCAAGGGGGAGTCTGTTGATGCATGGAATGTCTGTTGACTACGTCTGCATTACGTCTTAGGTCAAGATAGGTCAACATAGGAGCTAGAATGTCAAAATTAGGTTGTATGTTGATAGTTTCGCTTATTTGTACATATGTTGAATTAGTTCCGCTTATGTGTCAGTTAATAGGTTCGCTTATGTGGTTTAGGTGAGAGGTTCGCTTATTAGACATGTCGAATAAGCGAAAGCTCAGGTGCTATATATAGTCACCATAAGCGAAACCTAGTTAGTCTTTGGGTGGACACTGAAGCGGAACCTGATCATTGTATTGGTGCTAGAACTCTGTCAAAACTGATTCAAATAGCTATAAAAGAGAAGGAATTGAAAAGAAAAAGCTGTGTAACTTCATTTACGTTGATTCCGCCTTCGTACGTGAAGATGAACGTTCTCAACTGACTACTTAGGGTCGGAACACGGTCCATTAAACTTGTTTTCTAACTTAGTTAAACATGTTTTAACATGTTTAACTCGTCACTTTTAGTCTTGTGCTTGTATAGGGTCGTAAGATAAGCGGTCTTAACCACCACTTAGACTTTCGAACCCGACCCGTTTGGTCGATCGTTAGGATCCGACCAAGCATATATTGTGACCATAGTTGTATAGGGAATAACCTTCCAAGGTTATACCTTATGGTCACTTAGTTTAATTAGTTGTTTGATAGGTAGTTTATATGCCTTAGGTAGATGACCAAAATGCCCTTTTCATGCATAATTGGTATTTAAGCATATGTAACTTAATTTTTGTCACTTAAACTGATTATGCAACATATTTAAACATGTTAGGGCATATAATACTTGTCATAGGACTAGTTAGACGTCTAGAACGCGCATTCACGCGAACGACGCGTTAAAGTAGCGTAAGCTACCTTAATGGGTCGTAACGGGTCGTAAGCACTTAGGATAGATTCCGATTTAGAATGTAGGTTTTGTTAAACCATATCACATGAGTTCCAATACTCATTTGGTTTACGAAATCTCATTCTATCCGATCTTCTGATTTAGGTGCCGATTTATTAACTTAGCGATTCGATTACTAGGTGCTACTTGAATTCCTTGGTTTACTCGAGCATTGCTAGTTCATTTAATCAAGGATACTTTGCACTTTGATGTGAGTACATAGTTCCCCTATTTTACTATTTTCAATAGTTTTGGGGTGATTCATATGTGTTAAACGATTTTCGATGCTTTTAAACGATGATTTCAAAAACGAATACTATGGTTTATGTTAAACAAGAACGATTTCGATAATGTAAACGAACTTGTTGGACGTATTTACATAACGAATAACATTCATAAACATTGATCAAGCCGACTAGTACTAGGTTATGGTACCATAGGATCTGACAAATCCCGTTATCGGACTGCACCCATGGTTATGTGTGGGGGTTATGTGGGTAACGACTAAACCTGTTGATTGTTAACTTACCCTTTGGTGGTTTGTTAATACGAGTTGAACGATGGACGAGTTACGAATGTTTGAATATTATAAGCGAGACGATCAAAAGTTAGTCTTCACAATTAAAACGAGAACGATTGAACGATTATGAACGATTTGAACGATTTGGAATGATTTAACAAATGAACGATGGTCTATAACAAGAACGAGTTAAACGATTTAAACGATGGGTTTTTGGTATGTGATTAGATAACGGGACGGGTGTAATGTGATAAAAGCATGGTAGATACGCCGCTGGTACTTCTTATATATAAGTGCTTTTCTCATATTATATTCCGTGGCGTTATTTAGTTCACTTGGACGAACGATTTTGAAACGAGGACACACAACGATGTTTACTAAAGGATATAAACCATACGAGTTTTATTACGAGAACGATTTACGATTTTGTTTACATAAACAAATGTTTTGGGTTAAGATTCATGGCATCGAGGTTTTATAAACTATAACAAATCTGTTTTGACTTGGTTATTCAATTTACAATACAATTTTTTTATAAAACAAGGTTTTCAAATAACAACTCATGTAGTTGTACGAGTTATTACAACGTGTATACGAGCCATGAATCTGATACTCACACAAAACCTATATGCTCGCCGGCATTTCTTTGCTGACTTTATTTTCGCATATGTTTCAGGTGGTGTTGAATGATGTTGATTGCGAATAGGTTGCATGATCACTTAGGACTGGACGAGGCCTTAGTGACTTAATAACGATGATAGACTATGTTTAACTTGTTTGTTCTGTTTCAAAGACAATGTTTAATGTTAAATAATTCAATAAAACGAAAATTTTGAATCCATGGTTGTGAAACAATAATTCTGTTGCTCCACTCACCGACGTTTCCGCCGCGGTTTTGTTGTGACAACTTTCACATATGTTTCAGGAGTGAATGTTTGATGTTGAACATGCTTCATATAGGGCGGACTTGGGCCTTGGTGACTTAAAAATGTTGATGCATTTATTGTCTATCGCCTTCGTCAATCCGAGTCGTAGTGAAAAACCGGAAGGAATCAAGCGCATAATGTCATATTTAGTTAGAAATGGAAAGGTGGCAAACTTGTATTAATGTGAACTTTCATTAAATAGCCTTGACCATATAAATAGGGGATTATGTCACTAGTTTAGTTAGTTCTTGAAAGATTTTAGGAGGAGACTTGGAGAGAAGACTTTCTAGAGAGAGAAAGTAGAGAGAGAAAGTATTGTATTTGTGATTCTTGTACCGTACACGTAAAATTTAGCAATGGAATCACATTAGTAGTACGTTATCGTGTGTTCGGTCACGTTCGTTCACGGATTCCGCACGTGAAACGTTCGTTACGCAATCGAACGGCGTCAAAATCGGTCCTACAATTGGTATCAGAGCTAGGAGCTCGATTGCTTGATCAAACACATCGTTCTCGTACAGATTTCAGCGATTTCAGAGCCGATTCAGATCCGATTTCATCGATTTCTTCATCTTCTACCTACTTTTCACGTTTTTCATCAAATTGAACAGGTAAATACGGTCCGTTTCGTCTGATTTTTGGATATGTTGTGCGTATAGACCTGATCTACAACCCTACCAAGTTTCAGATCGAAACTCCAAACCGTTTAGGAGAAATCGAGATTTTTTCTTTCGAAATCGCGTCAAAGTTGCAGGTCCGATCGTAAAAATTCGTCTGGTTCGCTTATTTGAACAGATTTGAACCGCTTTTTGATCAAAGTTTCAGGACCGCTCCATATTAGTTGTTTGGTTCGCTTTTTCGAACACACGGTGGTTCGCTCATAGGTATTTGTTGAGGATCGCTCCAAAATAATGATTATGGTCCGCTCATTGTGTAACAGTTGGTTCGCTCATAGGTCAATGGTTGTGGTCCGCTTATAAGGTTCCAAAGTGGATCGCTTTTTAGTCATCATCTTCATATTGTCTGAACATCGTTGTCGGTTTGTCGATTCTTTGCATGTGATAGTTTTCGACTCAATCAGTTGTATCAGGCCTTGATAGTTGTGTAAGTGGTTAATACGGCACAATCACATGAGGTTAAAAGATAAATGTCGGCAATTCATATACTAAAGTCAAAGGTTTGATTGTGATTTGATCAACTAATAGTGAGGTCCAGTAAAAGCATAGTTATCACAATCATCGGCCCACTTAATAAACATTCAATATATCGGTCGAATCATACATTGCTGTCCACTAGTTGTCGTCCACTAATGTTTGTGGCCCATGTGCAGATGTTACCGTCCAAAAGACCCAATCACATCCACATTTTTTGAAAGCCCATATGCAGCCCATTTGTGAGGATCAATAAAATTCTGCCAACCCACTAACTGATTGTGGCATCAGTTTATTACAAAAGTTAGGCGGCCCAATAAAAATTTTTTAACATCATTTTTGTCGGCAAAATAAATAAAAAAAAACAATTGATTGGCAGGATTTGTTTTGTTTGTTGCACCGCCCCACTAAGCCTTGAGACCCAATCAACACCCACTTGTTTCGCCGTCCATTAATAGCAAAGGCCCATTTAATTGGAAAACCAAGGTGTTTGTCAAGAATAGGATCCTCGCCCGAGAGAATCCTCACTCAATTTGTTGTTGCCTAATCATTGATATTCAATCGAATAGTCGTTCGTTTGTCTGAATTTCATTATTGATTGAGAATTCGTAATTGTGAATCTTTTGATACCAAAACATGAATTCTGAAATTTATACTACACTGAACAAGTTTGAAAATTTTACAGGTATCAATGGAGAATCAATTGAAGAATTGATCAAAAGATATATCGAGTTGTATTGGGAGATGATGAGATTGAAGATAACCAAGACTAATGAGGAATGGGTTGACAAGTTGGCAAATGCTTTACCGGGTGATAGGTGGAGAATGTATTTGTCAGATTTGAGGAAGATATACTTAGAAGTGAATTTGAGCTTGTTTATCAAGACGATCGAAGTGCGAGAACGTGAACTACAAAAGATTAGTAATGCAGAATCTGATGATGTAAAATGCAAATCTGAGGAAATCGTTCGAGAGGTAGAGGAACAGGTTAAAGAAATTTCAGCTATCAAGGTGGAAAAGAAAGCTGAAACTGTAAATATGACCGAGAAGTACTCAAACTGTGAAAATCTGAAAACTGAAAATGCCAAACTCTTGAGGGAAATAGAGAGTTTGACATTAGAAAACGAAAATCTTAAAAAATCAGAAAATGTTTTGAAAAATCAAATAAAAAATTCAGAAACTGAAAAAGTAAAAATGGAAAAAGATTTTCAAAGTCAAATAAAGATTCTTGAAGATGGGAGGAATGTGTTTAGCAAAAATAACATCGAAAAGCAAAAAATGATAAATTCTCATCTTCAGAAGATTATCCTACTTGAAAAAGAAGGAGAGCAAGCTCGAAAGAAAATCAACGAGCTCGAAAATAAATTGAAAGGTTTTGTGATTTCTTCAGCGTATGTGAATATTCCATGTCCAAAACCGATCAATGCAATTCCAATAAGTGACAATGTCACAAACTTTGACAAAGTCAAAGTTAAAGATTGTGGTGAAAAATCTGATGATAAAAAGGAAAAGTTTCAGAAAACTGTTCTGCAATCAACTGAAAAGGGTGAATGCTCGAAGCAAAAACCTGTTAAGAAGAGTGTAGAACAAAAACAAAAAGGTAAAAATTTGAAAATTGTTCAAAAAGATAATAAAAGTTCATCAGATCGATCATCCAATCGCATTCAAAAAGCACAAAAATTGAATAACGAAAACTCAAAAATTGTTGGTAATAAGTGGTGCAGGTTTGACCACAGTGCTCAAAAGCCAAATCCAACAATCAAGAAGAGGAAAGAGTATCACCAAGCCAAACAGTGCTTTGATCTGAGCGTTTGGTATGAAGATGGTGATTGGTACGATAACAGAGTGTGTTACCGATGCGGTTATCAAGGACACATTGCTGTTAACTGCCAGAGACAGAGATTTGAGACAAGAAGATGCTATAATTGCCAAATCAAAGGTCACATTGCAAGAGATTGCCCAAGGAGATCAAATGAAAGATTGAGGGTTAATTCTCAGAAATCAGCAAAGAAACCAGTCACTGTCAAGCCCAAGAAACTGAAAGTTTCAGAACAGAATGTCAGAGAACAGAAGGTCAAAGAACCTAAAGTTCAAGAAACAAAAGTGAAGCTTTCTCAGGGGCAGAAAGATCGACTGAGGAAAAAGAGAAAGAAAGCGAGAGAATATCTCGAAAAGATTTTGTCCTCGGGTTCGCCCGACAGATCGAATAAAAGTTCTGATGAATCTACTCCCTCAGCTGTAAAGACAAGCAAAAAGAATTCATCAGATAAAATCTGGGGACAAAAGAGGAGAAGAAGAAGGAAAAGGTCGGCGATGAATCTGACGTGCCGAAGTCAGACAAGCCACCTTCAGGCGATGAATCTGGCTCATCAAAGTCAGACAAGCCACAGTCAGGCAATGATTCTGGTATGGTAAAACCAGAAGAGCCATGTGTTGAGGTAAAAGTTGAGAATTCTGATTTAACAATGGATGAGAAAAACTTTCCACCATTGTTGAACAAGAATTCGAAATCACCCAAGGCTGGTCAGGCTTGGGTGAATCTGTTTAAATGAAAAATTCTGACTTGCCGGAGCTCCTAGGTTGGTAAGCGTGGAGCATGAATCGGCATCTTTCTAAATCATTGTTTGAGATTTTGCAGGAATTGCCGGAGATCCCAAGATGGTATCGTGGATCATGAATCGGCATCTGTCTAAAATTCTAATCGGTAACGTCAATCATACAAACGGTAAAAGGTTTGTATGTGTTTTTCTTACAAGAGGTATTAGATGAGTTTATGTTTTGCAATTGGTACAGAGGATTCTGGACTGCAAATGGTAAATCAAGGACATTAACTTGTACTTGGATTTTCCTACTATTGTGAAGAAACAAGATGATGAAGTAACCCCGTACCTACAAATGTTTGGTAAACAAACTAAGTTTTCCGTAAAAACCATTTTGATTAAAACAAACTTAAGTGTTTTGAGATCACAATGGGAAAATAGTTTGTTGTGAGGGGGAGTTCTGATTGTTTACGCCAAGTGGATGGCGAATTGAAACGATTCGATATCATGTTGTCAAGTTTGTACAGTTTGTTTCAAATTTTATCAGAAAATCAAAATTGAAACATATTTTGATTTTAGGGGGAGAAAAATTTTTAAAAAATTAGAAAATTTGAAAATGTCAAAAAGCATTGAAAAATTGTAAAAATGAGTTTTGTTGCGAAATAAGAGGAAATGATAGTAAATCAGTGGACTATCACAGCACGCTAAAGAAATGTAATGTCAAATGTAATAAACGGTCTCACTGATGATGTGACGATAGATTTTCGTACATTTAGTAGATTTATTCGGGATATAAACCTAAAATTTCAAACTTGTGAAATTCGTGGGGAACACTACTTGGATATATAGGTAACCCCTGAAATCTCGTTTGAAAGGTCTCGTATTCTGATATACTAGGTGTTTATACTCTATGATGTCTGGGGTATTATTCCGGGACTTCTGCTGAACGGTAGTTCTGACCTAGTCCTTGGCTAATACTTTCCGCAAAATGCTTGAAACATAGCATAAAGCCCTCAGCTGATTAGACAATAAAATTGATAATCATCTGTTGTAGCTGAAAAGATCCTCTAAAGGGGACACACTGCTAAGTCGAAGCTGATATCTCTCTGCTGAACGGAAGTTCTGACCTGAGATCCCTCAGTTCTTGCATTTTTTCCCCTAATTTATGTACAGATATCATTGTAGTATTCTTGCCTGTAAGACTGAATATTGGGATTCTGGATACGGGAGTATATTCAAGAGGTGGGACACATGAATCGAACTAAGTTCATAAAACACTTAAATAGTATCCTGAATAGATTGAAAATTGTATGAAAATTTAAGAGGACAACTATATCGTCAATCAACGTGAATCGTTTAGAACTTAAAATGTCTAAAAGCTTAACGGTGCGTGTGATGTGTCTCAAAAACTGATATGATCCTCTTACACAAACTCACAAAAATATGTTTGTACATATTTCATTTCTGCATTTAATTTTTGTCTTTGCATTTATGTTTCTTATTTTCAAAAATTCAAAAAGATTTTCGACAACTGATGTTGGAGAGCTGATTTTCAAAATCTCAAAGGCTAAACATGATGAACAGACAGGTTGGTTAATGGTTTGAAATGTTTAAGATAATTCATTAAATTTGAATTAGAAATTGGAATGTTTCAAATTTTATCAGTTTTAAATGTGAAAATTCTCAAATGTTTAGCTGGTTCATTAAGTTGAATCACAATATTGTTTGTTATAATTGTGTGTTTGAGATGTGCAGGTTTCTTAATCTGTTGATACGGAAAGCCAGGCGTCGATCCCAAAAGCACGGAAGCTTGACGAAAGGGGGAGCCTGAAGAGTCTGAAGAAAAAGAGCAACGGAAGCTGAAGACAGATCCACCGGGATTCTGTTCAAGCAAGAGGAACTCAAGAGAGAGAGAAAGACAAGTCGCTACAAGTTTCACTACGAGATTGACTACAACAATATCCAAGGGGGAGATTGTTGATGCATTTATTGTCTATCGCCTTCGTCAATCCGAGTCGTAGTGAGAAGCCGGAAGAAATCAAGCGCATAATGTCATATTTAGTTAGAAATGGAAAGGTGGCAAACTTGTAATTAATGAGAACTTTCATTAAGTTGCTTTGACCATATAAATAGGAGGTTATGTCATGAGTTAGTAAGTTTTTTGGAAGACTTCTCTCACATTTGTGTTGGTGGAGATCCAAGTTTAGAGAGAGAAAGTCTAGAGAGAGAAAGTGGTGTAATCGTGATTCTTGTACCGTTCAAGTCGTATTTCTCAATGAAATCACGTTAAGTAGTACGTTATTGTGTGTTCGATCACGTACGTTCACGGATTCCGCACGTGAAACGTTCGTTACGCAATCGAACGGCGTCAAAACCGGTCCTACAAAAAACATGAAAGACAATTTATTTTGTGTTTTATTTCCGTTTATTCCAAGACAATGTAAACAATTAACTTAATAATACAAAACGTTATGTACCATGTGTTGTGAAACAATTTGTAACGTGACTCCCGGATGTTTCCGCTGCGTGTTGCTGTTTATTACGCGATTGGGGTGTTACAGATTGGTATCATAGCCATGGTTATAGGGAATTAGGTTATTAGTAATGCTTTGACCTAGACTATAACCTTTCTAGGACCCTAACACAAGTTATCTTCTGTTTAGATTTTAAAACAATAACATCACCTACCCTTAGGTGATTACCAAAACAAATACACAAATTTCAAATTCATTTTGAAAATCTTCATCTATTAATACCTTCAAAGTTTTCAAAATCTCATCAAATTTTGGGTTTTAATAATGTGAACACGTGCAATCTAGAAGGGTGGATGCCTGTACCCTAAGTTTTCTATCTAAGGCTAGAGTGTTCGTACAAATCCGCATTATCGGACCGGTCTCTCTTTCCTGTGAACTCTTGGGGTTTGTGTCCACTTATTGGCTAAAGCATGTCTTCGTGATACATTATAAAGATCCATTTACTTTGATTAGTCACTGTGTGTCGTTTGTTTGTTTTAAATAACGAACAAATGACCACCATCCTTATGTTTCGTCAATATTTCAACATCTCATTTTGATTATCAAATATCATCTCACTCATTTTCTCTCATGATTTTCCTCTCTTTTAGAATGCCTCCTCGTCGAAATGTTGCTCAAGACGCCGATATGGCGGCTATGATTGCGAAGGAAATAGCTGTTGTGCTACCAAATCTTGTGACTTAAATGAACCAAGCCAACAATAACAACAACAATGCACCTGCTTCGTGCAACTATAAAAAGTTTAATTCGGCTAAACCGCTCAAGTTTAGTGGTTCTGAGGGAGCAACTGAGCTCCTACAATGGTTCGAGAGTCTTGAGAGTACATTCCGCCATGTCCAGTGTCCAAATGAGTGCAAAGTAGAATTTTCTTCGAGCGTATTCCAGAAGAGGGCGCTCACGTGGTGGAACAAAGTAGTGAGAGATAGGGGTGCTGATGTTGCGATGGCTCAGACATGGGAAGAGCTCAGAGCTCTTATGATGAAAGAGTTTTGCCCACATCACGAGCAAAGGGCGCTTGAGAACGAGTTCCACGAACTAAAACAAGATAGTGGAGAACATCATGCCTACACCAACCGATACAAGGAGCTAAGTCTGCTATGTCCTACAATGGTCACGCCTTTGGATAAGGCAATTGAAAAGTACATCGATGGTCTGCCAGATCCTGTTCTATTTGTGAAAAAGAAGGACAAATCCTTCAAAATGTGTATCGATTACGGTGAGCTCAGTAAACTCACGATCAAGAATCAATATCCCCTAGCCCACATTAATGATCTCTTTGACCACCTACAAGGTGCTACCTGCTTTTCGAAGATTGATCTACGTTCTGGGTATCATCAGCTTCGTGTACTCGATACGGCCACTATGAGTTCACTGTCATGCCTTTTGGGTTGACGAATGCTCCTGCCATCTTCATAGACTTGATGAATAGGGTTTGTAAGCTTTATTTGGACAAATTCATCATTATTTTCATTGATGACATTTTGATCTATTCAAAGACACGAGCTAACCATGAACAACATCTCCGTCTAACGATGGAACTCCTAAAGAAGGAACAACTCTTTGCCAAGTTCTCCAAGTGTGAATTTTGGCTTAAGGAAGTTTAATTTTTAGGACACATTGTCAACGAACAAGGTATACATGTAGATTCCGCCAAAATCAGTGCGATTAAGGAATGGGATACACCTACTACTCCTACCAAGGTTCATTCATTTCTGGGTCTCGCGGGTTATTACCGCCACTTTATCGCAAACTTCTTAAAGATTGCGGTTCCTCTCACTACTTTAACTCAAAAGAATAAACCTTTTGAGTGGGTAGCCAAATAAGAAGAAGCTTTTCAGACCCTGAAACAAAAGCTCTGTGATGCGCCTATTTTGTCTTTAACTAATGGCAACGATGAGTTTGTCGTATACTGTGACGTATCAAACTTAGGCCTTGGTTGTGTTCTCATGCAAAGAGACAAAGCCATAGCCTATGCATCAAGACAGTTGAAAATCCATAAGAAGAACTACACGAATCATGATCTTGAGTTAGGCGCTGGAGTTTTTGCTCTCAATATTTGGAGGCACTACCTTTACGGTACTAAATGTGTGGTCTTCACAGACCACAAAAGTCTCCGACACATATTTAATCAGAAAGAACTAAACATGAGGCAACGACTTTGGGTTGAACTTCTAAACGACTATGACTGCGAAATTCGCTACCATCCTAGTAAGGCAAATGTCGTGGCTGATGCGCTTAGTCGTAAGGAATGCGTCAAGCTTCATTCCATTCAAGTTCGATCTGATATTCAAACCCGCATCTCCCAAGCTCAACGTACTTGTGTTACACAAGACATGATGGGTAAGGAATTACCACATCATCTTGAGCTTCAATTTGAAAGAAAGGACAATGGATTGCTCTACTACATGAACTGTTTGTGGGTTCCAAGTCAAGACAAGCTCCGCACCTTATTGATGGATGAGGCTCACAAGTCTCGTTATTCAATCCATCCTGGTGTAGACAAAATGTATAAGGACCTTCGTACCTAGTTTTGGTGGTCGGGTATCAAGAAGGACATTGCCTTGTACGTATCTAAATGCCTAACTTGTCTCAAGGTTAAGGCAGAACATCAACATCCTTCTGGTTTACTTGAGCAACCAGAGATACCGGTTTGAAAATGGGAAAACATTGCTATTGATCTCATTACCAAATTACCGTGCACATCTAGAGGTCATGACGCCATTTGGTAGTCGTTGATCGTCTAACAAAGTCAGCACACTTCTTGCTGATCCGTGAGGATCTATCTGCTGACAAACTTGCCAAAATCTACGTAGATGAGATTGTATCTCGACATGGTGTTCCTTTGAACATTATATCGGACCGTGATGCTCGATTCTTATCTCACTTTTGGAAAACCATGCAATCTGCCATGGAACCAAACTTAATTTGAGCACAGCTTATCTTCCACAAGTGAATGGATAATCTGAAAGAACAATCTAGACACTGGAGGATATGCTTAGAGCTTGTGTGATCGATTTTGATGGTAGTTGGGATTCGCATCTACCGTTGATCGAATTCTCCATTAACAATAGTTATTACAGCAACATCAACATGGCACCTTTCGAAGCTTTATATGGTCGTAAATGTCATTCACCGGTCTGCTGGAATGAGGTTGGTGAAGCTCAACTCATCAGACCTGAAATCATTCTAGAGACTACAGACAAAGTCAAGAAAATTCGCGATAACCTCTTGACAGCTAGAAGCCGTCAAAAGAGTTATGCAGATAGACGACGCAAGCCCTTGGAATTCCAAGTCGATGATCACGTCCTTCTCAAGGTATCCCTTTGGAAAAGTGTAACCAGATTTGGGAAGAAAGGAAAAATTGCACCTAGATATGTGGGACCATTCAAGATCGTTGAGAGAATCGGAAACGTAGCTTACAAACTTGAGCTACCTCCTGAACTTGGAAATGTTCATCCAACTTTCCACGTGTCCAACTTGAAAAAGTGTTTGGCTGATGAAAACTTCCAGATCCCACTTGATGAAATTCGTGTTCATAACACGATGCACTTTGTCGAGAAACCTGTGGAAATATTGGACCGTGAAGTCAAGATACTCAAACATAAACGCATACCTATTGTCAAAGTTCGCTGGGAATCCAAACGTGGCCCAGAGTTTACTTGGGAACGAGAGGATCAAATGAAAGCGAAATACCCACATATGTTTTCACAAGTTTCCTCTAATTAAATTTCGGGACGAAATTTCCTAAAGTAGGGGAGACTGTGACATTTGTGCCTTTTCAACTATTGTACAATTCAGAACACTTTCGTATTCAATGAAACCTTGTATTTTATTTCTAAATACAAACCACATATACAAATCCAAAAATTTTTGTAATCAACAATATCTTGTATTTTATTGATAAGAATGCAAAAATATCAATGGTTGCGCAATTTCAGTCATTTTTGTGTTCGTTATAGCGTTTTACTTAATTTTGCAACAAGCGTAACCGTATAACCGAACGAACTGACATCCACGACATTTCCGGGCAAAAACCAAGTTACATATTCCTTAACACCTTTATAGAGCCTAAAAATAGGTTAAAAGTGACAAAACGTGACGAAACAAGTCCAGGGGCCAAACCTGCCAAAAGGGGAAACTTCTGCCCCTGACCAGCTTTTGTAGACCGTAGATCTGCACCCTCTACGGTCCGTAGAGGGTGCCCAACAACTAGAATCATGGCAGCCCCATGTTTTTCATGCCTTAGATTCCAAGAACTCGTGTTTTCCAAGTTGTTACTTGCATTTGACACTTGTTGGGACCTCCTCTAATCAGGGACACCTCATGGGACATGTGTAATCATCTTGTGGCTTCCAAACTGCTATAAATAGCAAGCCGTTTTCACCTAAATTCCTTGCTCATTCACATTTTCTTTCTCCCACATCTTTGGAGTTGTTTTCAGTAATTGGAGACCTCCTCCCTGAGTTCTTAAGTGTTTCTTAACACAAGTAAGTTCTCATCCTTAGTCTATTGCATTTATTTTAGCTATTTTAAGCTAAAAGTCAAACAGTTAGACTTTCTGTTTAACTTTTGGTTCTGACCTTCATTGGTCAAGTTAAAGTTCAATTGAGCTTTGCAACTTGATCATAATCATGAAGGTTATAATTGTTAGTGCACCTACGTCTGCTGACTACGTCTTCCATCGAGTCTTGAAGCTGAACAGATCGAAAAAGGCACGGAATCCTAGAAGTAGTAGTTTTGTATAGGATCGCTTATATGTACACATCTAGGACCGCTCTTGTGTCAGTATAGATCATGGATCGCTCATGTGTCAAAATGCTTGGACCGTTTTTCTGTCACTGTTGGACCCCTTATACGTACATGTACGTATGAGCGGACCAAAATGCCTATATATAGGTCATTAGGGGCGATCCAAACACATAGTTGATGGTGTTTTGTTCCGGTACTCTGCCGAAGTGCTGTCAGATCGTGTAATTGTGAAAGATATCAATAAAACAGCAATATTAAAGTGAATACAGCTTCAATAGCACCGAATTATTAGTTTCCGCCTCTTAATTCGGATACGAACTTCTCTGAACGACTCAAACAGGTCGGAGAACGATCCTACAAGTGGTATCAGAGCTCAGGAGGAGGAGTTCTTGCCATTTTAGCTGCAATTCTTCTGATTTTCTACACTTACTTCATTTTTTCAAAATTTTTCACGGTAAAACAAGCTCAAAATCACACAGTGCACTCGGAATCATGAATTAACAAACCCTTGAAGTTTTCAGATCTAAAATCGACGTAGAAACTAAGTTTTTAGGTGGTTCGTTCTTTCAGATTCGCTCAAAAAGTGACGTAAGCATCAGGACCGCTCCAAATTACGTGTCAGGACCGCTCCAAGGAACAGTTTTTAGTGGGACCGCTCAAAAATTTCAACCTGGTCCGCTCATTTGACAGTTTTCTGGACCGCTCGAAAGTACAATGTCTGAACCGCTCGAACGGACATTGTGCTTGGTCCGCTCCAACAACAAAAAGTTGAATCGCTTATTCGGACAATTCATTAATTAGTCAGTTCGCTCGAACGGATTATCTAGTTGGTCCGCTTATCTGGCAGAGTAGATTGGACCGCTTATTGATCAAATTACTGTTTTTGGCTCGCTTGTGAAACAGTCCGCTTATTTGAACAATTTGTCAAAGTTAGGAAATTGTTGTAAATTTGAAAACAATTTGTGAACGATGGATACGGAATTTTATAACGCTTTTGCTACCCCGGCCTCGATTACTCAAAGTGCTTTAATTGAAAACGAAACTGGAACATCACAGAAACCACCCAAACTCATGGATATTGATGATTACAACGTGTGGTCAGAAAGATTCGGAAATTGGGTAGAAGCCTATCATCTTGATGCGTGGGAACACACCGAGGAACCATATGTTAAACCCACAAAGGACGATGTTGTGAATGGTACTCCGCTAACACTTAGAGAGATGAGTACTGCAGATAAAAAGAAATATCGAGATGAGAAATTGATGGTGAGTCTGCTTCAGCAAGCTATAAAAGAAGATATCTTGATATTGCTTCAACATGACGGAACTGCATATTCAATTTGGACAGAATTGGAAGCAAAGTTTACGGGAAGTGACGATATGTTAAAGAACAAAATGTCTCTCATGACGAAGGAATTTGATTTGTTTCGGGGATTGAAAAATGAAACCACCAAACAAATTATTGATAGATATTGTAACTTGGTGAGAAATATGACAAAGTTAGGTATTAAGAAAGATACTGATGAATTAATTGAAAAACTTGCAGATGCGCTTCCATATGAAATCTGGGGAACATTTTTGATGATGCTGAAGTCCAACAAAGTGGAATATAAAAAGATGAAACTCGTAGACTTCATAAAGCATTTAGAAGCCCAAGAGATGGAACAGAGAAAGATCGCTAGGATGAAGAACTACGATGGAGAGCAGGATATCAGTCTATACTACAAGCATGGTGCTACTGATTCAACAAAGTTTTCTCCTAAGATCGAAACTGCTTACAGCGTTAAAGATTCTCCTGAAAAGAAGACATCTCAAGGATCAAGCAACAGCACAAGATTCTCATCTTTCGATCCTAACATCTCTGTAACAAAGAATTGTAGAAAACTTCAGTGTAACATTGTGTTAAGCCTTGAAAATGATCAAGACTACACTGAAGATATTGCAAAAAATCAAATGTCTTTGTTAGGGATGATTTTAGAGTCTTATAGTTGTTTTGTTGCAGGAAAGATCGGTAATCCAATGCTCACGAAAGAGGATTACGATCAAATTGATGCTGAGGAAATGGAATTGATGGATATAAAATGGTGTATGGCGAGTGTGATGAGACGCGCTGAGACTTTTAAATAAATTACCGGCCGTGATGATTTTCATGATGCAAACGTTTCAGCTTTAGGTTTTGATAAATCTAAAGTTACATGTTTTCGTTGTAGGGAGAAGGGGCATTTCAAGAGGGAATGCAAAAACCGTGAAGCTACCGGTGCCCAGAATCCTTTCGGAAACAATGATTATCACAAGAAGGCCATCTATCATCAAATCACTCAGCCAGCACAGCAGCATGCACAAACCACTCATGGAAGAGATGTGGTTGATAAAAAGGCATGTGTTGTTAGTCAGGGAAAATATGATAATTTTACCTGGGAAAAGTATCTTCCGAAAGAAAGCAAAGTGTGTTTAGCTGAACAAGATGACGAGAAGATGGCTGAAGGATTTACTTGGGATGATTTTTGTCTAGATCAAGACTTTATGGCCAAAAATACTTCTCATGCTTTCTATGCTAATGCTTATGATTTG